>NC_056732.1:743191096-743336096 GCF_019279795.1 Protopterus annectens
TGTGACCTATATTCCCAATTGTGCGCATATTTTGTCCACGGGTTTGGCATTAACAAGTTGTGTGGTATAATAGTAATACATTTATTGGACCTTACACTGATTGTGATGGATGATATATTTCTTTACACATTAGCTTGATGTATATCTGCTGTGGCTAGGTGGTGCATCGTGTTGCATACAGTGTGCCAGGTACTCTTGTATAGTCTTATATAGTGATTTTATTTTGTTGCTGTGCAGAACATGGCTCATTAGATAGAGAGTGAGCAAGGCACTTTCAAGCAGTTGTGGGGTGAGCAGTGATAAGTGGCAGTTACAGTGTTTCACTCGCGGTTAGCTTATAGGTTGCTATATATGGCAGTTCAGTGATATCTGTACTGTATAATGTTAAATGTGCCATATGACTTGCTCAGACATATTTTTGTATTTATGTCTTCCATGGATCATGGCCCACCACAGGAACCCGAGTTAAAGTAGTGCTGAAGATGATATCATTGCTAGCAGTATGATTCAGCACTACCATTTCATGTTCTCATGAACCAGCCAGGACCAGCAGGAGCATACTTCAATGTGGCAAGTTGTTGTCCGCAGGGTCAATGAGGTAGACCTGCATAACCGGACATATGATCTTCTCAGACATGTCCGTCAGCGTGCCGCTGATGTGTGTAGACAACAGCTTGCAACAGGGGGGTGGTGTTAATATCCATCCTCCCCCCACGCCAGAGCAGAGGAGCTGCTCAGGAGCCTGGTGGCACCCGCCCAACAACAACAGCAGCAAACATACACCATGATGGAGGTTGGAGACACCCAGCAAGCACACGTGGAGCATGCAGGTAACATGGCATATCTGTAGACTACTGTTATCTGTATTGGTAGATCATGCATATGTGAGATGTGGAGTGTGTCATTCAAAGATGTGGAGCCTGTTGTTGTGCATTACTGATCATTTGGAACATAATCTGTAGCCCTGGGACTGTAAACTATTGTTGTACTGCAAGATTGCAAACAGTAGCAATGCCACAGTTGTGGCCACTGACAAACTGTCTCATCTCTATGTAGGTACCTCTGGTGTGACATCAAGGCAGTGGACAGATGCTGGTGAGTGTGTTCTACATTTATTATTGTAAATAAAAAGTGCATGTCATAGTTAAGGTGTAGGCCATGCACACATGTAACACACCTACCCATAATGCATGCTGTGCATGTTTAGTGTAAGATCACGCACATATCACTAATGTGATTAGCTGCCTCAAACACATGCAATACCCAGAAAATCTCAAACAAATGTGGCTAGACTGTGGTGACCATTGGATAGGCACAGTTGTTACTCAGCATGCACATAACATACACATATATGTCATACACAGAGCATTTTAACATGCTACACATAAATGATTCCCAAACCCTCTGTAAAGACACACTCCAGTATCCAAAATCTCATCCACACATTGCACATAATATACCTGAGGGGTAGAGGTCTATCCTGGGGCATTTAAACACTCTGCAACACACTACACATTCATGTCAGGGAATGCTCCTTATTGGCCTCCTTACAAACTCATGTAACAACTGGTTGTGAAATGGTGAATTTAGCCAAGGTAGTACAGTTCTGGCACAGCATGATTAGTGCTGGTTTGTGAAACATTTGTAGCCTTGAGTGACCACCTGATGCTTCATGAAGATGGCCTATGGTACTATACCCCATCCAGTTATTGTAACCACAGTACTACAAATAGCTGTCATTGCTACACACCATAATGATGCATGTGTGCACACATATGCACCTCTAAACAGTATGCATACCAATCACCATTTGCATAACTGACACATATATGTCTTGTGATGCTATTGAGTGGCTAGTTTATATGACACATATTGGGTATGTGCAGTGTTTAAATATGCAGTTGTGTTTTAGCATGCCATGTCATGGATGAGACTGGCATGTCCAGAATATGATCTACACTCACCATAAGTACCGTACATTGGGTATGTCGCCGAATGGTATTCCATCAATTATTCATGCACCACTAATGATTTTGTGTGAATACTCATCATGCATGTGCTAAAAATGTGTCCACAGTTATTTGCTAAAGACACAGAGGCTGTAATCAGCATCGGATACCTATCTGACACACAGATACACATCCAACAATGGTATGTACACTTGTGAGTTATGGTGCACAGTACATCACAGGGTTATGAATACCTGCACAGCAATGTTGTGTCCATGTATGCATTGTGTTCCAGGTGGATGGTCATCACCTAATAAAACACATGCATCAAAGCCATGTATACTGTTAGTAACAAGGACTGACTACACTTGCACTGCATGCTGTTGAGCAACACATGTCCTGCATGCTGGAATGTGTGATATGACTGTTTTGCTTGTGATACTGTACCCCACCATCACCTGCTATTGTGTATGTTCTGTGATTGCTGGTGTTGTATGTGTCTGCTTTCGGGAGGAGTGTAATTTTGTGTGTGTGCATGTGTGCATGTGTGCATGTGCATGTGTGCATGTGTGCATGTGTGCATGCGTGCATGTGTGTATGTGTGTATGTGTGCAAGTGCGCATGTGTGCATGTGTGCAAGTGTGCATGTGTGGATGCATGCATGTGGTCTGAAGTCATGTTCAGGTCTTAAAGTGTGTTTCCTGTTTTCCTCTCACAGTTGGTGAGGTGGGGCTGGTTCAGTACAGCAGGGAACCTGATGTCACTGAGACAGACAGTGATCATGAGGATAGGTGTGTTGAGGCACAGGCCGGTTTGTCAGGGTCTGTTGTTGGGCCACCAATTGACAATACACAAGTCTCCACCCCATCCATGCACACAGTCATACTGCCTGTACATCCATCATCACCATTGCCCTTATCTGAGGGACAGTGTACGGTTGGCACTGGCCAGGACAGTGTGGTATCTATGGCACATGATTCAGGACACAGCAGCCATAGCCAGATGTCTGGAATGGTACCACATAGGCAGATGCCCAGGGGTTCTCGTCAGAGCACTGCTGGCCATCATGCCCCTGGTGGATGTACCACACCTCTTTCTACCACACGCATGTTCCAGACTGTCATGGAGGCACAGACATGAATGGAGCAGTACACCAGACAGGGGCTAAGGGCACACAGGGCTCATTACACCTCTATAAATAACAGTATCCGTGACCTAGCAGGTGCCATACGTAACTACACTGAGGTCATTGATAGACATTGGGGTGAGACATTGGATGTCCTCCACAATGTCATGTCCATGTGTCAGGACAGTGCAGGATGTTTGAGATGTTGACATGGACGTATGCCAGCAACATCACCAGCTGGAGGTCACCGTAGACATCCAGCAAGTCACAGCCGCTCCTGTAGTGCCAATACCAGCCCCAGCAATGTTGGGGGGGTGCTGTCCATAGACCAACCTAGCAGACCGCATGCACGTGGCTCTGTCCAGTTCCAGCAGGGACCTGGATCCAGTGGACATGTCAACCTCTTCGGATAGTATCCAATCTGGATTAGTACCTGATACTGTTTGTAGCACCCTTGCCAGGCACAGGTTCCGTATCCATGGCCAGAGACGGTGATCTGTAAAGCCTGCCAGGTACAGTATGTAGCTGTCTCACAAATCCCTGTATATGGCAGCCACATGGTGGAACTGTGTGCATGCAGACACACACACATAAACCAGAAACCTAGGGCAAACACATACCTGCACACATGACATCAACATTGGCCCATAACAGTACTCATGGCCCTCATACACACACTCACACACACACATGTCGATTGTATGGCTCAGTGTAGGCCTCTGGCAAACCAACAACACACCCTGTGCATATGATGAAACCTGTGCCACCTCCTGTCATCTGTAACATTGATGCAGGAACAGGCTAACATGGTGCTGATGCACAGGGTGACTTTAATAAAGTATAGCAATGGTTGGATGTGTAGCATGTTGTCAGCAGTAAAGTGTAATGATATGCTTGAAGGTGGCTGAGCAGCCATGATGCATTAAAGCTGTAATTATCAATGTTTTATTGTTTTCACTAGTGTTTATTCCAATTGTGCTTTGTTTGCCCATGTGCCACTTGGCTGATGTGTGTAGTTGTGTCAGCATGTGTTATACAGTGGACAGTAAGAGTGGGGTGTGTGCAAAACATGTTTGCAGGTATCCATTTGTGAACATGGTGGAGGTGCACTGTCTGCATGTACATGCATACTGGACACATGGGCAGGGTGACATGCCCTGTATTGGCCAGTGTTAAAACTCCATAGTTTCTATTGGTGGCCAGTATGCATTGTACTACACACATTTTGGAACTTGAGTACGCATGTGTGTGTATGACATGGGTTGACACTGTGCTGTGGGTGATGCTGTTATTGCTATCTGTCATTGGTTTGCATTACTAAGGTTAACACTGTCGCAGCTGCATAATCCTTTAGTAATGCACACTGTTCACCTACAGGGTTGCATGGACCATGCTATCACAAACACAGGAAATTTTCATTTATACAGTAAAAATGTATTAGTCTCATGGACCCCTGCCATAAACTAAATATATAATAGAAGGTGTGAAGCTGTACCAAAAAAGAGTTACATACCAAGAAGGGATAACATCTCTGGTCAGTATCATTGGGAAAATAGAAGCCCTCATTAAACATACAAGGCAAGCTTCAAAATACAAAATGGCAAGGATTCCAAAGACAACACTAAAGCTTTCTTTAGTGTTGTTTATAATCTACAAGGGAAATCTCAGGTCGGGTCACAGTTAATGTAAATGTTAACAAAGTGCACTTATCTGACTGACATTACCAATTTTTTGTCAGACAGTTTGAATGCGGATTTCACCACCCTGCCGTTACACAAGGGCCACATTTCCAGACCTGAAGAATGTAAAACCTGATGATTCACAGACACTCTAGTTAAAACATCAAAACATCTTTACCAAATTCCAAACCACAATGGCAATGGTACTGGACAGTGTCCCTGGCTGTGTCATACATAAGCTGACATATGAAGTTACCACTCACCTAAACACTCTGTCCAGATGCTGCCTCTATACAGGTTACATACTTGTGGAATGATGCACGGTAATGGTGTTCACAGTCCACAAGGGTTGAGCTACAACGTCTTCTTCTTCTTCTCTTTTCGGATGCTCCCATTAGGGGTCACCACAGTAGATTATCTGTTTCCATTTCTTCCTGCCCTCTTCATCTTGAGCTATCACACCATCAACCTGCATTGTCTTCTCTCACCACAGCCATAAACCTCATCTTAGGCATTCCTCTTTTCCTGTTACCTGGCGGCTTCATCCTTAGCATCTATTTCACAATATACTCTGCATCCCTACTCAGCACATGTACAAACCAACTTAATCCTGCCTATCTGGCTTGGTCTACTAACCTTCAAACCTGGGATGACCCTCTAATATACTTATTCCTAATCCTGTCCACCCCCATCACACCCAGTGCAAATGTTAACATAAATTGATTAAGGGTAGAACTACAACAGATCCTGGAAACTCTCACCCTATAAGCCAGACAAATGTTATCTGGAAGGCTATGGAGCACAGCATTATGGAACTCATTAACAGAGACATTATGAACCTGCAAACACTGCACCATACCCACTTAGGTTTTCTAAAGGCCAGATCATGGCTCCTACACCTAGTAGACTTCAAGCCAGTTAACAAGGCTATAGGTGAGAGAGGTGAGGTCCACACAGCCAAGCTATAGCTCACCAGCAGTTCATACCCATCCCACATTCTGGTATTATACATAACCTAAACAGACTGACCGTAAACGATTGTTAGATGATGGGTTGACAACTGACACACAGATGTAGGACACACAGTAACATTTGCAGCCTCAATGTACAATTCTATGCCAGTAACAAGTATTCACCTGCACTCAGTCCTGGGACTGGCATATAGCTTTCTTAGGTACAAGCAAACACAGTAGGGATATGTCTGCCCACTTTTGATGAAAATGCATACTGTGGGCTATACTTTATTATCCAGATGACACACACATCCTCCAAAGGGTATCATAGAGACAGATACCTGGTGTCAAACTCATGCTGTAAAGCTATAAGCCAAAGAAAGCATAGTTATCCACTTTTAGAAAACAAAGTATCCCCAGAGTACCACATAGGTAGTAGCCCCCAAAATGTGGAACGGGTACTAATGTATACATAAAGCCATGTGTTTAGTCATCTCTCCTTTGATAATCACATTACCAAAGGGTTTTGTAAATCCCTCTGTAGAGCACATAAGCAATAATCGGTTTGCATGCAGATCCACAGAGGTTGTTGCACACCTATAATGATTATTCATCTTTGCCAGACTTTGCTTGCTTTGGAACAGGATTCAAATATACCTCAAGCATAAACCATCACTCACACTCTTCAATAGAAACCTTTATGAGTGGATGTGAAACAGAAGATGTAGCCCAGGGATCACTGCCGTGGCTAAGCTTGTCACAAGCATACAGAAGTGACCTAAGGTCTGGAAAGCAGCAGCACGAGCTGGCAAAGATAACAGATACTTTCATGGAGAAAGCAGAGTATCCACCAAGAAATAATTGAGGTCACATGTATGTATATGGCTTTACCCCACCGCTACCTTACATGTGTAATGCACATACAGTTGTCATTGTGATATGTCATACACTAGAAAAATCAAAATCACTAAACATTGACCAACAGTGTCACACACTTGGAACACACAGTCAGCAAGTGCGAAATTCAAACTCCTTTCTAACTACATTATCATACTACAGCAGTATACATTTACACGACACACTATACACATTACGAGGATTTCACTTTTCCACAGGTATATTTTTAGGATGGTGACATCATCAGACTTCACAAAGATGACTATACCACTTTTAAGGGGTGTGAATAGTCTCCAAAATGGTTGCTTTTCCTCAGGGAAACACACACACACTCACAAGAATCAAACCCCTACTTGACTACATTATGACACTATAGTAGTATGCATTTACACAACACACTATACACATTACAGGGATTTTATATTTCCACAGGTATATTTGTAGGATGGTGACATCATCAGACTTGACAAAGATGAGTATACCACTTTTAAGGGGTGTGAGTAGTCTCCAAAAAGTTATTTTTGCTCCATGAGAGCACACACACTCAGCAAGTGCTGGAATCAAACCCCTACTTAACTATATTATGATACTACAGTTATATACATTTACACAATGCGCTATACACATTACTGATATTTCACTTTTCCACGGGTGTATTTGTAGGATGGTGACATCATCAGACTTGACAAAAATGAGTATACCACTTTTAAGGGGTATGAGTAGTCTCCAAAAAAGTTGCTCATTCCCAAGGAGACACACACTTACACAGTTGACAAGTGCAGGATTCAAACCCCTACCTAACAATACTACAGCAGTACACATTTACATAACATGTTCTACAGATTACTAGGATTTCACCTTTCCACAGGTATATTTGTAAGATGGTGACATCATCAGACTTGACAAAGATGAGTATACCACTTTTAAGGGGTGTGAGTAGTCTCCAAAAAGGTTGCTCCCTCCCCAGGGAGAGACAGACACACACACAGTTGGCAAGTGCGGAGTTCTTAATCCAAACTAAGTACGTCTTTACACTTCAGCAATCAATATGGAGTTACAGGGTGCAATACAGACATTACTTGCTGACAGTTTGCCCAAAGGTTTTTTTCACATTTGCTAACCTCAGCAGGCCTATCATACTAGGTGTATTGTGAGTGTATTGTATGCATAGGCCATGACCATATCATATATGGGTTGATGCACCACATGCTGGCACACTCAGGGTCAAACCGGTGGCTAAGCTCTGTCAACCCAATACTGGACAGTACAGTCAAGAGGAATAGGGTCATACGACCACAGCACCAACAGTCTCACATAGACCTACAATAAAAGCACCAGCAAAATACACACATAAATACACATTACCATACTCAGAGAATACAAATATTAATCTGTAAAAGAGAGAGTGCCCTCCTAAGCAGACAAGCAAGCAACATGCACCTCCAAGCACATGCCAGAAAACACATAATACACCAAAGCAGTGTGCCTCACAACAGGTCCTAAGGCAAAACAATATACCCAACACACTAGTAATAGGTGACTCCATAGTCAGGCACACAGATGTTCCACTCACTCGGCTGGACAAGGGGAAGGTTATTGTCAGTTGCCTGTCAGGTGCTATGATCCGCCACATAACAAAAGCACTTACATCACTCCAGAACAGGTACATATATGACGTGTTCTTTGTGCATGTCAGTGTGAATGATCTGAGACATACCTCCCAGGACAACATGACAAGAGATAAATAGTAGCTCTATGATCATGTAACCCAGGCTGGTATGACCCTGACCTTGAGTAGCATCTTACCTTCACCTACATGATACTACAGTATAACAGAAAGATGATAAACTTCAACAATTGGCTGAGCTTCTGGTGTCATTCAAAGGGAATCCAGTCTCTGTCTGCTTGTGATGACATGATAGACGAGCCTTGTTGCTTCGCTAGAGATGTTTTTTACCTGTCACCCCTATGCTTCTGAATACTGGCCATGGCTCTTGCTGTCCCCATATTACCTTTTTTAGGCAAGGCTAAAAGGTTCATAGGTTCATAGGTAGGTATTAGGCTATCGGCCCTGGGGACTATACAAGCCCAGCCAAAACGGTACCCTGGCTTTTGCCACCCAAGAAATATATTTTCCTGCGCCACTGTCCAGCAGAGACACAGAAGTGATCCCAGGGGTGAACTTCCTATTTCCCATCCAGTCATCAAGATTTTTCTTGAAGAGTGCTAATGAGGAGCTTTGTTTGATATAGACAGGTAGTTTATTCTGGAGTATGGGAAGTCTCTGGGACAGGAATCTATCCCTCTGGCATGTTCTATTTATTGTGATGACAAGGTTTAGGTCCCTAGAGTGTGTAGCTCGGAGGGATTGGGATTTCTTTAAGTGGAGCATGTCCAACAGCTCTGGGTAGGAAATAGCTTTGTATGTTAGGCAGAGATCATCTCTGAGTAGGCGATATGCAATAGAGTAAAGCTGGAGTTTTTTGAGACGGTCTGTGTAGGACATGTGTTTGAAGCCGGTAATCCTCTTTGTGAGGTATTTCTGCGGCTTTTCCAGTTGTTGTAGATGTCTTGTGAGGTACATACCAAAAGGGGCGTTGTACTCTATAATGGATCTAATGAGTGATGAGTAGAGGGGAACAATGACCTCTTTGTTTCAGCTTGAGAAACCTTTTGTGATGAGGTGTAGAAGGATTTCCTGACTACTGTGGCTATGTGATTATCAAAAGAGAGACTACTGTCCACCTGTGTCCCAAGGTCTCTTATCACACTTTTGGTTTTAAGTATACTACCAGCTATGTTGTAGTTCATGGGTACAGAGTATTTACCAAAGGGGATGACAATGCACTTTTTGGCATTGAGCTTGAGGCCATGGCTTTAACACCAGGCATCTGTCTCAGTGAGGCCCTTCTGTAGGATTTCCACATTGTTAGTAGTTTCGATTATGGCTCCTAGTTTGCAGTCATCTGCGAACTTCATTAGCCAAAGACCTTCTGTGTTATCCTGTACTTCAGAGAAGTAGATACCAAAAAGGACAGGACCCAGGACTGAACCCTGTGGTACTCCACTTGTCACTGGTCTGAAGTCGTATTTGGAGTCTGCTACTTTCACAGTGTGGGTTCTGTCAGTGAGCCAGTTGGCAATGCATCTTGTGACATAGGGATTTATACCTAGTTGAGTGAGTTTATCTATAATTCCAGAGTGGGGGGTGGTGTCGAAAACCTTGGCAAGTTCTAGATAGGCTGTGTGAACCACCGTACCCTTGTCTACAGCTTTGGTGACTGCTTCAAAGAAGTCTATCAAATTTAGGAGACATGATCTGCCTTTTACAAATTCATACTGGTTGTGGTCCAGAGTTTGGAGATTACCAATGTCTTTGTTTATAAGTTCCATGATGATACATTCCATGGCCTTGCAGACCAGGCTCATCAGGCTAATGGGGCTCTAGTTCCCAGGGTCCGTGGTGGCTCCCCCCTTGTGTAGTGGGATAACCATCGCTGTGCACCATTCAGCAGGCACAAAGCCTGAGGTGAGGCTATGATTGAACATGGTACTTAGGTGTGGTGTCAGTTCATTCTGTAGTTCATGTAGAATGCAGCCTGGGATGTTGTCTGGTCCCATGGATGCTGTGTTCCTGGCTTTGGAGAGTGTGGTTTTTACCTGTGCAGCCGTGATTACAGGAACTTTGCATTCTTCCGGTATAGAGACGGGCTCTTTCATGGGTGAGAGGGTGGTAAAGTTAGCACTGAACCTATCTGCCAGGATGTTGGCAATATCAGTTGGGTCTGTATATTTAGTGTCATTGTGCTGTAACTCAGAGCAGATCTGAGTGCTGGCATTGAGATTCTTGACATAGCTATAGAATGCTTTGTGGTTGTCTTTAGAATCAGTGGCGATTTTGTTTTCATAACTAGCTTTGGAGGATTTTATCAGGGATTGCAGCTTCTTACTGAGGCTGACCAGGGAGCTCCTCCACTCAAGGGTTTTACCCTCTTGTACAACAGTTTCTTCCTTCTGTTGTACAGTTTGTTTATGGCAGGGGACTACCAGATGGACTTCCTTTTTTTGGATGATAGCGTCTTGGTTCTGTTTGGGATAGCACGATCAATGCACTCATGTAAGTGCTTATAAAGTGCAATTGTGTAGGATTCAGTAGTCATAACTGTATTGTCCATCTGCATGGGTGTCATGAAGTTCACCACTTCTGTCTTAAGAAGCATGAAGTTGGCTTTGGAGAAATTTTTTAACATGGTTTCCTTAATGGGGGTGGGGGCAGAATGTGGATATGTAGGGTAATTAGCTTATGGTCAGATTGGACCAATGAGGCGTTGACTTCAGGTGTGGAACACCGGTCACTCAAGACAAACCAAACCCTGTAACCAACACAGATAACCACAAAGTGAGCTAAATGCTACTCATTGCCAGAAGTCTCAGCCTCCAAATGCACACACTCGAGGCACTTCTCAGTGTGGAGAATATTGATATCTGTGCAGTAACAGAAACCTAGTTCAAGGCTCCAGAGAGCACACCAGCACTACCAGGATACTACTCATTCCATACCTTCCAGCTTCAGAACCTGGATCATAGCACATAGGGTGAGTATGTATCCATATTCATCAAGGATACCTACACCTCTCTCTACATCCTCTCTACAGGATATGTGCCCATAGAATGTTGCACAGCAAAGTTCTTCTCACTCCACAGGGGTGGGGCCACAAAAGACCCTTGGCATTCCCGCTCTATGAGCCTGACAAGTCTGATCTGCAAGGCAATGGAGTTAATCATAATGGAAGTCAACAATAAAGACATTGGGAACCTTCACACAGTTGAGCACACCCAGTTTGGCTTCGTCAAATGCAGATCACGCCTCCAAAACTTGGTAGATTTCTTTGAGACAGTTACCCAGGCTACATATGGTTGAAAGGAGTTCCACACACCCAACCTATACCTCACTATGGCCTTTGACACCATTCCTCAGTCAGGTATCATAGATGAACTCACCAACCTGGCCATAAATCCATGCATCACAAGATGAATTGCAACCTGGTTCACAGATAGATCCCACAAATTAAGAGTTGCTGGCTACATGTCAGACTCTAAACCGGTAACAACTGGTGTCCCCCAGGGTTCAGTCCTGGGGCCCCTCCTGTTTGGTATAGACTTCTCAGAAGTACATGCCAACACAGGAGGGTTGTGGTTGACTAAGTTTGCTAGGAACTGTAAAGTGTTTGCCATAATAGATTCCCTGGATGACACAAATATTCTCCAGAAGGGACTCTATGAGACAGATGTGTGGTGTCAGAATCATGGCTTCAAGCTCAATGTGAAAGAATGCATAGTAATCCCCTTTGGGGAAAACAAAGTACCCACAAACTACCACATAGGTGTTATCCCCCCTAAAAACTGACAAGGTAATAAAGGATCTGTGAACACAAGTAGATAGTCATCTTTCCTTTGACAACCATGTTGCCAAAGTGATTAGGAGATCCTATGTGGTCCACCTAATCAACAAAGGGTTTGCATCAGGATCAAACGAGGTGGTGGCGGCCCTCTACTCTTAAGTCATCAGACCCATCATTGAGTACAATGCACCATTTTGGATGTACTCAACTAAGCATATCCAGCAGCTGGAGAGACCACAGAGGTACCTCACTAAGAGGATTACTGGCCTCAAACAGTTGTGTTATGCAACACAACTGGCAAAACTAAATCTGTTCTCCGTTGCATACCGCCTACTCAGAGGCACACTCTGCCTAACAAACAGAGCCATGTCCAACACATAACTGTTGAACATGCTCCATTTAAGGATAACAAAATTGAGTCGCACTACACACTCCAGGGATATGAACCTCATCACAACAATGAATACAACATGCTGGTGGGATAGAGTACCATCCCAGACACTTGCCTTACTGTGGAACAGAGTCCCAATGTACATCATTCAGAGCCCCTCGCTGACATTCTTCAATAGGAACCTTGATGAATGGATGGGAAACAGACAATTCACGCCAGGCATCACATCAGCAGCACCATTAGAAAGGGGCTTAGGGTACTAACTATTAGAACTAGGGCTTAGGAGACTAACCAATGGGGTGGTGAAAGCTGCACAACTTGCCTAGGCTAATATATGCCTTCGTGAAGATAGTCTACTACATACCTATCAGCCTATGTGACAGGTACATGTTTACAGATAGTAGATGTGTACTTCATTGTACAGTCATTTTGTACAGCAGGAAAATGCACCACATACACTGTAATGCTTACAGATACTGGTGGCTATTATGTACAGTGGGTGAGATGTGCACCTGTCTTTTGTGCCATTGGGATGTGTGCTGGGTGGGACAGTCCTGGATGGCTCCCTGTCATGGTCACCCTCTTACACACATCTCTGCCCATCCATCTTTGGCTTATTATAGTGTGTTCCCCCTACATATATATATATATATATATATATATATATATATATATATATATATATATATATATATATATATATATAGGTACATAGGTAGGTAATAGGCTTTCTGCCTGAAGGCATATATTAGTATGGCCAGAGTGTGCAGCTATCACCACACATGGGGTTAGTTCCCTATGCCTCTGTGTAGTAGAGCTGATGAAGTGATCCATTCCATGGTGTGACAGTTCAGTTTCACATACACTCATCAAGGCTCCTCTGGAAGAGTGTCAGTGAGGGACTCAGCTTAATGTAGGTTGGGAGCCTGTTCCAAAGCAAGAGAAGTCTGTGAGTTAGTAATGTATCCCTCCAACATGTTCTGTTTATTGTTGTGATGATTATATCCCTAGAGCACGTGGCACAGTGAGCTTGGGTTTACTTCAGATAGAGTATGTACATCAGTTCTGCATTGGACATGGACCTGTCTGTTGGGCAGAGATCGCCTGAGTAGACAGTATGCAACAGAGTACAGACTGAGTTACTTCAGTCTTGTTGCATGGGACAACTGTTTGAGGCCAGTAATCCTCTTGTTGAGGTACTTCAGTGGTCTTTCCAGCTGCTGAAGGTGCCTAGTCAGATTCATTGCAAGTGTGTTGTGGTTCTCTCTGATGGGTCTGATGACCGATGAGTAGAGGGAACCTCCTTTGACCTACATGCAAAGACTTTGGCAATTTGTGGAAACACATAGCATGATTTTCTAACCACTTTGTGAATGTGTTTCTGAAAGTAGAGATGACTATCTACATGTGTCCATAGATCCCTTATTATTACCTCCATATTTAGGGTGTTGGCACTGATGTGGTATTTGTATGACAGTAGCTCGAGGCCATAATTTTGACACCACATCTGTCTGACTGAGACCCTTTTTAAGGATGTCTCTGTTGTCCCAAACATTTATTATGACAACCTTTTTGCAGTCATCCACAAACTTTGCTAACCATAGCCCTCGTGTGTTTGACTGTATTTCTGAAAAGTATACACCAGACAGGAGGGGTCCCAGGACTGAGCCATGGGGGACAGCAGTTGCTATCAGCTTACAGTCCAACAGGGAGACCACAATTCTTACCTTGTGGGATCTATCTGTGCCCCAGTTGGCAATCCATCAGATGGCATACATGTTTATGCACAGGTTGTTGATTTTGTGGATACATGTGTTTGGGATGTTGGAAAAGGGCTTTTCAATGTCTATGTAGGCCATGTGGAGCTCATTTCATTGATGTATGTCCTGGATAACTGCCTTGAAATCTGTCTAGTAGGTTTAGGGACCATGATCTGCCCCTGACCAAACCAAAATGGGTAGGGTTGGGTGTTTGAAGGCTCCCAATAGCTCTGTTTATGAGTTCCATAATGATGGACTCCATGGCCTTGCAGATCAGGCTTATTAGGCTTATAATACAATAGTTCCCATGGTCTGTTGTGCATCAACACTTGTGGAGTGTGGCAAACGTTGCTGCATCCCATTCAACAGTTTCATATCCTGTACAGAGGGTGAGTCTCAACAGACTGTTCAGGTGCAGGGTCTGTTTGTTTTGGAGTTCACATATGACACAGCCAGGGACACCATGTCATCCCATAGACACCGTGTTTTTAAGTTTTGATAGATCTGTTTAACCATTGTATATGTGATTTCTGGCTTTTCACAATCTCCAGGTATGGTAATGGGCCCTTTTGTCAGTGAGGGGGGGGGTAAATATGTATGAACCTGTCTGACAAGATGTTGGCAATGTTAGGCATGTACTTGTATTCATTTACACTTTGCACTGACTCAGAACATATATGAGTTTACATTGATATTTATAACATAGCTAAAGAAAGCTTCATGGTTCTCTATGGACTCTTTGGCAATATTTTTGCCAGAACATGGCTTGGATAATGTTAGGAGTGCTCATTGTTTCTTGATGATACTGATCAGAGATTTATTGATCTACTTTGGATTTTCACTTTCTTTGAACAACTTAAGCACTTGTATTACATAGTTTGATTATGACAGGGGTCCAATATATTATATGGGTCTGTTTTCATATCACTGTGTGCGCAAGGCAGGATTGGTGAATAGTGACATGTGTCTGGAGTAAGAATTGCAACTGCCAGATATGTGTGGCCCACTGCTGTACTCAGACATGGCCTAAGTGTGTGAGCATGCTCAGTATGACCTTTCAGTATGTTGTTGACTGAAATTTGCTTTGTTTGTTTGTGTGTGAGCATGCCCAGTATGACCTTTTAGTATGTTGTTGACTGACATTTGCTAAATTTGTTTAAGTGTGTGAGCATGCCCACTATGGGCAAATATATATATATATATATATATATATATATATATATATATATATATATATATACTATATATGTGTGTGAAAATTCAAGTTGGTTTTTACTTCAGGGCTCACCTTTGTGTTGTACATCGACAGGAAGCATGCTGTGCCTGCAGGGCTTCCATCAGTCAATTTGCATAAACTTATCAACATTTCTACATGCAGGGAAGACAGCTATTATTTGTACATTTCTACCCAGGGGGGCACACCTGACTGTTATTGTGGGTGTACATAGGATGAGGGGTACACCTGACACTTATACACATTTGCTAGGCCTGCACTGCTATGTCAGGTACTCCATTTCAGTCTGTACTGCTGCCTATCATACTGACTTGAGACATACCACTGTACTACAGACTTTAGCTTCCAATTACATGCATATTAGTTTGAGACTTCATAGCCTACCCAACCCACATCACACTGCCTGGCCTGCTGTTATCTGTCTGCATAGGCCTGGAGGGAGGTTACTCATATGCGTCTTCAGAGGGCACGATACAGCATTTGTTTGTGTTTGCATTTGTCTACAATTGTCCTGCCGGCTGTGACTGTTAGGTATGTGACTTCCACAACTGGTATGTGTGAGTGGCTTAAGTTGTGTCTGTGCCAGTGAAATGCTGTCATGACTTAGTGGTTCAGTACTGTGACTATAGTGCACAGTATCCTGAGTTCAAGCCCTGTCACTGCTTTTTATTTTCCTGCTGGGCAGACCTGACTGGTTAAGGAACAGTAAAACAGGTGTGAGCGTGTTTACCTGACTTTGCTCGACTTTGCCTAACGTTGCCCAACTTTGCCCGACGTTGCGCTGGTTAGCGCGGTGTGCAGCTACGCCCAATTGTATTTAAATATTCTCAATACTGGTAAAATGTGCTTAGCAGTGCTTTATATTGCTTAAAATAGGGCACTCATGCCTCAGGTGGTGCTTCAGGGCTGCCTATATCGGATGCACATGGCACACTCCCTATACATGTTTGAAAACAGGTAGTGTCAAGTTAGGCATCCCTTTTACTGTATGTGCGAGTCAGAGAGAGTTGTCATTTCCAGGGTTCCTACTGAGTCAGTGTATGTGCTATGAGTTGCCTGTTTGCCATGGCCAGGGCATACTGGGCATGCCTCCTTCTGCCTGCTGGGGCAGGCTCAGGTTGTTCCTCCTCTGAGTCATGCTGTGCCTGCGCAGACCTTGGCAATGGTGGGGGGCTGTTTGGCCCTGCCCCATGCTGTTCCTGCTGCAGCTGTTTCCGCAGGATCATATTGTGTAGCATGGCACATACCATAACAATTTGGGTACATGTAGTTGGTGAGTACTGCAAGGCTCCACCAGATGTATCCAGGCACCGGAACAGTGACTTGAGCATCCCAAAAACATGCTCAATTATGTTTCTTGTTTGTGCGTGTACCTCATTATGGAGTTCTTGTTCAGGTGTGTGTGCATTTCTAATGGGTGTCATCAGCCACGACTCCAGTGCGTATCCAGCATCCCCCACTAGGTGACCATCAGGGATGTCCCCATTGGCAAATCTCTGGTACAGCTGCGTCAGATGCCAGATGTGGGAATCGTGATAGCTTCCAGGGCAGCCAGCACACACATTCATTATTATGCCCTGGGCATCGCACATGACCTGGCAGTTGATGGAGGGGAAGCCCTTGTGGTTGATGTAGACCCTACCCCGCTCACCATGTGGTGCTTTGATGCATATGTGCGTGCAGTCTGTTGCACCCACTACCTTAGGGTATTCTGCAATTTGGTGGAAAAGACTCATATTACTGGCCAATGCCTCACGGGAATTGGGGAAATATACGTGGTCACCGACATGTGCTGACATGGCATCCAGAAACTGGTGGAGTACCCTGGATGCTGATGCCTGTGAAATCCCCATCATGTCACCAGTTGGTCTTTGGAAGGTACCTGTAGCTAGTATTCTTAGACCAACACATACCTTGGTATCCACTGGGATGGGTTCCCCTCTGTTGGTTCTGTGTGTGAGGCGTGGCCGGCACAGCTCAACAATTTGCTGTAGGAGGTCTCTGTCCACCCTATAGCGCTCCACTATCTCCAGCTCATGTAGCCCCTGGTAGGTTACCCTGGGTCTGTACACTCTTCTCTGTCTCCTCACTTTGGGTTGCTCAGCAGCATTCACAACATCACCACCCTCAGCACCTTACACATGTTGGTTTATGATAGCAAGAGCAGCCCCTAACATTTTGTCTGACTTAAGCTTTTTAAGCTTTCCCTCTTTGTATACTGCAGTATTGCACAGTTCTTGAGAAAAAACAGTGGGGAAAGGTATTTGCAGAGTTTAAAGTGCTGGGCTGGGCTAGTCTGCTGCCTGTGTAATTGGCTGAATCTGATATATTTCACGTGGCAGCTCTACTAGTTCTCCTTGGTTAACCTCCTACTACTTCTTTTCCTTCCTTATGCCTTTCTGTTTCCGCCCGGGGGAAGCTCCACGCAAACAAGCGTAAACACGCACACACGCTGTGTGCATGTTTGCAAGGAGTTTCCTATCTTTTAACAGTGTGCACCTTTGCTTTGAGGTTTTCAAACAGGACAACTGTAAGCACGCCTCTTGCAATCCTGAGCAACTCAAAGCAAGCATAAGCCAATGTGCTCCAATTAGCTTACAACCTGTCTGACACACCCCCTCATGATGTCACCTATATTCCATTCTACTACTCACCTACTCCTACTCCTACACTCTTGGGACATGCCTCACAAGCTGGGGAAAATTGGGATTCACTATCCTTATCCTCATTTGCATAGGATTGCATACTAATCCATGGTTACATCTCTCACACTGAGCTTCCCCACCCCCTTAGCAACCACTACTCAGTGGCCATGTTGTCTTCAGCCTGCCATTCACCTGCATGGCAGAATAAGCTTTTTAGTGAAAATGCCTATTTTTGGCTTTTTTAAAATTATTTTCTTGTTTTTATAAGCGTCACACGTTTGCGTGATTCTGCTCTATGCTTAAACATCGGAGATCGGGGGAAAAAAAAGTCAATTTTTTATATTTTTAAACATTTTAAAATGCCAATGGCCTTATATTTGGCCATTGGCATGCTTCCTCAACTGTATGCATCCTTTATTTGGAGCTATCATAGCTCCATTTAGCTATTTGCAGAACTGTACTCCATTACCCACGGAGTACATTTCTGCAGCTAACACTAATCTTCCACGGACAGGTTAGTGTTTCCTGGATAGCAAATTTACCTCATTTGCATGGCTTTCACCAGCAAATGAGGTAATTTGCATACCATGACGCTGTCGGTGCAAGAGTAGCTTTAGCAGCTCTCGTGCACGCCCCTGCCGGCTATACCTGGATCGCACGGCAGACATATTTCCGGCGTTTCCTCCTACACTCTTCTTGCACTCCATGCAAGCTTTCATAAATCTGGCCCATAGTATTTGAAAGTACATTTTACCACGTTTTTTCATTTTCATTTAAAAAAGTAGTAGTGGACTTATAGTTTTGCTGGTATTGTTGCTTGTTTTCTCCAAGATACAGACACTATTTTCGGCATAACTATGGGACACATAGTCACTCCCATGGTAATTCTTGTTCCAGCCACAAAAGGAAAAAGAAAAAGTTAAGCAAACAGCTTTTGCCACCACAACAGGCTGGCAGTTTGTCTCAGCTGTAGGTGGGTGATTCTGCTATGGCCATTTGTTGTACCTCAGACCACTCATCTTTTACACTGGATCCCTCTGGTGTAACACCTACAGCCACACTGGACCAGAGTTAGGCATGTCCTCTGTGGCTGTCGGGGCCCTTTAAGTGGGCAAAGGATAAACAATTTTGTTGGTTCTGGGAGAGGTTACAGGTAAGGTTTCCCTGTTGTGTCAGAATGCTGTGCCCATCTCTGGGGAAGCAGCGGCTGCAATTAGTAACATTGTTGGCCTCAATTTTCCTATCAAAAAGGAACAAAATAAGCATGTATCTACTCCTCAAATTTCTTTGGATAGGAGAAGTTTACTGAGACTGGCTCAGGGTGTGATTCAGGTTGTTGATACTTATTGTAGAGTAGTTTGCAGTAAAACAGAGGGATGCCTTCTTTCCTGAAGAGATTCAATATTCTGAATCTGAAAAGAAGATACAGAGGTGTGTTTAGGGTTTTGCCCTCACTTTCTGATTCTCCTTGTGGAGGTTTCTCTTCCTCTGAGACTATTGATAGAATGTCCTAATGCTTTAAGTGGGAGAACACCTAGGTTTCTCAGTTCCTCAAAAAATAGTGTGAGTTTTTACAGAAGGATTTTCCAGAACCTACACTCATCCCTCCTGTCCTGGCTGCTTTACAGGGTGTGTGTCTTCCTGCCTGCAGTTTTCTTGATAGTTAGTCAGCTGTCCATAAAAAAAGGCAGATAGGATGTATAAAGTTCCTCATTCTTTTAAATTTTTATACACTATTCCCAAACTTGTCTCGGAAGCTATAGCCTTAATTGACTCTGCTGTTAAGCACTTAGTTAATTCCAGTCGTACACTTTTTAATAACAATATGAACATTTTTCATAGGTATGGGGAAAAAAGATATACTTCTGCAACTTTGAATTTCAGAATTTGAAATTGTCAGGCTCATATGTTATAGTTTATTCTGACATATTGTGAAAGTATGAGGAATGTTTTGTCTACAGTGTCTTCTTGTGAAGGAAAATCTTTAAATAACTTAGTTTTCTCTATTCCGCAGGTTGATAGTCATTGTTTGCAGTATGTGCGTGACTCTGTTGATACTTCTTCTACAGCTATGGTCACTAGTATGGTTTTAAGGAGGTTTGCTTGGCTGCATTTTCAGAACTTTCAAGATGATGTTAAAAATTATATTTTCAGTTCTCCCTTTGATAGAGATTTAGTGTTTGTCCCCTCTGCTGCAGAGGTGATCAAAACGTGTGGTGAAAGTAGAAAGCTGATCCAAGGAATACAGATTTTTCAGCCCTCCTTTTCCAAATGGCCCAATGGATTTTCCTTCTCTTCATCCAGTTTTGGCAAAAAAACAGACTAAACAGTTTCAAAGAAATTCAGGCAAACAGACATTTAAGAGAAAGTGGCAAGGAGGTTCCAAAACTAAGTATCAAACCTTCCAAAATCAAGGACTCTCCAACAAGTCTAAATGACTCTTCACAAGACCTAGTAACTCTTTCCCACCCTGGCCCTCTTTCTTTTCCGGAAAGTCTGAATCTCCATTTTTCTCTTTGGCAAGAAATTGCTTTAGAAAAATGGGTCCTAAAAATCATTCATCAGAGTTACAGATGGCAGTGGGAGGAAATTCTTCCTTTCCAGGGGTCATTCCTCATCCTGCAAATAAGACTGTTTTGTTTCCATCTGTTCTTCATCACATGCTGATCCAAGGAGTGTTAGAGCATGTTTCTCCTTCCCAGGTGGGGAAGGAGATTTACTCAAGGATGTTCCTAGTCCCAGAGAAGGAAAATGCTTAGAAACCAATTCTGGATCTTTCTCCTAAGCCTCTTTGTGATAGTGCCCAATTTTAAAATTATGGCACTTCATAGCCTGTTGCCTCTTCTTTTTCTTTCAAGTTTCCTGGTAACACTAGACTTAAAAGATGTTTATCATGAAATGTTTACTCATCCAGACTTTACACACTTCTCACAGGCAAAAAAAGATGTCTGATAAAGGGAAACACAAACAGAAAGGAGGTCTCTTAGAAACGGACTGAAATTTATTATTAATAAAGAAAGAAAAATGAACACACGTTAAGCGCTTTCATCTGAAAGATGGTTCTGAAGAAGTCTGGTTTTCAGATGAAAGTGCTTAACGTGTGTCCATTTTTCTTTCTTTATTTGTGATAAATAAACTTCTTAGTCCGAGTTGAGACCCTCCTTTGTGTTTCCTGCATCAGACATCTATTACTGTTATGTCATCCAGACTTTAGACATTTCTTAACATTTTCTATCCCTAGATCGCATTATCAGATCTCCGCCTTACACTTTGACAATCCACTGCACCAAGAGTGTTCACAAAGTGTCTAGATCCAGTTATTCCTCATTGCAGGCTACAGGGAATCCACATTTGTCTGTATTTATATGACTTGCTTATTTTTGCACAGTATTTTTCAAAATGTCAGGAATCTGTCTCTTGGGTGAGAGATCTCTTGCACAAGCTGGGATTCCAAGAGAACATTCAAAAGTCTTTCTTGACTTCCTCACAAGGACTGCATTCCCGGAATATCAGCTAGACACCTCAGTTTAAAGAACGTTCCTTTCATTGGGAAAATTAGACCTTTATTTAGATCTTTACTTGAGACTTCAGTCACTGCAAGAGAATACCTCAGGATTTTTGGTCTCATGACATCCATGATTCTCATCATACCTCTCAAGTGTACCTCATTACAAGGAATGTGCCTAATTAGGGTTTTAAAATGCTCATGTTCCTGGAAGTTCCACAGTAAAAGGTTTTGACAGACACTTATTGTTAGGGATTTTTTTAACTGATATTCATGGTAAATAGAAATAAATCATATTAATTCATTAGAAGATCTGTTTTATAAGTAAAACCAGTATATTTTTACCATCCTATGACATCTCTGGTCGAATTTGTTTTTAAGGCACTAGTATGTGTTCCACATTTTTCCCATTTGTTCCAAGTTATGAAGGCTAGTGTTCCTCATTTTGGAGATGGAAGGTTGAGAGCTATGATTCTCATGATACCTCTGGCAAGACTCCACATAAGAAGGATAGAGTGGTATCTGAAATCTCTTTGGTCCCAGCATCAGCACTCTTTATCTTTTCATATCCCAGTACTGGGATTTATCAGAGGAGAAATCACTTGATGGAGACAACAAATATCCTTAAATCAAGGTTTTCCCTTCTCTCTCACTGCTCCAAAGCAGTAGGTCACTACACATGCTTCAAACTTTGCTTGAGGAGCAGTATCAGGAGAGATAGAAGTGCAGAGGGTGTGGGACAACAAGGATAGATGCAGGCAGGTAAATATCAAGGAGATGCTTCCCCTGATCAAGGCACACAATTCTCTGAACTATCTTTGGTCCCTGCAACCTTTACAAGTAGGTACAGACAATACCACAGTGATGTGGTATGTCAACAAGTAAGGGGAACTAGGTCATACCCCTTTTGCAAACTAACCATGTTAGGTTAGGATATGGCTGCACAGCACCATCTCACTCTACTGGAATCCTACATTCTGTCAGAGCAAAACTGTGTGGCAGATAAACTGAACAGGACCAGTAAGGACCCTCACAAAAGGAAACTAGATCTGTGGGGGGGTCTTCCAAGATTTGATCCATCTGTGGGGAGTTCCTCAAATAGACCTCTTTGCATCCTCTCTCAACAATCAAATAAGAAGGTCAGGAAGACAGATGCCTTTTCTTTGCACAGGAATGCTACTGTATGCCTTTCCACACTTTCCACTAATATTCAGGGTATGTCTGAAGATTCAGAAGGAATCCCACAAGATCATTGTGGTGACTCCCTTCTGGCCCAGGCAACTGGGGTTCTCCCTTCTTTTGGGTGTAGCCAGTGGCAATTACCACAAGCTTCCTCACAAAATATATCTACTCATGCAAGAATAGGGATGTATGATACACTCTAACATCAATCATTTTCAATTGACTGCCTAGATGATAGGGTCTTAATTCCTTTTAGACACCTGTTTACTGAGGATGTGCAGCAGGTACTAATGGAGGCAAAAAAACCTGCTAGAAGAAAACATATATTAGCAAATGGAGAACGTTTTCTAGATGGTGCCAACAACATAATCTGCACCCACTCAGGGCTAGTTGATCTCTGGTTTTACAATATTTGTGTGAGTTACTATCCTATTGCTATTCTTATTCCTCTATCAAGGTTCACTTATTGGCAATTTCAGCATGTCTGCCCATGGATCCTCCTTTTTGTGACATGTCAAATGTCCTTGAAAAGGGTTTTGCATAAGAGGCCTTCAAATAAACTGGTGGCCCCGCCTTGGGATCTTAATTTTGTGTTAGAGAAACTAACATTTACTCTATTTGAACCAACTGATCTGGTTTACTTGAGGTTCTTAATATGGAAAACAGTTTTATTGATTGCTCTGACCTATGCAAGAAGGTAACAGAGTTGCAAGCTCTTATGATGAGTAAACCCCACCTCATTTTCCACAAGGATGGGGTTTCTTTAAGATCTAATCCTTCATTTATATCTGATGTGGTATCCTTTACTTCATGTCATATTATCCATCTTCTCATTTTTTTCTCCTGAACCAAAATTGAGAGAGAAAGGCTACTCCATACCTTGGATGTCCATAGACAAATCAAATACTATCTTGACAGAACTAAATCCTTCAGATCATTGGATTAATTGTTCATTTTTAGTGATGGTAAGAAGAAGTGAAAACTGGTATCAAAACAGACTATTTCTAAATGGTTGTCTAAGGACATTAACTTTTGTTATACTCACCACAGAGACAAGGCCTACTCTACATAGACCTTGTCTTCTTCTATGACTTTTTGGAAAGGGGTAGATTCTAGAAGTATTCTAGTAGTTGCTACTTGGTCCTTTGTACATAATTTTACAAAGCATTATCAGCTGGATTCCTTCTCTAGGTCCAGAACAAGCTTTGCTAGGACCAGGGGCTCATGGACCCTTCTCCTTCCACCTCCCAAATATAGTTAGCTGTGATAGTCTACCCATATAGCTAAGGCTACTGCAGTAGTGATCAATATAAAGAAAATACAGTTGTGTAAGTTGAACTTATTAAAACAGTTGCTGTTCGATTGATCACTGCTACAGTAGCCACTCCTTCCATCCACCCCCTTGTCTTTGGTGTGGTTTTTATGCCAGGGTGTGGACATTTATTTTATGTTATTCCTCGCCTTGTCCTTTCATGGCTCAGCCATCCCTCTTTCTGCTGGCAGGAAAGATCTGAAGGGCTTCACAATCAAACTTGTTTTTTTAGTCAGCTCAGCTCAAGCTGCTTAACAGCTTGGGTGCATAGAAGGTGCCCTGAAGCTTTGGAATCTGGCTGGCTGTTATATCCTTGGCAGGATATAATCCATATAGATAAGGCTACTGCAACAGTGATCATTCAAACATCTACTGTTATGGTAAGTTCAACTTATACAACTGTACTTTTTCAGTTGTGCTTGACTGGCAATATCTGTTATTCTTACCACCCTTAAAATCAAAGTCATGACTTAAAAGTAGATTCCACATATGCAGTCTTCAGAAACTACTTGCTTTTACATGTAAATCATACCTATGTTGCACTTTTAACACTGTGTGCTGTCTTTATTTACTCCTACCAACATGTTTTGCAATATTGTTAGCATGTGTTTAATATTACTTGCAATTTAGTTTTGCACTGCATAGCATTACTGTCCTACCAAGGATCGAACACTAATATCACGTTGTTGCCTATATCTAAGCAGCGCTGCCACTGACAAGCTGACACACTTGTTGCTTGATTGTATTATGAAACTGCTTTTACAAATTTGGTAAACAAACTTTACTTTGTGTGAATTATTGCACTGCTCTCCCTTCTGTTTAGATTTACTTTGGACTCTGCCTCTTTGCTCATCTACTTATTTTTTCTGTAAATAGCTGCTTGGAAGAGTACTGCTGCCTCGTTCATTTAGCTGGGCTTATTGGAAGTTGCTTGTTGCATATCTAACCTCAGGACATACAGAAAATACCCTGTCATGTCCTTTTCTCTGCTCTTTTCTCAATATTAACCTATTTTTTCTGCCTTATCAGTGAATTATAATTTTAATTTCATTTATCCTTATTAATGCTATCTCTTTCTCTGGCTGTCACTCTCTACATGTGTACCATGTCCTCTTGAAACTAATGCTGTTGTATTTTGCCTATTTAATTTTATACATCTTTCTTCAACAGTTAACCATAGAATTGTGTTATATTCCAGATGGTCATGCCCCCCCCCACCGCAGCAGAATAAATACAGCATCCAGCCCTACAATGGCTTACAAACTTGTATTTTTACTCAGTGTAAGGGGGTAATTACTTGTTCCTGTTGCTATCCTGATCATGCTATGTTCAAAATGGTATCAAGATGAATGTCTTTTCTCTGTTTTGTCAGTACTTAGCAGTCTGCTTTTTGGCTGTTTTTCAGAACCAGAATTAAAAACACCCTCTAATGTACCTTAATTTTCCCTTCCCCTTTCCCTTCCATGTCTATAATTACTGAGCTACTTCCTACTCTTGCTGGCAAACTGCATTTTCTTAATTGCTCTATCCAGTACTGCTTTTGTGAATCTCCCTCTTTGCCTCTATAGGCAGTTCTGTGTTGCCTTGCTGTTTTGCTTTTATCATGTCCTAAAGTTTCATTGATAACTACTTGCTGTTTTACTATTGTCTTCCATGCCTTTAAGTTTTGCTCATAACTGCTGGCTGTATTACTGTTATGTATTTCTATCTTTACTGTTTTTGATCTACTACTATTAATACTACAAAGTCAAAGATTTACTTTTCCATTTGCACTAGTAAACACCCTTATTTACCTGCATGCAAACTCTACCAGTGTCATCTCTATTGATTGTTTTTAGCCATGTACTGGCCCTAAGGGTCTGTGACCTGATCTGTCAACCTTTGCCTAGCTTGGGCTCAATTTGCTCCCCAACCCTACCCCCATTTCCCACCCAGCTGTAGTATAGCTACATTTATACTTCCCGAAACCCAGAACTCCATAACCACAACCAGTCATACATATTGCAGCCACCCTATTTGCTCTTCTCTCTTATACATAGCTGTATTACATCATGTCACCTTTCTTTTGCTACTTTCTATCTCACTCTACTTTTTCTCCTCCCTGTACTATTCCATCCACCCACTTCAGTTTAAACAGTAATACTTTAATTTATTCTACAGATCATCCCTTATTAAATTCTGCAAACCTACTTTTCTCTACTATGACTACATTATCATGCCCTTTCACTTACTATATATATATATATATATATATATATATCTGCCTAGGCCAAATCATATCACACTCCATTGTTACCCACTCTCACTATCACCTCCAGAACACTACACCATAATTCTAAGTCACCCCTTCTCATCCTGCTATGGCACTCAGCCTATACTCTATCACATCCAACACTTTAATTACAAATGCACCGGAGAGGAACCCACACTACTCACTGATGACTTAAAGGTGAAACATAATAAAAAAATATTTTGCTACAAGCACCTCTCATCTAAGTTTGCACTTGATGGTGGTAAACATCCTAACCCTGGACCCTTTCTACAAATTCACAACTCTCACACCTCAGCTACCCCTAGTACTCCTCTTCCAGTCAACCAAGGTAATAGTCTACTTTTGAGGAACTTAAATCTTAGGAGTAGGTATAATAAACTACCACAGTTACATGCCAATATAACCGCATATACCCCTGACATACTAATAGCCACAGCTAAAACCAGGTATTAAAGACCAGAAAATTCTCTTTATAGGATACATCATTAGAAATGTCAGACGGCATAAAAAAGCTGATGGTGTGGCTATGACATACCAAAAACACTTAGAAATCACCCTAACCCCCTCACCCACCCCGACTTTCCCAGGGCAGAAATAATTCTCTCTCTCTCCTGTAATCAACAAACACAAGAGCATATGCATTTCTGCCATTTATATTCCTCCTGGAAATAACTTCCCATTACTAGAAGAAATTCTGTATTTGATATCTCATAATATCAACAAGGAAATCATCATCACAGGTGATGTTAATGCAGACTATCTACTTTACATTTCTGACTTTTCCACATTGCCCATCAATCTCTTTGGTTTTACCCAAATTACCACTATTGCTATTCGAACAGACAACTGCAGTAATAGGGAGTGTGCATTAGACTGAATCCTCACCAACACTCCTAACAAAATTAACATTGCTGGCTGCTTATCCAGCAATATCAGTGTCCATCTACTGACCTTTACTGTGAAGCAATTTAGTCATGTACATAAACACCTACTCTATAGTAATGTGCAGACACTATCTCCTTCTTCAATAATCCCACCTATATTAGCTACCTCAACAAATACAATTGGGATATTCTAAAATATTTACCCCCTAGATGACGCTATAACTCACTTTAACAACACATTCCTTAACATACTAAACAAACTGTCTCCCATCAGATCAAAACAAGTCAAATCCATCCCCACTCCAAGACTCACAAGAGAAGCCAGGTGAGTCCTGCTAAACAGAGATAAAACTTGGAAAGCATGGTCTGCTGACAAACACCACAAAATGGCAATAGTGTAGAAACCTTAGGAACCTTTCTAAACAAAAGTCAGATCAGAAAAAAATGTAATACTTTTCTAAGCTCTAGGACAACCACTAACAGAACACTAAGCTTTTCTGGAATGGAATCAGGAGACTATTGCATCCAGGCAAAACTACAACTCCTTCACCAACTACCATCAGTCCATATAGCTACCAAGTCCATTACACACTTCATACACTCTGTCCTCTCCCTACATAACAACAATCCACTCACCAGCCCCACTATTGCAAACAGTACTAATCACCACCAAAATCCTTTCTACCTCCAACCAGTATCTACCTCTTTGATCAAAAAACACCTTCTAAAGCTAAAATAAATTCTACACCAGCTGGTGACAGCCTGCTACCAGAATATCTCAGAATTGCTGCAGATGCTATAGCTTACCCTGTATCTATACTTATAAACTGATCAATTACAGAAAGACACATCCCTGCCATCTGGAAAAAAAGATCCCAGATCATATCTCTGTGTAAATGCGGGACATCCACTGACCTCTCTAATTACTGACCTATAGACATTTTACCTCCACTCTCCAAAATATTAGAAAAATGCAATCATTCCCAACTCCTTTCCCATCTTCACAATAACAATCTTCTCTCCAACACTGGTTTCCAACCTCACCAAAGCACCATTACTGATCTGCTCAGTTTTAGCGAAATCATAAACTGTAATAGAAACACCAGCAACCTTGCATCTTCCCAATTGTTAGGCATGTCAAAAGCATTTGGCACAATTTCACACCAATGTCTGCTTCATGAGTTATTCTCCCTAGGACTCTTCCAGTCTTCTCTTAACTGGTTCCACAACTATCTCACCAACAGACTCCAAGCTTTAAAATGGAAATGAGATATCATCCCTGTCGGTCTCTGTCGGCGTACCTCAGGGATATATTTCAGGCCCTTTTCTGTTCAACATATTCACTAATAATCTTCACAAAGCCATCAAAGAAGAGCCTCCATAGTATAATACTCAGATGATGCCACGCCTTTATGCTCTGCACAAAGTCTAGCACTACTCCATAAGATGAACCGGGGCTCCTTTTTCTCAGTTGAGGCCTGTCTAGATGGTTATCAACTACTTTCAAATGTTTAAAGAAATAATCTGTTTTTACCCAAATCTCTGTCAACACAGAAATAATCTTTCAATATCACTTTAGCAAATAATACCTATTAACTGATGATAACTTAAAATATGATCAACACATCACTCAAGCGATCAAGAAAATTCACTAATAGTTGGACTTCCTCTGTAGAAACAAACCCTTTCTCACTGATTACACTAGGAATTCTTTAGCAACATCCTATCTTCTCCCTTCACTTATCTATGGATGAACCATCCTGACTAACCTTCACTCCCCCTTAAAAAATAAACTAGGGGTTTGCTAAAATAGCTAAGTTTGCAGCCAAGTTACCAAACTGTTTACAACACTACCTAGCACTAAAGCACCTGCACTGGCTCAAACTACCTAATTACCTTACTTACTCCCAAATGCTTACTGACCACAAAATATAACACAAACTCAACAGCTGACCATCACTGCAAAATATCCTCAAACACTACTTTCCTCGTAGGAATCTCCACTCACAGAACCAATAGCTCCTTACAAGAACCAAGTCTCACAACAGTGCAGGTAACTCCCTTTACTCAACCTATGATGCTAAGCACTGGAACACCATCCAACCCACCCATCCTGCTCTAGTGATATCCTACCTCATTAATGTCAATATACATACACTGAACCTAAACGTGCATTAACATTGCTCTTCTGTCTCCAGCTTTTACATGTTAGCAAGTCTCTGACTTATGTGAAACAATATAACTTCTACAGTATATAATACATGTCTTTACTATTTGTCTTAATACTGCTTGCAAAGTAATGCTTAAAATGTATCATTTTCATTGTTGTTCATTCAAATATGTGTTTTTATTTGGAGCTTTTCTTCCCAGACTTCTGCTGAAAATGGGGCTTGCACCAGGTCAGACTTTCCTGGTAAAACAAGACAATAAATAATAAATAAATACAATATCCCCTTTGGGATGCATCTTTCTACACATATTAAGCAACTGGATAGGCCCCAGAGGTTCATAAATAAGAAGATGATTGGTGTATACCCCACTGGGCTACTAAGAAAAGGCTTGAATAACTAGACCTTTACTTGACTTCTTATAACTTCTTATGGGATGATCTATGCCGTGATTTCTACACTGCTGGGGACACCATCCTCTTTGACCTCCTGTATCTTCACAATTCAAATTATTTCACTAATATCAGAACTAGGGACTTAAATCTTCACCAACAAGTAAAAAGTGCTTAAATGTAAACAAAACCAAATAATTAATAGTAGACGTCAGAAGGACTCAGGAGATACATCAGCCTCTGGAAATTAAGGGGGTGGCAGTGGAAAGAGTCAAAAACGCCAAGTTCCTCAGGGTGCACATCTCAGGTGACCTATCCTGGTTGACTCATATTAGCCACACAGTGAAGAAGGCACAACAACAACATCTGCACTTCTTTCAGAAACTCAGGAAGGCAAATCTGTCTCAGTCCATCCTCAAAGCCTTCTCCAATGGGCCCATTGAAAGCATCCTCTCAAATAACATCATAGTTTGGTATGGTAACTGCAAAGTATCTGACCACAAGGCTCTCCTGAGAGGCATAAGAACAGAAGAAAAAGTCATTGGTTCCTCGCTCCCATCCATGGATTATCTGCATGAGATGTAGTGTGTGAGAAGGGCTAGGAAGATAATCAATGATCCCACTCACCCTGCCCATGGCATGTACTTCCACCTTTCCTCTGGCTGGTGGTATCGCAGCTTGCACTGCAAAACATCTAGACTGAACAGTAGCTTCTTCCCTCTATCCATAAGGCAGCTAAACTTGAATTCCAGGCATGACAGTGAATAATTAGATCAATATGCCACTTGCTATGAAGAATCAGCTATAGTAATCACTCTAGCAAGCTGCTTCTATAACTGGTACAGTTATCCTGATTTCTTATGCTATGACTTCCTGAATGTGCAAATATTCAGGAGTGAGTTATCACTGCATACATGTGCAATATGAACATCAGAATATATCATACTACAAGTGATGAAGTGCAATATTCTAAACAATCACAATGTGAAGTCATAGTCTTGCAATACCTATTAGTATAATACTGTTTAATGTCTTCCTGTCCAATTGTGGTAGTTTATTGTGTTGTTAATATTTTAATTATTACTGTATGTACATTAGTCTTACTGTCATTCAAATTATGTGTTCATTGTTATGTCTTGCATAGGGACCAAAGCAACGTAATTTCATTCAACTTGCACTGCTGTGTATATCTGACTGACAATAAAATTTACTTTGACTTTGACATTGAAATAAAAAGTGCTGAATAAATATATTTCTTACTCAACATTTATTTAGTTTAGTTAGTTAGTTAGTTAGTTAGTTAGTTAGTTAGTTAGTTAGTTAGTTAGTTAGTTAATACATTTGTTAACCGGGAAAGTCTACTGGGCCTTCATGAGCCCATTTTCAGTAGAGGCCTGGGGAGAAAAGCTCCACATAACATTAATAGTACATACAAGAAAAAGCACAATATACAGTGTATATAAACGTTTCAATGCATGGAAATAAATATTAAACACAATGGTACAAGTTATTTACAAACATTACACATCAACATTGTATACAATTTAATCATTGAGGATGGAGTTAGTCAGGTAGGGTAGCAGTTTTGATTGTTACTTGGAGTTTTGTAGGCATAAGCAGTTGAATTTAGCAAGTCAGAGAGAGCTCCTAAGTAGTGATATTGCAGAGGCATATAGTAGTGGATCAGGTGTTAGGAGGTAGGGCTACTATGGATTACTGAGTCTTCTCATAGAAGTTGGGAGGGCATTCCATAGTTTTGAGATGGTAAAAAGAGTACAGCATTTCTCCAACTGCAAGGTTAGGTTTTTCAACTTTCAGCATCATTATGTTTTTGGATCTTAGTGACCTGTTAGGTTCATAGGTTCATAGGTAGGTACTAGGCTATTGGCCCAAGGGCCTACGTAAGCCTAGCCAACAAGGTTCCATGGCTTATGCCACCCAAGAAAGTAATTTTCCTGTGCCACTGTTGAGCAGAGACACAAAAGTGATCCCCGGGGTGTATTTCCTATTTCACATCCACTCATCAAAAATTTTCTTGAAGAGTGCTAATGAAGAACATTGCTTGACATAGATGGGTAGCTTGTTCCAGAGTACAGGAAGTCTCTGGGACAGGAATCTATCCCTCCAGCGTGTCCCGTTTATTGTGGTGACAAGGTTTAGGTCCCTAGAGCATGTAGTTCAGAGGGATTGGGATTTCTTTAGGTGTAGCATGTCCAACAGCTCTGGGTTTGACATAGCTTTATATGTTAGGCAGAGATCACCTTGGAGTAGGCGATATGCTACAGAGTAAAGCTGGAGTTTTTTGAAGTGGTCAGTTTAGGGCATTTGTTTGAGGCCAGTAATCCTCTTTGTGAGGTACTTCTGTGGCCTTACCAGCTGCTGCAGATGTCTTGTGAGGTACATTCCAAAACGGGCATTGTACTCTATAATGGGTCTAATGAGTGTCGAGTAGAGGGGAACAATGACCTCTTTTTTCCTGGATGAGAACCCTTTTATGATGAGGTGTGCCATGTAGAAGGACTTCCTGACTACTGTGGCAATGTGACTATCAAAGGAGAGACTACTGTCCACCTGGGTCCCAAGGTCTCTTATCACACATTCAGTGTTAAGTAGATTGTTGCCTAAGTGGTAGTTCATGGGTACAGAGTTTTTACCAAAGGGGATGAGAGTGCACTTTTTGGCATTAAGCTTGAGGCCATGGCTTTGACACCAGGCATCTGTCTCAGTGAGGCCCTTCTGTAGGATGTCCACATCATTTGGGGACATGACTATGGCTCCAAGTTTGCAGTCATCTGCGAACTTCATTAGCCAGAGGCCTTCTGTGTTAACCTGTACTTCAGAGAAGTGGATACCAAACAGGAGAGGTCCCAGGATGGAACCCTGTGGTACTCCACTTGTCACCGCTTTGAGGTCAGATTTGGAGTCTGCAACTTTTACAGTGTGGGTTCTGTCAGTGAGGCAGTTGGCAACGCATCTTGTGACATAGGGATTTATACCTAGTTTAGTGAGTTTAGCTATAATTCCAAAATGGGGGATGATGTTGAAAGCCTTGGTGAGGTCAAGATAGGCTGTGTGAACCACCTTACCCTCATCCACAGCTTTGGTGACTGCCTCAAAGAAGTCAATCAGGTTCAGGAGGTATGAGCTGCCTTTCACAAACCTGAACTGGGTGGGATCCAGAGTTTGGAGGTTACTAATGTCTTTGTTTATGAGTTTCATGATGATACGTTCCATGGCCTTGCAGACCAGGCTCATCAGACTAATAGGTCGATAGTTCCAAGGATCAATGGTGACTCCCCCTTTGTGGAGTGGGATAACTGTTGCTGTGTGCCATTCATTGGGCACAAAGCCTGATGCAAGGCTATTATTGAACATGAGGCTTAAGTGGGGAGCCAGTTCATTCAAAAGTTCATGTAAAATGCAGCCTGGGATGTTGTTTGATCTCATGGATGCTGTATTTTTGGCTTTAGAGAGTGCAGCTTATACCTGCGTAGTTGTGATTACAGGGACTCTGCATTCTTCCTGTATAGATATGGCCCTTTAGGGGGTGAGAGGGGGTAAATTTAGCACTGAACCTATCTGCCAGGATGTTGGCAATATCAGTTGGTTCTGTAATTTCCGTGCCTTTGTGCTGTAACTCAGAGCAGATCTGGGTGTTGCCATCTAGATTCTTGACATAGCTATAGAATGCTTTGTGGTTGTCCTTGGATTTAGAAGTGATTTTGTTTTCGTAGCTAGCTTTGGAGGATCTTATAAAGGGATCTCAGCTTCTTACTGAGGCTGACCAGGGAGCTCCTCTACTCATGGGATTTTACTCTCTTTTGCAACAGTTTCTTCCTTCTGTTGTACAGTTTGTTTATGGCAGGGGACCACCAGATTGGCTTCCTTTTTTGGAGGATAGCATCTTGGTTCTGTTTGGAATAGCACAATCCATGCAGTCGTGTAAGTGCTTATAGAGTGCATTTGTGTAGGATTCAGCAGTTGTAACTGTATTGTCCATCTGCATGGGTGTCATGAAGTTCACCACTTCTGTCTTAAGAAGCATGAAGTTGGCTTTGGAGAAATTTTTTACTGTGGTTTCCTTAATGGGGGGTGGGTGTGCAATGTGGATATCAAGGGTGATAAGCTTATGGTCGGATTGGACCAACGAGGAGTTGACTTCAGGTGTGGAACACCGGTCACTCATGTTGGTAATGACAGGTCTAGGATATTGTTGCCCCTGGTGGGGGTGTGAATAAGTTGATCTAGAGCATTGGAGTTTATGAATTCCAGAAAGAGTTGAGCTAAGGAGTTGGTACACGAGTAGTTTTCCCAGTTAATGGTGGGGTAGTTGAAGTTGCCCATTATTAGGGTGTTTGGTTGAACCGTAATATTTTCCAGTACATCAAGGAAAGAGGAGTGGGAATCCTGGGGCATGGTGGGGGATCTGTAGCAAGCTACAATTTGTACTGCAGTTTTGCCCAGAGTTAGTTGCACTTGGATAACCTCAGATGCATTATACTGAGCAACTAGCCTGGGGGTATGGATATCCTTAATGAATATGGACATACCTCCGCCTTTGGTGTTTCGGTCCAGGTTATATGGCCGAAAAGTGTAGTATGAGTTATAGCCTGGTAGTGCAGGGGTGCTGTCTGGAGCCTTGAACCAGGTCTCAGTCACTGCACAGATATCGATGTTCTCCATTTTAAGGAGTGCCTCGAGTGAGTGCATTTTGAGATTTAGACTTTTAGCATTGAGTTGCATTACCCTGAGTTTTTGCTTGCCTGTTCCTGTTATGGTGGTGAATTTGTTATTTGAACCCTGCCTAAAAAAGGAACTATAGAGGCAGCAAGAGCCTTAGTCAGTATCCGGAATCCCAAGGGCAACAGGTGCAGGTCATCTGTGGCAAAGCATCATGGTCTGTCGACCATGTCATCCCAAGCAGACAGATACTGGATCCCCTTAGAATGACACCAGAAGCTTAGTCAATTGTTGAAGTCACTCATTTTGTCCTTGTACTGCGGTATCATTCTGGGTGATGGCAGAATGCTACTCAGGGCTAGGGTCATACCTGCCTGGGTTACAAGATCGGAGAGCTCTTCCATGTCTCTTTTCATGTAGTCCAGGGAGGTACGTCTCAGGTCATTCACACCAACATGGACAATTACAGAGTCATATTTGTACTTGTTGTGGAGTGACCTGAGTGCATGGTTTATGTGCCGGATTCTGGCACCTGACAGACAGCTGACAGCAACCTTCTCCTTGTTTAGCCTGGTGAGTGGGACATCAGTGTGCCTAACTATAGAGTCACCTATGACTAGTGTGTTGGGTACATTGATTTCCTTATTGGCTGTGGTTGAGTGGCACACTGAGTCTGTGGGCTATGTGTCATTTGGGTTGTGTTGAGGGATGGAGGTTGCTTGCGTTTCTGCTTTGGAGGTCTCTGTTGCTTAGACAGATTATTATTGAGAGCCTCCACGAATGTTTTTGTGTTACTATGTGTGGATTTTGGTTGTGTAGATTTAGTGAGACTATGTGATGAGTGTGGTGTGGTGCAAATGTTTACCTTCTCCTTGTGACTGTCAAGTTCAGTCTTGGTTGGAGAGAGCTAGGGTGGTATGTAGTCAATAAGGATAGTAGGGAGGGGCATGTTAAAGGCTTGTATATGAATTTATGTGCAGTGGTTAATTGTGAATAAGTGAGGTAGTGTGGGAGTTCTGTTGTAGAGATAAGCAGTGGTGTGCTGAGTTTTTAGAATTTGTTACACATTTGGCAATCTTATTGTAACATAAGTCCAGTTTGGTTTTCAGGGAGGACTGGATATTGGTGAGGATTGGGGCACCATATAGTAGAGATGGTAGCAGGAAGGATGATGGTAGAGCTTTTTTAGCAGTCATATTAAGGTAGTATTTGTGTCTATAGAGGGTAGCTAATTTTTGATGAGTTTTTTTGATATTACTATGAATATGGAGGTCAAATGTTAGATTTTCATCAGTAATAACACCTAGCAATTTGGTACTTGGAACAACTTCAGTGAGAGTATTATTATTGGATTGGACAGAAAAATTATTCATGTACAGAGTGGTAGTTTTTTTTTTGAGGGGGGTATTAGAAGTTTGGTTTTATTGGGATTTAGAGTGAGATGGTTGTTTGACATCCAAATTTCAGTTGATGTGAAAGCATTTTGGGTAAGATGCAACTCAGATATGGATTTGGCAGTACAGATGACTGTAGAACATAGCTCTCAACCTTCCATGTCCAAAATGAGGAACACTAGCCCTCATAATGTGGAACAAATGGACAAAATGTGGAACACATACTAATGGCTTACTAACAACTTCAACTAGGAAGGTCATAGGATGGTTACAATATGCTGGTTCTACTTATAAAGAACATTGTTTAATGAATTAATATGATTCATTTCTATTTACAATGGATTTCACTTACAAAAATTCCTAACACTGAATGTGTGACAGAGTCTTTCAATGTGGAACTTTGAGGGAACTCTGAGGAACATGAACTTTTTAAGACCCCAAATGAGGTATGTTCCTCGTAATGAGGTACACTTGAGAGGTATGCTGTAGAATCATCTGCATATTGGATAACTAAGCCATGGGTAAGGGTGGTGTGGAAGTTGTTAATGAATATACTGAAAAGGAGTGGATATAGATCCTTGAGGTACACCTGTGGTTGTGTTGAGAAAAGGTGAGAAGGAGTGTTGCCATTTGGTGGATTGGTGCCTATTGGTGAGATAGCCTGAGAACCAACCCCTCTGGAAAGTGGCACCCTTGCCTCCTTCAGATTAAGCCTTGTTAATTAGATACATACCCACAGATTTACTCCAGGACTGACTGTTTTCGCCTTCTTGAGAAAAGGGAATACAGCCTGAGGATAGGTATTGACAATACATACATTGTCCTGTATGTAAATTATCTTGTATTTCTAATGATCTGTTTCCATTCAGGTGCCAAATTCCTTCTATTTGGCACTAAAATGCTTAAATGAACCTGTTTTCAGTTGAAGAATAGTAAGATAATTAAGTACTTTATATAACCATAGGATATTTTTGTTGTCATTCTTTCATTCCATGGGCTCCATTTAAGCTGCCCTTTACCTTTATGTTTGCAATGTAAAGACTGATTATTCATGGCTTTTGCAAGACATCCATAATTTAATTACTATTACATAGTAGCTAACACATTATTCCTGTGGTTTGGAAGTTATACAACTTCCTCATTAGATTTCTTGTTGTATTACTAATCTTTTTTATTTTTTATTTATTTATTTATTTTTTATATTTATATGATTTGTGTTCATCTTGCATAAAGGAATTAATTGGGTATGTTGGGTGTTGCCATCTATCTAAACATGGGGCAGCTGGCAGTTCTTATGGTGTGGCTTGAAGCATCTGGCATTAAGATATTTGTTTTTCAGGACTTGTATCTATGGAACTTGCTATCATAGTGGATTACAGACTGATCCACTTTAGCTTGTTTTAAGAGCTTCTTGACGTTTTATTTTTTCAGCCAAGTTTTTAGTGGCATCACTGTTAATCATCTTATATTTTTTCCATAAACTGATTTTAAGGAATGTGTTACAGCTATGTTTTTTTTGTACCTTGGAAGTGGTCACTGAATAAGCCATTTAATAATTTGAAGCCATCCACCCATTGAATACGTTTTTGTTTTACTGTTTGTAAATAGAGTAGGTGGACTGATTCAAACACCCTTTTTAGCCACAGCCAAAGGACAGAGGCTAAGTAACATTGTAAGTAAGAGTATAGTGAAAGCAAATGAGAAAACAAATTAGAATGCACTATGCCATGTAACATATGCAGCTAATTCAAAAGCTGGGTCTTAAGACATTCAAATATGTAGATTATATACACTGATAATGTTTCAGTTTCAGGTTCACAAAAAAGCCATTCAAACTATTGAGCTGCAAAAGACTACATATTCTCTTTGTAAAACTCATAATTTTGAAGTACTGCATTTTTTGCTCATTTCCTATGTGAGAATATGTAGTCTCTATTTATGTATACCATATATTGACCATATCAGATCAGGGTCTTTTATTCCTTGCTGATGAAAGCGCACAGAAATATTTCAACAACTTTTACATTGGTTTGGTCAATGGCAGTTTTCATATCAACATTTGTGTCTCCAGTTTCAAAGCTGCATTCTTTGTAAACAAAGAGATGTAAATTCCAGAGCAAGACACATGTCTGTCAATTACCCCCCCACACACACACACACACACACACACACACACACACACACACACACACACACACACACACACACACACACACATGCACTGCACACTCAGTTATATATGGGTGTATCTGATTTAAATGAAAATACCCAAAGTTGAATGCAAAGAAGTTGACTACATATGGGGGAAAACATGGAAGTCTACATATCAATATACATGTGCAGAGAAACAGCTCAACCCACACCCTCGGCTAATTATATATGCTAACTCACACAAAATCACACAAACATGGGGTAAGCACAAATTTCCCAATCCCTAGATCTCTGTGATTTCACACACCTGTTAATCATCTGTCTAGTTAGCAGTATGTGGTCAACTAGGCAGTTGTCAACCTCATACACATTTGACCAGATCATTATCACCCACATATCTCTCTCTTACTCTCTCTTTCTCTCTCTCTCTCTCTCTCTCTATATATATATATATATATATATATAGTTACACTTCAGAATCTCAAACTCCCGAAATATCGAACTTCAGTAGCTCGACACCAAAGTGTCGAAACTGCACTTGCGCGAAAGTGCAGAATCCCGAATGCGGAAATGTCAAATCTGCGGTTGTGGAGTCGTGTACCTGATGTGGGATTCCCTGTGTTCATGATGTGCGGTGTGGTATGTGGATGTAGCTGGAGATTCAGGTAAGTGATGTTTTACTAGGGGTTTTAGGTAGGGATTTTAGTGTGTGTGAGTGTGTTTGGAGTTTTGAGGTGTGGATTTGGGTAGGTAGATGAGGTTGTTGTAAGTGTGTAAGTGTTGAGAGTGGTGGTATTTCTACATATGTGATGTGTGTTTGTGCAAAGGGAGTATAGAATGTGTAGTGGTGCTTTTTGTGTGTTTGTGTTTTTAGTGCAACCTCGGAGTTAGTATATATATATATATATATATATATATATATATATATATATATATATATATATATATATATATATATATATATAGCGGGGGGTTGTGGGGGTTGCATCCCCCCAAATGGGGAGTGGCTTATATGGAGGATATTTATTTTGTTGTGTCTGTGTGTGTTTTGTTGGTTTGTAGTATAGGGAGGTAGGTGTATGTGTGCTTGTTTGTGCGTGGAGTGTGTACGTGGGAAGTCGCGATTTTAAATTCTGCGATTTTGAGGTTTCGGGTTTTATAGTTTTCAGCTTTACAGTCTCGAGATACTGAATTTCAATATTTCAGTATTTCACAATAGTAAAGTGAAACAATATATATATAAAAACCTAGGAATTTTTAAAGTTTCTAGTGTAAGTCATATGGTCCCCACTAAAGAAGCCCTTACAGCATGACACACCCATTTATGATTCAGGAATATGCTAGCTGCATGGAGATTAAGACCTCATTATTAGGTAATCTGTATGTTTCTTGAATCAATTACTACTGCTATCATTACTACTCACATGGGTGATGTGCAAATTGTTGTAGTAACCTGCTTTGTCACACACACAAACACACACACATGCATACGAACATGAAAACTCACATGCACACTCATGTATACACACACACACACACACACACACACACACACACACACACACACACACACACACACACACACACACACACACACACACACACACACACACACACACACACACACACACACACACACACACCATAGTCCCTTTACCTCTGGTTCCCCCACCCCTGTAAGACTTTAGTTTTATTATGACATGTATGTGTTAGTCCCTGGTGTCTAGTGTATCCCCAACCTCGATGCCTGGAGTCCCCGATCCCTGTTACTCTGCTGATGCTCTTAAAGTACTCTAAAGTGTCTTCTATTAGTCCTCCTATTTCCATCACCCTTATGACATGTGTTGCATTATGGCACCTTTCTCTGGTGTCCAGGCTTCCCTTGACCCCCTGATCCTCATGCTACTGTTGGTGCTATTACAGCACTTCAAAGTGTGTCTGCTAGTTTCTCCCATCCCAGGTATGCTGGTCTGTGCCTTAAGGGATGTTATAGAGTAACGCATGGAATCTCGTGTATCTACCCAGCCACCAATCCCTGTTGTAATGTTGGTGCAGGTGTGACACTCTATCCTCCAACACCCCAAGCCCCCGTAGTAATGTTGGTGTCAGCACAGCACTTTGCTCTTTCTCCCTGGTGTGTGGTGGATCCTCACACCCCAATTCCCAATTTTAATGTTGATGCTGTTATGGCACCTTTAAAGTAATCAAACAAAACATACAGCCAACAAACTGTGACCTGAAAAATACTTTAATTAGTACATAAAAAAACAACAAATAAAAGACCGGTTTCGGCCGGACAATAGCACAGCCTTCTTCAATGTTAGAGAAATAAATCAATTGTTGCTATTTAAATATACCCATCTTGAAGGACATTGGTTGTTGTTAAAATTGTTCATTTAAACCAGGTGGGAGTAATCCCCCTAGTTTCATAATCCACTTTTTTTCTTTGGAATTTAGAATTTTATGCCAACCTGTCTTGTTGGATCTATTGCCTTTAATAATATCAATTACCATAAAAGAAAATCTGGCAGATTTATGTAACAAATGGTGTTTGTAGAGTGCATTGTTTGCCTTTTTGTTTTTGTTGTTACTGATGTGTTCTGATATTCTTAGTCTGAATGGACGAGAAATTTGCCCTACATAAAATCTGCCACAGGTGCATGTTGCCAGCTAAACAAGCCAATCGCTACTACAATTGGCAAAAAAGTTTATATCATAAACAGAAGCACAGTTTTTGCTAGAGAATTGCTTGGACTTGCTAACTTTGTCACAATTTATAAAATACATATATATATATATATCCACCACTAAGCAAAGTACTCACTAGTAGGCCAGTCAAAAATGAAGATAAAAAACAAGCGGTACACCAAAGGCAGAAGGAGGTAAAAAATCCAAACCACAGTATTCACTTCAAGGTTTATTCGAAGAGGATCCAAAAGTTAGCGCTTTCACGTTGGTTCACAACGCTTCATCAGACTTCAATAAAAACTTGCCATTGCTCCATATTTAAATAATACATACAATTAAGCAATCAAGTAATATTCCAATCAAACATTTAAAGGCATACAAACATTCATATTCAATAACGCATATTTTTATAAATGTTGTAAAACAGCAACATCCATAAGCTGTACAACATCTACATTAAAAATAACATATGATTAACATAAAACCATAAGAAAAAACATATGTATATATGAAAAAACTTTAAAAAAGTATATATATATGTATCCCCCAAGACACTTTCTAAAATACTAAAACTATATATATAGCTTCTATGTAGTAGCAGTGGGCCATAACTATTGGCTATATGGTCTGGCTGCCAGGTATGGTTTAAGTGACATCTTATCATTTAAGCCATACCCTATATGTGCCTGTAACCTAATGATCCATTTATTTTTCAATTCCTCCGTATAATTTTTGATATTGCCTAACCTAGATGTTTTATTCACTAATTGTAGCACCCTGAACTTAAAAACATGTTTAAGACCATTTTCTACAGTATGTTTCGCAAGGGCATTATTCATGTTCTCTTTATTAATGGCATATATGTGTTCTCTAATTCATTCTCTCAAAGTTCTGTTTGTCATACCAACATAGAAACTGTTACATAATTGACATTGTGCTAAGTAGACCAGATCACGAGACCTACAGTCTGCATAAAAATTGGATTTATATTCACGACCCGTAGTAGGATGTTTGAATCTATTTTCTTTTGAAATATATGAGCACTGATTGCAGGACCTACATGCAAATGTCCCTATTCTCTGTGAGTGCATGTTCATTATCTTAGCATCCTCATAGCATAATAACCGTTTCAGTGACTTCATATTTCTGTATGTTAAATATGGTCGTGGATCTAATAAATCCTTAATTTTTTCATCTACTTGTAATATCTTCCAATTATTTTCAATAATCTTTCTTATCTGTGTGTTTCTATTCGTATATGGTATGACCAATCTATTCCTCTTACATTTCTTATTGTTACCTCTCTCAATGACTGTATCTCCAATCTGACTCTTTTTACCAATATTATAATTATTATGTCTTTGAAGGGCAGCCACGGTGGTGCAGTGGTTAGCATTGCCGCCTCACAGCAAGAGGTTCTCCGGTTCGATCCTCGGCTGGGGTGCCTTCTGTGCGGAGTCTGCATGTCCTCCCTGTGGTCGCGTGGGTTTCCTCCGGGTGCTCCGGTTTCCTCCCACATCCCAAAGACATGCTGCAGGTGGATTGGACACTCTAAATTGGCCCTAGGTGTGCGTGTGAGTGTGCCTTCTGTGGAAGGTTGGGCGCCGGGCTGGCAACTCGACACCGTAAAACTCCACTGCCATTCAATGTGCGGACAAGGTGATCCGCTGTGGCGACCCCTAACTGGGAAAAAGCCGAAAGAAGAAGAAGAAGATAATTATTATGTCTTTGAAAGAACGGGGTTCCTTTACCATTCCTATGTGTCTTACAAAAACCCAATGCTTCATCTATCTCTCTATTATTATAACCTCTAGCAAGAAAATTCTCTTTTAAAATTTCATTATGTTGTACAAATTAATTTTCCTTTGTTGTCAGTCTGGAGACCCTATATGCTTGGCTCTTGATAATGTTGGAATAGATGTGTTTGGGGTGCATACTATCTCAATATAGCAAGTTGTTTTTCCAACAAGTCTTCCTATACATAGCTGTATTAATGCCATCAATGTTATTCTGAACCATAACATCTAAAAATTGTATATTAGTTTGTGAATAAGTGTATTCAAAAAATAAGAAACTAGTAGTACTGTTGATATATGTAATCAAGTCTCTAAGATCTTGTTCTGTGCCATCCCATACAAAGAATACATCATCTACAAAACGTCCATAATATTTAATATGATCTTTAAATCTCAAGTTGTTTAACAGATATGCATTCTCCCAATACGCCATTACTAGGTTGGCATATGCATTGGCGCATGGTGTGCCCATGGCTATGCCCTTGCCTTGTAGATAGTACATTCCCCCATAACATAACACATTGTTTTCCAACACTGTTTCAAGGATCGACATCAATTTTATAACTTGATTATTAGATATTCCATGTTCCAAAAGTAACAGTCTTAAATATTCTATTCCCACGTTATTGGGGATCGATGTAAAAAGTGATCTTACATCTAAAGACACTAAAAAATATGTGTTCTTTATTGGTCTTATGGCATTAGATGCAGCTAAATTTTCAAGAAATTATTGTGTGTCCCTTAATACTTGTTTAATATTAGCCAGTATGGGTTTAAACTGTTTATCTAGATATATAGACATGGGCTCCGTAAGCCAGCCCTTGCTAGATACTATGGGTCTTAAAGGGGGGTCAAGAGCATCCTTGTGAATTTTAGGAAGACCTCTAAAGGTAGGAACTAGGGGCTTATCAACCAAAAAATAATTATATAATGTCATATCAATGATATTACTTAACAACAAATCATAAAGATTGCTGTGAACATTTTTTATTAACTTATTCAGGGCTGCACCATTAAGCATACTATAAGTTTCCTTGTCTGCTAGCATAGACTCAATTTTATGTATGTATATATCTCTGTCCATAACAATGACTGCTCCACCTTTATCAGCCTGGCTGATTATTATATTTGTATTGTTTTGCAAACTCAGTAATGCTTCATGTTCATTTTTACTCATATTGTAAAAATCTGGTTTAGCATCATGTTGGGCATAAAGTTTAAATAAATCATCTTCGCAGGCCCTCTCAAACGCCTCTAAAATAGAGTGTGATGGTGGTATAAAAGTTGATGGTTTCTTAAATGGACAAGAGTCTCTAGTTTCATCACCAAATAACAGCTTCAGTGAAATATTTCTAGTAAATATCTTGATATCTAAAATAATTTCTGTAATATCAGTGTAACAAGAAGGTATGAAATTCAACCCTTTACTGAGAACACGTAGTTCAAAGTCAATTAATTCATACCTTGAAATATTGTAGACTAGGTCGTTTTTATAGGTTGCAGAGTCTTTTTCTGCTGCTGGAAGGTCTCCTCTATATATTTTCTCTTCCTCATTTGATTGTATGGCAACCATGTTTTCCTTTCCTGTGGCAGGAAAGGTAGTGGAAAAACCAATGAACTGTTAGATTCCAAGGGAGCAGAAACCTCAGGTGGATTCAAGGTTGTGGTAGAAAGGACTCGTTTGTTGTCTGTATCATTCCCTGGTCTCGTATCTAAGAAATTTGAAGAAGGTAACGGCGATAATGGAGTAATCTCATCTAGCTGTTCTGAATGTACTATAACGTTGGATATTACGTGTTTAACAGGACGCTCCAAGGTTTGTATGTGCGTTGTTGTAGATGTCTCACGTTGAGCAGACGCATCAGCTGAAGCGTGTGGTACATTAGAAATGGATTCATTCACTGACATCATGGGAGCACTGGTAGCTAGTTTGTGGGGAGTGACCCGATTACCATTGACATTCACGGTGTCAGTACTAGATGTAGATTTTTTGAAATCTCTAATGGATTTGTCTCTCGGCCAAGAGAAGACATTACCGTTTTGAAAATCATGGTAATCTCATTCTAGCTTCCTTTTTTTGTCCTGTAGTGCTTTCTGATCTATTGAGGAAGCCATGCTTCGTAGATCACTGTAAACCACATTCAATTCACAAGGATTAAGCATATTTCTGAGCTCATGTTCTATAACTTTTATTTCAGCTATCAAAGTAGTTTCTATGAGATTGTACTGTTCAATAAGAAGCTTAATGTAGGAGAAACTAGTATCTAAATTAAGTCTCTGCCATTTCGACAGCAAGTCAGGATATAGGTTACCATAGGTAGGCATCTTGAGTATCCGTAAACCTCTAGGTATCAAACGGAAAGTGAGACAAGCCTCCATATGTTGTTTCTGCCGCTGAGTTGTTTTTAGTTTCTGCAGTTTATTTTCCAGTTTTCTTGTAACCAACATAACATCCATGCTGTGTTTGATGCTACGGTCAGCCTCATTGCTGTTCAACAAGTCTTTAGATGTTAGTTTAAGTAACAGATTCATAGATAAAGCACATATTTCATTCAATGAAAAACATTGTTTGTATGGTCATCTCTCAGGTTGTTTCAACACTTCACTAGCAGTTCCAATTTCTTCTGCCATGTCTTAGTGGTGTGACAAAACAAAAGCTCAAAAGCAAAAAATATATATATATATATATATATATATATATATATATATATATATATATATATATATATATGTATATATCCACCACTAAGCAAAGTACTCACTAGTAGGCCAGTCAAAAATGAAGATAAAAAACAAGCGGTACACCAAAGGCAGAAGGAGGTAAAAATCCAAACCACAGTATTCACTTCAAGGTTTATTCGAAGAGGATCGAACATACTATCTACAAGGCAAGGGCGTAGCCATGGGCACACCATGCACCAATGCATATGCCAACCTAGTAATGGCGTATTGGGAGAATGCATATCTGTTAAACAACTTGAGATTTAAAGATCATATTAAATATTATGGATGTTTTGTAGATGATGTATTCTTTGTATGGGATGGCACAGAACAAGATCTTAGAGACTTGATTACATATATCAACAGTACTACTAGTTTCTTATTTTTTGAATACACTTATTCACAAACTAATATACAATTTTTAGATGTTATGGTTCAGAATGACATTGATGGCATTAATACAGCAATGTATAGGAAGACTTGTTGGAAAAACAACTTGCTATATCGAGATAGTATGCACCCCAAACACATCTATTCCAACATTATCAAGAGCCAAGCATATAGGGTCTCCAGACTGACAACAAAGGAAAATGAATTTGTACAACATAATGAAATTTTAAAAGAGAATTTTCTTGCTAGAGGTTATAATAATAGAGAGATAGATGAAGCATTGGGTTTTTGTAAGACACATAGGAATGGTAAAGGAACCCCGTTCTTTCAAAGACATAATAATTATAATATTGGTAAAAAGAGTCAGATTGGAAATACAGTCATTGAGAGAGGTAACAATAAGAAATGTAAGAGGAATAGATTGGTCATACCATATACGAATAGAAACACACAGATAAGAAAGATTATTGAAAATAATTGGAAGATATTACAAGTAGATGAAAAAATTAAGGATTTATTAGATCCATGACCATATTTAACATACAGAAATATGAAGTCACTGAAACGGTTATAATGCTATGAGGATGCTAAGATAATGAACATGCACTCACAGAGAATAGGGATATTTGCATGTAGGTCCTGCAATCAGTGCTCATATATTTCAAAAGAAAATAGATTCAAACATCCTACTACGGGTCGTGAATATAAATCCAATTTTTATGCAGACTGTAGGTCTCGTGATCTGGTCTACTTAGCACAATGTCAATTATGTAACAGTTTCTATGTTGGTATGACAAACAGAACTTTGAGAGAATGAATTATAGAACACATATATGCCATTAATAAAGAGAACATGAATAATGCCCTTGCAAAACATACTGTAGAAAATGGTCTTAAACATGTTTTTAAGTTCAGGGTGTTACAATTAGTGAATAAAACATCTAGGTTAGGCAATATCAAAAATTATACGGAGGAATTGGAAAATAAATGGATCATTAGGTTACAGGCACATATAGGGTATGGCTTAAATGATAAGATGTCACTTAAACCGCACCTGGCAGCCAGACCATATAGCCACTAGTTATGGCCCACTGATACTACATAGAAGCTATATATATAGTTTTAGTATTTTAGAAAATGTCTTGGGGGATACATATATATATATACTTTTTTAAAGTTTTTTCATATATACATATGTTTTTTCTTATGGTTTTATGTTAATCATATGTTATTTTTAATGTAGATGTTGTACAGCTTATGGATGTTGCTGTTTTACAACATTTATAAAAATATGCGTTATTGAATATGATTGTTTGTATGCCTTTAAATGTTTGATTGGAATATTACTTGATTGCTTAATTGTATGTATTATTTAAATATGGAGCAATGGCAAGTTTTTATTGAAGTCTGATGAAGCGTTGTGAACCAACGTGAAAGCGCTAACTTTTGGATCCTCTTCGAATAAACCTTGAAGTGAATACTGTGGTTTGGATTTTTTACCTCCTTCTGCCTTTGGTGTACCGCTTGTTTTTTATCTTCATTTACAATTTATAAAATGGCCGCAAGGAAAGCAGCCAATCAATGGTTCACCCCTCAATGTGGTCTGTGAGTATTGGGGAGATATATTTCCATGACTGTGTTTAAAGTGGTTGAAACAAGAACTTAGATTTTTTTCCTTTGCGGAATGAAAAAAGACATCTGTCTGGTATGATGTTTGCCACTTCAAGGTCACATTGTAGAATGTTCCAATGTCTATGCACACTTTGTATAAGAATATCCGAGTTCCTGGCATAAGTGGTGACAAACCTGATAGGTTGTGATGTTTTATTAGTATGATCATGGTAACACAAAAGTTCCTGCCTATCAAGTGTATTGGCCCAATTACTGGCCTGCAACACATGTTCCATGCTATAGCCCCTGGATCTGAACCCTACTTTATGCCTCTCCAGTACTTACCTTTCTCAAAAAAACTGAGCTCAACAAACTCTCTGTAGCTTACAACCACATTGCCAGATTCGTAACTGGTGAACCGTATCGTACTCACCATTGCCTTAACCTAAGAAAACTAGGCTGGTTAGAACTCCCCAATCTTCTTAAGTTTAACCAACTTAATGAAGCATTTAAAATGATCAAAGAACCAGAAAAAACCCCCTCATTGTCAAAACTTTTAACCCCCTATTCCAATCTAATTAGTCTTCGTTCCTCTCATAGTCTCATGGTACAAACAACTAAATCTAATAACTCAGGGGGCGATGCCCTCTATGCCAATTCCATAGGAAAACAATGGACTTCCCTACCAAATAACCTAAGACTTGCTACCTCTCTCAACCAATTCAAAACTAACCTTAAACTATTCCTTAGCTCTCATTGGTTATGTCCTTGTGCTAAACCAGACTAAATCTTTGATCACTGCCTTCCTTCTTGGTTGGCCCACTAACCTATTCCTTTTTTCCTATATATCCAGATCCTACCTTTTATACCTCTCATAATTTACTATCTTTTCTATTATTTGCATTCCTTCTAATTAGCCAATTTAATTGTATGTATACTTTCGCCTTACATGTTTTTGTCCTCCTACAAAATTGTATTTTATTATAAACTCAATGTCTGTTTGATCATTGTGGAGCTTTTCTCCCCGGGCCTCTGCTGAAAATGGATTTATGTCCAGTTGGATTAGCCCGGTAAACAAATGTAAAATAAAATAAATAAAATAAATAGTCACACCAATTAAGGACCACTACAGCTCCACCTTTGTCAGCAGAAATAATGACAATATCTTTGTTATTCTGGAGTTCCAGAATAGCTTGTTTTTCAGCTGAAGTAACATTATTAGATTTGAAATGTATATCCAGTCTCGAAAAATGAAGATCTTTGAGAATGTTATTCTGGAATTGATGTACCATAGGATGCATTGGAGGAACAAAACATGATTTGTGATATAAAAATTGATCATGACTATAATTAAGGTCTGTGTCACCAAAATACAATATCAGATTCAAATTTCTACAAAAGGACATCACATCTTGAGCCAGTATATCCTCAGAAACCATAAAACTCGGTATGAAAGTGAGACCTTTATTAAGAACTGACAGATGAATCAGTGACAAAACAAAACTGGACAGATTTAAAACATTAACATTTGAATTGTCATTTATTTCTGCATTGCCATTTTCAAAAGGTTGTGTATGTTGCTTATTCCTCTTGTGTTTGCGTCCCCTCGCTGATATCTGGGCCTAAAGGCATGGGTCCTGGTGTCCTTTTGGGGGATGGTGAGCCTGACACTGCCTGCAACTCTTTGTCAGTGCAAGATGAAATATCATCAGTTGATGATCCAGTATCTGGACTCTGTTTTCTAAGAATAGAACGGGGTCTCTTCCTTTTGGGAGTTGTTGCTGTATTGGGTGTAAATCTCACATATTTGCTATAATTAGAGAAAGGATTTGCATTTTGGTAATCAATTTGGTCTCTTTGGAATTTTTTAATTTTCCTGATTTTAAGTTGATCCTCTAAATTGCTAAGATCTGTAGCTACCTTGTTCAATTGTTTGTTAAAAAAGATTTCCCCTTCAAAAGATTTAACTTCACCAACTAGTTTAGTGACTGCACTTATTTCTCTGTTTTTTTGTTGTTTTTTTATGTACTAATTAAAGTATTTTTCAGGTCACAGTTTGCTGGCTCTATGTTTTGTTTGACTGCTTTTTTGGTTGAGCCGTGCAATTGCCTTCGTGCAGGGGGTCCCTTTTGATGTTACACTTCTGCTCACATCCTTCTGAGGGCCTGTGATCCTGTCACTGACTGCTTGTAGTTTCAGCAAGTCATTTACCCCTCTCTTTTTTACTATAATTTTCATTTTTACACTATCATTGGTTTGGGACATTGTGTGCAATTTTGATTTCATATCCAGCGACCAGGTCACCTCTACTGTTGGTACATTTAATATGAATGGTGTGCATAAATTTTGCCCGTTTTGGCAAAACTGATGGTTGGCGTCACTTTAACAAGTTTTCAGCATTTTCGGCGTTTACCTTAACGCTTCTACGAGTGTTTGCCTCATCATTGACTGGGTCCAGGACTGTTCGGTTTTGAGTTTCATGCTGGGAATTGTTTCCTTTTTGCTTTCAATGGAGTTTATACCAACTTTACATAATTTTGGTCTATTGTGAACAGAGAAGAGGATTATTTGCATACCTCATTCACATCACAATTTTTTGATTCAAGCAAACTCAGAACTAGCATCATTATTTTGGATTCCAGTGTGTATTTTTTACAATTTGGATGCCAGAATGGGATTTTCCAGCATTCCTGACTGAACTCGAGGTAGAAGGGGTTTATTCTTTTTGAACGCGCCTTCTTTGTTCATCAAGGTACTGCCTTTTTCATTAAGCCGCGATTTTCTGGATTTCTATTTACATCTACTGTATATTGGATATATATTCCCAACTACTAGGAATACTGATCGAACATTTGCTCCGATTGTTTTCTATTATACTATTTTGGCAGTGCATATATATATTTTTCTCTTTTGGACATATTTTTCCTTTTTGGACTTTTTTTCAAACTACTTGACTGGGATCCTTTTTCATGGGTCTACTGGTGGATATCATATTGTTATATATTTAGATACATTACATTGATACAGGTGTCTGTATTTTGTGTTGAATTATTATAGGCACTAATTAGTTGCTAAGGAATTGGCTTTGTATTCACGCAGCCTTTTAGCTTTCTTTTGAGATTTTTTTGAGACTGATGGTTTACTCAGATTTGCATTTTTAGGATTTTGTGTCTGTCATTATTCACATCTTCGATTTATAACATATTGCTGTGTTTTACTTTAGGCATACACAACCATTAATAATAAGGGTAGCTTTTTGGTTCATGACCATTTTGGTCATATTTTTTTCACCTTACCAGCAGCCTCTTTTTTGGGGTCCTTTTCATGCTTGGTTCACAATTTAATATCAGGATATTTGGTTTAACTATCATTATATTTATTCAGCTTTATCAGCTCTAGGTTATATATTTTTTACAATACCCAATTGTGTTCTTTTGGTATAGATTCAATAATAAACAGGTCATTTCACATTTAATATGGGCCTGTTATTGGTGAATTTTATACATATTTAATTTTCTATTTTTGTGTAGGGTTAGTAAATACACAGCATATTGTATACTTTTCCAACATATCTGGTCAATAATTAGATTCTGAATTACAAGTTTTTTATTGACCATTCCATGTTTTGTCTGAGTTCAGTAGCAGAGCATACTAATATTTGTACAGACTACCACCAAGGTTTTTGACTGCAATTGAACATCTCATGGTTATTATTATTTTTATTGTATTTTTCATTATATTGGTTTCTGTTGGTTATTGACCTCTTCGTTTGGCAAAATGCAATATTGATTATCTAATGCACAGTTGGCTTCAATATTTGGGGAATTTTCTATGTAAATACTTATAAAGGGACGCAGCAATAATATTTGCCTACAGGCTATTTATTTATTCCCTTGGGCTGTTATTGTCCTTTTATATCTATTCTATCTGGAATTTCTCTGCAGACGTAGCAATTTAGTTTTTGGCTACTATAGTCAGTCATATTGTACAAACCTATTAACTGTATACATCTATATCCCAGGTCTTATTTGTACAATGGATCTTTCTAGTTTAATTTCTGGTCTATCAGCTGATAGAGAAGACCTGGGAGCATTTGGTTTGGGTCCATCAATATGCACCAATATCAGCACCAATGACCAATTGGGTCCTGAATCCATCTGTGCAATAGCTTTTGAAGAATTACATAAACATCTCAGGTCTCTTAGATCCAATGTTTGGCATTCCAAATTGTTTAAGGCTTATATTGCCAAGGGCATAACTCCAAGAGATCTGAGAATACGTACACAACCCCTTGTGGGGGAAGCCGACGAAGAACTCAATAACCAATGGAGAGCCATACAACAACAGGCCACTATGTCCTTTGTTGAAGCTTTAGCTAAGTTTTATGACCGGGTAATTGATAGAGAAATAAGCGCAGTCACTAAACTAGTTGGTGAAGTTAAACCTTTTGAAGGGGAAATCTTTTTAACAAACAATTGAACAAGGTAGCTACAGATCTTAGCAATTTAGAGGAACAACTTAAAATCAAGAAAATTAAAAAATTCCAAAGAGACCAAATTGATTACCAAAATGCAAATCCTTTCTCTAATTATAGCAAACATGTGAGATTTACACCCAGTACAGCAAAAACTCCCAAAAGGAAGAGACCCCGTTCTATTCATAGAAAACGGAGTCCAGATACTGGATCATCAACTGATGATATTTCATTTTGCACTGACAATGAGTTGCAGGCAGTGTCAGGCTCAACGTCCCCCAAAAGGACACCAGGACCCATCCCTTTAGGCCCAGATATCAGCGAGGGGGATGCAAACACAAGAGGAATAATCAACATACACAGCCTTTTGAAAATGGCAATGCAGAAATAAATGACAATTCAAATGTGAATGTTTTAAATCTGTCCAGTTTTGTTTTGTCACTGCTTCATCTGTCGGTTCTTAATAAAGGTCTCACTTTCATACCGGGTTTTATGGTTTCTGAGGATATACTGGCTCAAAATGTGATGTCCTTTTGTAAAAATTTGAATCTGAGATTGTATTTTGGTGACACAGACCTTAATTATGGTCATGATCAATTTGTATATCACAAATCATGTTTTGTTCCTCCAATGCATCCTATGGTACATAAGTTCCAGAATAACATTCTCAAAGATCTTAATTTTTTGAGACCGGATATACATTTCAAATCTAATAATGTTACTTCAGCTGAAAAACAAGCTATTCTGGAACTACAGAATAACAAAGATATTGTCATTATTTCTGCTGACAAAGGTGGAGCTGTAGTGGTCCTTAATTGGTGTGACTATGATTATGAGGCAAAAAAACAACTTTCGGATAACAGATACTATTCAGAAATGCCTATCAATCCGACATTTAGGTTCAAAAAACAGATTGAGGATTATTTGGTTAGGGCCAGAGACCAAGGTATCATTACCAATGACACCATGCATCAACTTATGATTCTGGAATCTGCAAGTCAATATATCTACTTTCTATCTAAAATACACAAGGATCCGGTACACCCACCGGGTATACCCATTGTATCAAGCAAAGGGTTTATAATGGAACCTTTGTCGTTATACCTTACCAAATATCTTAAACCTTTGCTTGATTTAGTATGATCATGATTGCAAGACACAACCAACTTTTTACAAATCATTTCTGATACCCAGCTTGAAGCAGGTTGGTTTATGTGTACACTTGATGTAAGTGCCTTATACACCAATATTCCTCATCAAGCAGGTTTGGAGGCTCTTGTTTATTGGCTAGATATGGCAGATTTATATCAACCTGACTTCAATTCTTTTTTGGTTGGTCTAACAGAACATGTTTTGACTAGTAACGTCTTCTTTTATCAAGATATTTGTTATTGGCAAACAAAAGGTACAGCAATGGGAGCTTCTTTTGCCCCAATTTACGCAGACTTATTTATGACCTATGTGGAAAAACACATCATTTATGATAGCCAAAACAATAATTTTCTTGAACATATTGATATTTGGAGAGGTTACCTGGACGACTGTTGGATGGTGTGGAAGGGTGAGGTTGAACAACTTATGGATTTTATATCCTACCTCAATGACAATATATGGGGTCTGCAATTTACTGTACATTATAACATGAACACCATTACTTTTCTGGATGTATCCATTAACAGATTGCCTGATCATACATTAAGTACAGAGGTTTTTAGGAAATATCCCAGTACAACACCGTCCTCCATGCGTCCAGTTTCCATCCGCCACACATTGCACGCAACATTCCCAAATCACAATTCATCAGAATAAAATGTATTTGTTCCCATGACTCATCATTTCAGCAACAAAGGAAGGACCTGACTAACAGGTTCAGATCCAGGGGCTATAGCATTGGACATGTGTTGCAGGCCAGTAATTGGGCCAATATACTTGATAGGCAGGAACTTTTGTGTTACCATGATCATACTAATAGAACATCACAACCCATCAGGTTTGTCACCACTTATGCCAGGAACTCGGATATTCTTATACAAAGTGTGCATAGACATTGGAACATTCTACAATGCGACCTTGAAGTGGCAAACATCGTACCAGACAGATGTCTTTTTTCATTCCGCAAAGGAAAAAATCTAAGTTCTTATTTCAACCACTTCAAACACAGTCATGAAAATATATCTCCCCAATACTCACAGACCACTTTGAAGGGTGAACCATTGATTGGTTGCTTTCCTTGCGGCCATTGTATCAATTGTGACAAAGTTAGCAAGTCCAAGCAATTTTCTAGTGAAAACTGTGCTTCTGTTTATGATATAAACGTTTTTGCCAATTGTAGTAGCGATTGGCTTGTTTATCTGGCAACATGACCCTGTGGCTCATTTTATGTAGGGCAAACTTCTCGTCCATTTAGACTAAGAATATCAGAACACATCAGTAACATCAAAAACAAAAAGGCAAACAATGCACTCTACAAACACCATTTGTTACATAAATCTGCCAGATTTTATTTTATGGTAATTGATATTATTAAAGGCAATATATCCAACAAGACAGGTTGGCATTCTATTCTAAATTCCAAAGAAAAAAGTGGATTGTGAAACTAGTGGGATTATTCCCACCTGGATTAAATGAACAATTTGAATAACAACCAATGTCCTTTGAGATGGGTATATTTAAATAGCAACAGTTGATTTATTTCTCTAACACTGAAGAAGGCTGTGCTATTGTCCGGCCGAAACCGGTCTGTTTTTTTGTTGTTTTTTTATGTACTAATTAAAGTATTTTTCAGGTCGCAGTTTACTGGCTCTATGTTTTGTGTGACTGCTTTTTTGGTTGAGCCGTGCAATTGCCTTCGTGCAGGAGGTCCCTTTTGATGTTACCTTTAAAGTAAGCCCTGGTGTCTAGCACACCACCACCACTACCGCATTCATGTTTCATTTTTCACAGTTTAACAGGGATGCTTGGTCATGTCTGCTACAGTGATGTGGTGGGGGATGACCATGTTGATCTACATGGCTGAGATCTTTATTGAGTCGCTTAGTTGTGCATATGACTTCCTTGGAGCAGTTCTGCAGATAGATAAGATGGACAATTAACATATGCCTCTACCCCCAGAATGCCTCATCAATATTTGTCATGACCATGGGCCAACCCTCCGTGGCTCTGCACATTTTTGTGTTGGAGGATCACACAGCACTGTGTAAGGGTATATACTGAGCACTAAAAAGGTGTCGTGATTTGTCCACAGCCATGTACATGTCATGGTACCTTTGTGAATTTTCCCCATCATTTTAGCACTCTTTGTAAACTTGGTTCACCCATGTCAGAAGTCATAATATGCCTCATAATCAAACAGAGAAAGTGTAAACTAACAACTTTTTTTAAATAAAGACAGAATTTCCAATTAAAAGTTATTTTCTTCTACAATTCTTTCAATAAAGACAAAGAATTTCCAATTAAAAGTTATTGCCTTTTACTTTTCTTTCAATATTTCAGGCATCACATCTTTTTTGCTGAAGTTATTAGTTCTGATTCACCTGTAAAGTAGTTGCATATATTATCAATGTAACATACTGCTCTCACCTCCATACAATTCATGCTACTATAAAAGAAAAAAAAATAGATCCTGTCTTTCTGTCTGTCTATCTGGAATAAATAAAAAAATCAGAACATTCTTCTCAGAGTAATTAACTGCAGAAAGCAGTGTTTAATTTTACTTAATCATTCTGCACATGTGTTTTTGCAAGTCTGACATTTGCTTCCATAAATTATTTTCTGCTTCACATTTGCACTTTTAGACTTGCCAACAAGGTGATTAATGCTTTGCCCTGTGGATCATTAGTAATGAAGGCTGTCAGGGATTTGACTAGCAGTACTTGACTGGTTTCTAAATCTTTCTATAAGATTGTTGCATAAGATTCCTGAATAATGAACACTGTGCAGACAGGAGATGCAACAATAAGCAGGCTATGTTTTTTTACACACAATGTTGAAAAGAAGACACTTTCTTTGTGCTGTATTAATAAAACACATGCATGCATATTTTATTTGTTATAAAATACTGTGTCTTACTTTTATTGGTAGGTAGTCCTGTCTCTAGCCATCAATTCTATTGAGTCTTGACAAATTATATCTCTGCTGTAGTATTGATACAGCTGATGAAGTGATGCTAGGGAAGCGCAGTGAAAGGGTAAGTTCACATGATCATGCATGAAAGAAAATGCAATTCATTACTTTGGTAAATTGATTTGTTTAACATTTATGACATACTATTTCCAAAAATGGATGTTGTTGTATATCATAATGTGAAAGCAAGCCAATACAAAATGCCCTTACATTTTAGTGTCTCATTTTATCATCAAGTCACATTCTAGAAGGCATACCAAATATGTTGATTGAAGTAAAATGAAATGGTCAAACAAATGATCAAGAGAACAGGAAAGGCTCTCTCAAAGAGTTAGTGAACTGAGTGGGTTAGCTACAAGCATGTACACACAAGTTCATTGGAGATGAATAGTTTTGTTGTATACCATCAAACTAATTTAGAGCTTTGTGCTGTGATATAAACATAAAACAACAGCATGAAATCATAGTCTGTGTATGGAAAATAGCTTTCAACACATATTTAACACTGACATTTACACAAAAAGGAAAAAAAAGTGCTGCTCACGAATAAAAGTGTATTAAGGAAAGAATCTTCAGAAGCATACAGTGATATTTGTTTTTAATATTTTCTACAAGCATATATCACTTGAGTTATTTACTACATCAAAACTTAAAACTGTTCAGAATGAAAAATGCACAGCAGTCAACCCAGTATAAAAGAAAAAAAGTAAAAACTGCTGCTAATATGCCATGTAAGTAAATAAAGCAAATTTACTAAATGCCAGAAACAAATCAACATTAACCACACCCGTGCTATGAAGTGCCACAATACACATCTCTTTAAGTACATCATAAGAATTCATGTGAAAAAAATGAATACAAATGAAACTGATGTGCTATGGCATACTTTGTGAATATCTAGGTTCCTACACGAACCATTGAATGAAATTCCTCTCATACATTCTCTGACTAGTGATTATCTATAATTCATTATAAAGGAGCCAAATAATTTTACCTTTTCTGCACATTTTGAAATATTATATTAGAATACAGTACCGTTTCTAATCATAACTGTTTAGATTAATACACTAATTAATAGAAATATTGTCTGACTCATTACAGAATCAAAGGTGAACACCAGACTTTATTTCTTGAATGGCTACAGTGGGCAAAAACTGATGCTCAGGTTATGGTAGTTCATGTAAATACCTAACTTTTCTTTACAGTATTACACATATTCACTGTTTTCTCACTCTGGACTTTGCCCATATACATTTTCCAGACTTACATAGCTCCAACACTTGCAGCAGTTACTCAGTGGTTTCAGCTCTGCTGCTGATTTCTTGCATTTGGGATTACTACTTCAGGAAAGGCAGGGCTCCAAAGGGAAAGACTTTCCTCTGGATTCAGCAAGCAGCCGTGCAGGATTAAGTTATTCCTGCATGGCAGGGACCATTCCTGTTCAACATGGCAGTGCACCATGCATACTTATGAAGGTGTGCTGCCGTGCTGTAAAATGGACATGGTTCCATAGCTCCAACACTTGCAGCAGTACCTACAAAGCAGAAAGTTGATAGAATAACAGGTTCAGCATTAGCATGGATATTCTGAAGGATACAAATAAAAAAACACAACAAATAAATATATTTTTTTATATATTTATATATTTGTGTGTAGCTTGGTGTGTGTGCCCGTTTTAGCTACACTTAGCCCAGCTGAAACAGCATGATAAGTTAAAAAGCAATAGACATCCATGCCAAGCATAGTGCAATAGTGTAGTGATTAGAGCATATGCTTTGCATGTAATCATTCACGGTTTGAGCCTCACCAAAGCCATTTCCCTTTTGTATGTGTAAACATTAACATTTTAATTTTTTGCATATTTATGTAAGAAGTAACTGATTTTTCTCAACCAGAGTAGTGTATTAGGCCCAGATGTGAGATGTCAGTGTAATAAAGCAGTGAAACCCTCATATAAACACAAGTGTCCAGACTTACATAGCTCCAACACTTGCAGCAGTTACCCAGTGGTTTCAGCTCTGCTGCTGATTTCTTGCATTTGGGATTACTACTTCAGGAAAGGCAGGGCTCCAAAGGGAAAGACTTTCCTCTGGATTCGGCAAGCAGCCGTGCAGGAATAAGTTATTCCTGCATGGCAGGGACCATTCCTGTTCAACATGGCAGTGCGCCATGCATACTTATGAAGGTGTGCTGCCGTGCTGTAAAATGGACATGGTTCCATGAATGAGTGAAGGTGGTGTGTCTGAGAGCAGAGCTCTCACAATACACATGCCCCCTGCACTCCAGAATTCCCATTCGGCAATTTAAAATGAGCGAGAATGCTCGTAACATCCCCAAACTGTCAGGGTAAGAAATCCGGACAAATCCATAAGGGACAATCATCCCTACCAAGCCAAAAGCTGACAGAATAACAGATTTAGCATAAGCACATAGCGCACACCTCCCAACCCGTCAGAGTAAGGAATATGGACAAAGCCATAAGGGACAATTGTACCTACAAAGCAGAAAGTTGATAGAATAACAGGTTCAGCATTAGCATGGATATTCTGAAGGATACAAATAAAAAAACACAACAAATAAATATTTTTTTTATATATGCAATAAAGTTTGTGTAGCTGCACGGGTGTGCCCGTTGCTTAGCTACACTTAGCCCAGCTGAAACAGCATGATAAGTTAAAAAGCAATAGACATCCATGCCAAGCATAGTGCAATAGTGTAGTGATTAGAGCATATGCTTTGCATGTAATCAATCACGGTTTGAGCCTCACCAAAGCCATTTCCCTTTTGTATGTGTAAACATTAACATTTTAATTTTTTGCATATTTATGTAAGAAGTAACTGATTTTTCTCAACCAGAGTAGTGTATTAGGCCCAGATGTGAGATGTCAGTGTAATAAAGCAGTGAAACCCTCATATAAACACAAGTGTCCCATACAGTATAGTCACACAAGAATAAATTAATCACAGCACATTGGGGGATGTCAGGGAAGGTAAATAAATCTATATTATGTAATGAATGATGAATCAATCCCATACAGGTGGTAGTCCAATCTATTAAAACATAAGCAACGCTAAGCATTGCACAGCTATGTTGACCGGGAGTAAGCATTGTGTACATATGAAAACTAAGCAATGAATAGCCCAGCTGGGTGGATTTGCCCATTGGTAAGCAATGCTGAACCTGCCCCTTTAAGCACTGCCAATTTTAGCTAAGCAGGTTTGCCCATAGCTTAGCTTAGCTCAGCATTTTCAATACCATCCAATCATGGCAAAGGGTGGGAAATTGGCTGTATTTAAACCCTGCATGCAGGAATACAGCTCATAACTGGTTGTAGCGCTCCACTGTAGGCAGTATGGCAGGTGTTGGAGAAGACATGTACTTCCGGGCACAGCACTGGGGCATACAGGAGTCCAAGGTCATGGTAGGTCTCCTGGTAAAAAAACATGACATGAGACTGCTGCAGGACCAGTACCAGGGCTCTCAATATAAAGCGGAAACCTGGAAAAGTCTCGCCTGTGATCTCACCAGTGCCACTGGTATCACTCGGACTGGTGACCAGGTCCAGCACCACTATGCCGAATTATAATGGAGGAAGAGGGAGCTCTTGGAACACTGGGTCCAAGAAGCAAAAGACAGGGGAGATGTCCCAGCAGTGTGCAAGTGTTCATAGCAATAACTGTTTACTAAAGTCAAGCCTGTGTATGTGATGGATAGGTATGCATAAATGTTTCTCTATATTCATTACAGTTTCAGCTGAGTGGGCTGTGAACCAGGAAGCCAATGCCTGCAGATTGCAAAGGCTGCATCACGAGACTGGTGAGTAACAATCCTGCTTCTAGTAGTCATACCAAATAAATATAAAGGAGAAAAATGTTATCTGGCACTATAAAAATGTGTATGGTTTCTACTGATCAAACCAGACAATATGACAGTAATAGTCCCATATAGGTCATATTTAAATAAAAGTGTAACTGCCTGGCAATAAAGTTCTAAATCCTGGACTGGTTGTGTATACTCTGGTATTGTATGGCCTCACATGTTGCATTCACCAAGATCTGCTATGTGAATAGTACTGTTGTGTCAACTGTTTCTCACACTGTGCTACATAACAAATATGTCTAGGAATGTCTGTATAAGAATGTTGTAATTACAAGGTCACTAGACGCATTATCTGTCACTCCCCTTCACTGCTACCTATTTTTCTGTTACCTTGTCCCAATCTGTCATTTGCCCACTAGGTGGTGCTCCTAGGTAGCCTCAGGCCATGACCTCTTCACCCCACTTATTCCTAGCCTCTTCCCTGGATCTTGTCCCAGACTGCTCCCCAGACTAGCTGCTCTACCTCCTGCTTTGTGTTGCTGCTCTTATTCCTTTCCTTCTACACCCTATAGCTCCATAATTTCTTTTCTATCTTCCCTCTCTCCTCTATCCATCTCTACCTTCAACCTGCTCTTCCAAACTCTACTTGCCACTGCCCATCTTCACTGCACCTAGAACCTGCAACATCTCTGATTGTCTCTGCTACCTATTACTCTACCTGCTGTAACCTGCTCCATTCGCCCTGCGGGCTCACTCTGCTCCCCTACCCTACCCCCTATTCCCACCCACCCCCAGTGCTGTTAAACTTAAACATAACAAGCCACACTCACTTAACTAATCTTCCTATCACCTTAGACTTCTAATTAAGAACTCCTCCCTTAACTAATTTATCTCCTTAATCAACCCCACCCTTTTTTACTAAGGTACATTTATCCCTCTATACTACCAGAACACACCATATTTAATTACTTTATCTTACATTTTACATTACCTGACAAAACCTTACTTTCTATAATGACCTTCTTACATAACTCTAACCTTAAAAATGATCTATTTATAACTTCTTCATTACTATTCCTAACTTTACACTGCACCCTAACCCTCTATGAGCACTTCTCTCTACTAAATAATAAACATCCCCACCAACAAACTATACCAAACTCACATCTCAGCTCCCTCTCCCATAGCAATATAACCTCCACATCAATTTACTTACTCCCAAAGTTTCATAGATCTTCTCATATTACCTACTTCCCCAGCAAGTTAAGCTCTCCCAAATACTTGAAAAACATAACGACTGTACTAAAATATCCTATTCATCTTCTATTAGATGGAGATATTCATCCTAATCTTGGCCCTAATCAACTAATTTATAATAACCAACAAAACATCAATAATGCACAAACACAAGCATCTAATAGAATTTCTACCTCCATACAATTGGGTAACTCTCTCAAAATAGCTCAACTTAACATCCGTAGCATTAACAACAAACTCAGTCAATTACATGCTCTTCTACAAGTTCATGCATTTGATATCCTTTGTCTTACAGAAACTTGGTTAAAACCCTCTATTCAAGACCTAGAAATAACCCCACCTGGTTACAACATCCTCAGATGTGACCGTACTTCCAAAAAGGGTGGTGGTGTAGCTATCTTGTATAAATCAGAACTTCTAGTTTCATCCTATAATGCACCTCTACCTCCAAATAGTAATGCCAAAACCCTTACTATTAAACTACAACTTAATAAATCTAAATCTATTTTTATAATCTGTACCTATATCCCGCCTGGAAATAACACTAATACTCTTGAAAACATTCTTAGTAGCCTTTCCACCCTACTCCCTCAAGAAACAATCATAGTAGGTAACTTTAATATTGACTGGACTATCTGTAGCTCCCCTGATCCTAACACCCACATTAATCTTTATGGTTTCACCCAACTAATAAACACCCCCACAAGAATACACAAACCTAGTAATAAAGAAACCACTCTTGACTGGATACTTGTAAATAGTCATCCTGAAACCTATATACCAGTAACACTACCTGATGACATTAGCAACAATGCTTTAACCTATATAATAAGGCAAAAGGCTCATTATCCTACCAATAACAGCTTTACAACCTTCCGTACAAAAAAAACACTTCCAAGCAGATAGCTTTCAAAATGAAATAAAAGCCTGTAACTGGTCACCTCTGAAGAACCTCAAACTAGATGAAGCTGTTTCTTACTTTAATACTAAATTCCTACAAATCCTAGATCTCCATGCCCCCCTTCGATCCTCCAGAGTCAGGACCAAAGCAGCTCCATGGCTCACACAACAAACCAAGGAAAAATGTTCCTACGAAACAAAATTTGGGCCAAATGGAGAGCCACTAAGAGCTCTGCAGACCATCTACTCTTTAAACAGCTAAGAAATGCAACCAAAAAGGACATTATCTTAGACAAAAAAATTATTATCTCCACCTTCAACAATCTCATTCAAAAAATCCACAAAAGTTCTGGTCAGGCATCAATAAACTTCTCCAACCAGGACATTCCAAAACTCCAGCCCCAACTTCAATTCCTCATGATAATCCTTTGCAAATAGCTGATGCCTTCAATAATTACTTCACTGAAATTATTCAAAATCTTGCAAAGACACTTCCTCCCAGTCCTCCCAACCCTTTACAAAACATAAGCAATTCAGTGCCCTCCTTCCACATACAACCTGTACCAACATCCTTTATCTGCAAACTCCTTCAAAGACTTAAGCCTTGTACCCCATCTGCTGACTGCTTACCAGCTGAATATCTTCAAATAGCTTCCAGAGTCATAGCTTATCCCATATCCATCCTTATAAACCGTACCATCACAGAAAGTAGCATCCCATCGATATGGAAAGTCTCCCACATTATCCCTTTACATAAAGGAGGCAACTCCACTGATATCTCCAATTTCCATCCAATTGCATTACTCTCCCCACTTGCCAAAATAATGGAAAAATGTATTCATCATCAACTACTTCAACACCTGCTCAACAACAATTTACTTGCCTACTGCTAGCATGGCTTTAGGCCCTTTCGTAGTACAACCACTGCCCTGCTAACTTTTGCCGACTGTATAAACAAAAATCGAAATAATAATTCTCTGTCTTCTGCATTATTTATTGACCTATCAAAAGTCTTTGATATGGTTAACCACGACTTACTAATCAGTGTGCTAAAAGCACAATCTCTTGACCCTCAAGCAATACTTTTGTTTACATCCTATCCAAAAAACAGACAGCAAGCAGTGCTTTGGGATAATAATCTATCAACATCCCTCCCCATAAACATTGGAGTCCCTCAAGGCTCTATATTAGGCCCTCTTTTATTTTCCATTTTTATTAACGACCTCAATACTGTTTTTCCTCAAGCCACCTCTATTCAATATGCCGATGATTCGACTCTAATATGTTCTTCTAATTCATCTATCTCTCTTCAAACTCTTACCCAAACAGTATTTAACACTGTTGAAAATTGGTTTACTGACCACTGCCTCCTCCTTAACTCCAAAAAAACAAAATTGTTACTTTTTGCTCCCACCCAAAAGTCGCCATCTATCCATTTCACAATTACCTCTAACAACAGTACCATTATTTCCCCTCATACTACTACACGTCTCTTGGGCATTACCATAGATAATAACCTCAGCTATGACAATCATATCAACAATACTATACTGATGGTCAATAGAAAACTTGGCTCCTTGTATAGAATTAAACGTTACCTCACACCTCTAGCTAGAACCACCATTTCCCAGACCCACCTCACTTCTACCCTATTCTATGCTTCTGCTATATATACCAATCTATCAAAATCTAATCTAAGTAAGCTCGAAATTAGCTATAACAATATAGCAAGATTTGCCACTGGCACCCCTTTTAGAGCCCACCACTGTCACAATCATAAACAACTCGGGTGGTTTGAACTACAAAACCAGCTGGTATACAATCAACTACTGATCACACAAAAAATCCTTCATCACCCAAATAATACTCCAATCCTCTCTAACCTTATCTCTCCATACAAAAATCTTGCAACACTTCGTTCAGCTAACAAGTTACTAATCGTCAATATCAAATCTAATAACAAAGCTGGAGACTCCCTTTTTACCAACATTGTGGGAAAAATATGGAACAAGCTTCTGATGTCACTCACATCTCTCTCATCTACATCTCTCTACAAAAAATACCTCAAAGAACTTATGAAAAATCATTGGCTCTGTCCCTGCTCTAAACCTGACTGAACCTCACTTTTCTTATTACTAATTCTTCTTGCCTTATACCCTCCTTATGGGCTTTGTCCCCTCTCTTCCTTCAATCTTAGAAGCTAACCATAGCCCAGCCCTCATTTGTATCATTTGTTCTCTACCTTCATCTCATGTTCCCCTACTTTGACATACAAATGGCAACATGAGAACCTCAAAGTGTACCTGACCTCCTTAAATCTAAAAACCCATGCAAAGACTCTAAACTACTTTTCCTCTTCTTAGACAAACTTTTCATTTAATTGTAACCTATACACTATTAAATTCTCTTATGTAGCAGAACTTTAGAAACTTTGAAGTATTATATATAGTAATTTTGCTATGATTTGAGCTTATCTACATATGAAAGCTATTAGTGCAAGTACTGCATTTTTATTTTGTAATTTTCTATTTTTTGTAATTTTATTTTGTAATTTCTATTTTGTAATTTGATTATGTTTGGAGCTGATCTCCCTGGGCCTCTACTGAAAATGGGCATGTATCCAGCTAGACTAGCCCAGTCAACAAATGTAAAATAAAAATAATAAAAAAAAAAATTGTACAATCAAAAGAGACTTAGAAAACACTGAAGGAAAAGACCGCACTTTTTAAATAGCTCACCTGATGAAACACAAATTGTTATATTTTTAGCACACCCAGCCATGGTTTGAATCCTCGGAGTGATAGTAAGCTGTATGCATAATCATACTGCTCAACTGTACAGATTTCTGCAGAATGTCCACATTTTTGCCTCATATTTTTGGCCTGTTCCTCTATTTTCCTGGCAAATCACTGGGATGATCTCAGGATTGTAGTCACTAAATAATGACATACATTTGAATTTCAGACTTCAGATCATTCAGAAAATATATATTAAAAAAAATCCTGTTACTCTTGCAGCTTTCTAAATTTTTATAAGAGCAATAATTAAAATATGTCCATATTTGCACTCCCATTTTGTCAAGCTTTGTACAGATTTGTTGCATTAAGAGGTTGAGAGGTATATGCAGAATTTTAAGAAGGAATCTGGGAATATGTGTAGAAACAGTCAGGTAGTGTTAACATACATTCCCCCCACAGGTCTACCAGGTAAGAGAAGTAGAATGTAGCTATAAGACAGTTGAAGTATACACTGTGTACAAACATACCACTGCCCAAACTAAGGCCATAGGTTATTCTAATAATGTCTGTAGAGTAATGATTAGAGCAATGATCATTAAAGTTGTGAGTACTGCAAGGATATACAAGTTGTTAATTGACATTCCCCCACCATATCTGCAACAATAATCTAAACACACAAATCAATGGGTATGTTTTATACCAAACCTACTGTTGGGACATATGTCCTATTGTTCAACAAATACTGAAATGTGTTTCCATTAATGTTCCATGTTGAAATACTATCATTGTTGGAAAGTTGCTATCAATGTAACCTGCATACCGTTGTAATGGCCACTGTGGTTCCATATATCAATGTGTTCTGTTTGCTATGCAACAGTTCCAAATCTGTTGTTTTGGGTTAATGGGAATATCTATGCATGCTGTTATAAGTAATCCTGAATTGTGTTGACTATTACTAACCCACATATGTTCTAAAACTGTAACACCATAGCATGTTTGGTAAGGCCAGTCCCAGTGGACTCATTTCTCCCACCTCATCTGGCCATGGCACTGGGCCCCAGCACAACTGGGACCCACCCTGGGACTTCATTGTCTGCTGGTCCTGCACCACCTTCAGGTGGAACCACCTCAGGTGATGGGGCTCGTCCCCCCCAGGAGTGGGCATGGACAGGACAGTCACCCAAAGCCAGGTCTGTGGTGTGGTGCAGAGTGAGCTCCAAAAGGAGTTTGGAGATCTGCTACACCAGCTTAAGGGCCCCATGGTGCAATTAGAGGGTCAGCCTGCCCCTCCTGCTCAGCCCCCAGCACAGCCACCTTTGGGGCCATAAAGGTGCAGTAGTGACTGCCCATGGGTGAGGACCTCAGTCCCACAGCTTCCATTTCGGGACTCATGAGCTTCTGATTTCAAACACCCCTCCTCGACAAGGTGTTTAGCCCCCACATGTGTCATATACCACCCCTGTATGCTGTCTTGTCTGTATTCCTACTCAACCTTCCTCCACAAATATGTCTGCTATCCTTCCCCAACATCCCACTCTCACCTTAAAAAAAAGTGCAATCTGCTCCCCCTCAAAAAAATTGACCCATACATAGCTATCTATTTTGCACACTTGTCCACTGGACACATGTAATCTGGTCTAATTGGCTTCACAACACATTATTGTTGTCCTCACCCCTCTCTCAGGGGTTTGAGTGGCCAAATATAATTCCAAATGCAGTATATATGCAAAGCTGTTGCTGTAGAAGAAATGGACAGCTATGGACCTTCCCTACACCTGTCCTGCACATCCCTAGCTACTTTCCCTATTGTCTTTCCCTCTGCATGCCTCCTTTTCCACCACTTTCCTATTACCCCTTTTTTCATTTCTTTTAAAGAAATTAGGACATGGAGAAGTGGGAGTAAGCACTTTTAAGCAGTGGAAAGCAGGATTTAGCCTGTTTGTGTGGCGTTAAGCAATACCTACACAGATTAAGCACTTTTCAGGCTAACTGTCTGTAAGAATATTTAACTAGAAGTTAGCATTGCTTACCGCTGCGCAAACCCACTTACAACTGCTTAAAAGTGCCTCAGTCCCTCTGTATCCAACTATCTCTGTTCTGCCCAGCAACAAAACAATCAGCCCTTGCAAGTCTTAAACCCAGGACTCTGCACACCATAGCCACAGGAGGTTACCACTAAGCAACCTGAGCTGTAGATATCTGTGATGTTTTCTCAAACATATCATGCAATACAGTAATTCAACAGTAGGGTAAATGTATATATATATATATATATATATATATATATATATATATATATATATATATATATATATATATACACACACAGCTCTCTCTTTCTTAATACATATATATATATATATAAATATATATATATATGAACCATGCACTAGTTCCTGTACACAGAAATATAAATACAAATGTAGAACAGCAACTTACTGCCTCACAACAAGTGAGCCTGAATAGCTTCAACCAAAACAAGAAAAGTCTAATATTCAAGGCACTATAATACCCACTTCTTGAAGGTAACGATAACTCCACAGTATAACAATAACACCATTCGGTTCTCTGTGCATGAACGACTTTCCAAGCCTAATGCATATATATATATATATACAGTAACAAACCAAGAAGAGCCTGATATTCTGAAAGTAGCAATAAATCCAAAGTAGGACAAAAACACCATTCGGTTCAGCTAAAAGATATTTATAAATTTAAACAAACAGTTTCAAATGCTAAAATCTCCTCCCACTAGCTTCCAGGCAAACTTTAAAGTGATAGTACACAAAACCACTGATTTAGCTAAAATGCATCAACTGACGTACAGAGAACACATATAATGACATTTAAAATAACATTATATCCTACAGCTATAGCGCTACTAGATGATAAATTAATTTATGCAGAGAATATATAGCATAAGCTATAGTTCTAAATATTCTAAAGATAATAATAAAAAATAATAATCGAGTAAACATTGTAACTACTAGGGAAAACATATTTAAAACAATAATATTGCTTGTATAAGACTATAGAAAAACTAAAAAGCTAAAAAACTGAAAAACAAAGCGGGGCATAAAACTCCAGAAAAGGACATGAAAAAAGCATATGGAAGACTGGACGGAAACAATACAACATATGTAAAACTAATAAAACAAGGGAGAAGTATCCAGAGCATTAAACTACCTAAATAAAAAGCCAAGGGATGCTGTAAACAAATTAGCTAAACAAGATGATGTGAATGATAAATCAAAAATAGTAGAAAATCAAACAAAGGATCTCTCATAGATACAAATATAAATATGAATATAAACAAGATGGACAATAATAATGAAAGACTATACAATGATAAATTTGAACCATAATGAAATGTGTAAACCCATATGAACCACAATTAAGTAACTGAAAATAAACCAGGCGTGTAAGAGCTGAAAGATATTATACATGCACAGTGTATGTGTAGACATAGGGCTAAGGAGGTTGGGAAGCAAACACCTAAGAGGTGTTCCAGTGACTCAGCGCTACATATCATTCCAAGGGTTTAATAGACAATCATGGCCAATGCCTGTATATTATCTCAATGGTCTTCCTTTTAGATACGGTTTTATAGACAACACTTCATTCAGGCCTCTTTCTCTATGAGCAGCCAGTCTGCACATCCATCTTAACTCGGCTTGCTCTGTGAGATTGGTTGTATCCCCTAGCCTAATGCTAGGCTCCACTACTTGGAAGACCTGAAATAGAAATGTATGCATAGGGCCTTCTCTAAGGGTGTGTTTTGCTAATGCGCTGTATTCCTGTCTTCTAGACAGGCAATACATGTGGTCACGTATCCTTTCTCTTAGCGTTCTGTTAGTCTTGCCCACATAGAAAGAAAAACACGTGACACAGTGGGCCACATACACAATGTTCCTGGTATTGCAGTCACTGCTACAATTGATTGTCCAAAGATGACCCGAAACAGGGTGTCTGTAGTAGTGGGATTCATCTATGTATTTACATTGTGGGCATCTCCCACATTTTCTGGTTTTCTCAAAACCTGTTCGCGTCTTTTTAGGTTCAGCAAATTGCTGAACACAAAGTTAGGACTAGGACCCACTATCTTAGTAATACTATCTTCTGCAGTCAAGATGTTCCAATGTTTTTGAATTATAGATTGAATCTTATGCGTTCCTTGTCCATAGGGCTCTATCAACCTGATGCTCAATGGTTGTATCGGATCGAGTACGGCCACCAAACATGTAAGGTTTGGCTCTATGCTCTCTGAGATCATCCATCTCTCTATACACACTCTGAATTTCTCTATGAGTCCTTCACTCAACTCATTCAACCCTGAATTATAATCTGTTTCCTTGGTTGATAACCTCGAGACCCTCATGGCCTGACCCTTGATAATGTTCTTAAAGATGTGGATGCGGTTTGTAAATTGATCACGCCTGCTGTCTTGGTTAAAGTGATGTCTAAGAAATCAATAGTTGCAATATCATAGCTCATGGTGAACATCAGAAAGGAACTGCTTGAATTTAACCTATGATGAAACGCATGTAGTTGTTCAATACTCCCTTTCCATAGGAAGATGAGATCATCTACAAACCTCCTATAAAATAGGATATGTGGATCAGGTATGATGTAAACTTCTTCGAAGGTCGCCATGACCAGATTAGCATAGCTATTGGCACAACTAGTGCCCATGGCGACCCCTTTTACCTGCTTGTAGCATGTTCTTTCATAGATGAATATGTTGTTCTCCAAGACTGTTTCCATAAGTAGCAATACAAAGTTGATCCTATCCTCATCAAGCTCAGAATGACTTCTTAGGTACGTATGCAACATTTGTATACCCTCCCCATTAGGAATGCATGTAAATAATGAGTTGACATCCATGGTCACAAAGATAGTGGAATCAATCCCACATCCATCAAGGGTGCCAATCAGCATGTGAAGATCTCTCAGTAAGTGCTCAGTATCCTGGAGAATATATACCGATTTCTTCATAGGTTGCTTGAGTTCATAGTCCAAAAGCATAGAGAGTGGCTCAGTCAACCAACCCCCCCCTGCCACTATGGGTCTAAGGGGAGGATGGAGGAGATTTTTGTGTATTTTAGGTAGTCCCGAAATGGTTGGAATGACAGGATAATCAACAAGCAGAAAAAGATGAAGGTCTTCTGTTAACTGGCCCATGGCCTTGCAATCTAATAGCATGCGAGTTATTCTTTCTTTCATATTGGCAACTATGTCTACAGACACTTGTTCATAAGCTTCATCACTCAACATATTTGACATTTCAGAATCATAATAGGTTGTATCCAAAACAACTACAGATCCACCTTTGTCTGCGGGGCGTATTGTTATATTCTTATTGTTCTTGAGACTATTCAAGGCTTGCATCTGTGTTTTGGTTAAATTGTCTATCAAGGTATGCTCATGGACTCCCTGTGTTTCATAAATGTCCTTTTCCACAGCTTTCACAAATATGTCCACATTAGAATTAAATGGTGGCATGAACATACTTCTTCTTTTGAAGCCCATCGATTTATCATTATTGCGGTCATGAAAGAGCAATTTCAATCCAACATTCCTAGCAAAAGATCTAAGTGCTATGATGGATTGGCTATGATCAATGTAATATGTGGGTATGAATGACATACCTTTATTTAAAACATCAATCTCTGGTTTTGACAAAGCATAGCCAGAGATGTTGTAGATTAGGCCATTTGGCCCCAGATGTTCTGGAGAGTTGGTTGTGAGCTCGGGGGAGGTGGTGGATCTTTCCTTTATTGACCTTTTGGGTTATGGAATTCTACCCTATCCAACTGTATTTTCCTTCTGACTGTCCCTGCTAGGGTGGTACTAGCAGGTCCTCCATTCTCATTCATGTCAGTGGTTTTTTCAGAAACATTCCCACATGGAGTCGTATAGACCGAAGGGACTACATTATCCACAGGTGACTGTACATCATCCAATGGGGTGGCTGGATGATCTTGCTGAGCAGAGGATGAGCCTGTGGCCAAATTATTATTCAAGGAGGGCAGCACATCAGTGGTGACCACATGTTCATTGTTGGTAGAACAATGGTGGTTAGAATTGGTATGCTCGCCATTGTTTGGTGCATTAGCACTAGAGGCAGTGTGGCCATTCCTATTAATCGGTCTTCTCACATTAGGCATATCCCTGGATGACATTGGCTGGTTTTGAATATTGCCAGTTCTCCTATTGATCTCCTGATCATTTCTTCCTTCATGTGTTGTGCGTGGCCAAACAAAAACATGTTGCTCTGCAAAATCTTTGATGTCCCTACTCAACTTCTTCCTTTAACACGATCAAAAAGCTCATGCATATATAGTTCTGTTGCATCATCACCTATGATGGTGTTCAGGCGCTGATGTAAATTATCCATGTTCCTTTTACATTCCTCCTCAATGGGGAGGAAAACCTGATGTATGCCCGACTGGCATCCAGATTAATTTGCTGCCACCTCTGTAGCAGGCCAGGGTATAGATTCCCATAGGTTGGCATATTAAGGATTCTTAACCCTCTTGGTACAATGCCTTTAGCTAGGCATGCCTCCATATGGTATCTCTGAGTTTGTCATTGTCCATATCTCTCTTGATATTTCTGATAAGGGTTTCATCCCTCACATCGTTTTCATTATTGTTGACAAAGGAGTGGCCATCAAAGGCCACCAATGGATTAACAATGTCTTCCATCAAGTCTCTTATGTAAGTTCTGGATGGAGGCATCTTGTCATTGTGTATATATATATAGTGCATTCGGACAAAGGATCCACACTCTGAACCTCTCACGGCAAAATATCTGACCAAAGGCTTTGTCCACATGTGATGCTCTAAGAGGTGGATAGGTTGGGTCACAGCTGAGGAACCTGACACACCCTGGGAAAGGACAGCTCACATATGGCAACCACTACAGTGTCTGTCAAACAGTTATGTCTGTGCCATTGCTAGGCCACTTAATGGGATTTTGCCCATATCCATATGTTACCTGTGAATATGAGTAGTATACATGTTTGCATAGTAAATCTAGGATACCTACATAGGGCATGAGCATAGTAAAGCACTGTTGCATATGTGTATGTTAAACTGCATATGATATATTGAATTAATAATATTCAACTTTACAGTTTTCTTCTGGACAATGTTCACAGTTTTGACAGATATCTGTAGTCACTTACACATATACTTGTGTTATGGCAGCTATATTAATACTTTATCAAAATTGACTTCCCTGTTTTGTCACTCAGTGATGTGAACCAATGACCAGAAGTCTTGGTATAACAGGTTAAGACATATGATTGAGCTGCAAGACTGTAAACACAGTGTGCCATAATGACATAGAACACAAATGTATACTATGTATCCCCTGAGCATGTGTATGTATGTGTCTGTTCAGCTGAAAGGCACAGAAGTAATAACATGGGTCACAAGCAGTCCGGAAAATAGAATGTGCATGTTCCACATGTGTATAATATCACTGTCACTGCATACAACAAAATAAAATGGCACTGCTACTCATTGTTGCATTGCTATGACACTGATATGGGTACTACACTAGGCATAAAGAAAAAAAATAAATAACCGGACCACCGAGATAATACGCTGTACTTTAATAGTACCAAATAACTGAGCGCTTTCGCCAGAATCAGAGTCTGGCTTCTTCGGAGTCATCAGGTACAACACCAAACAAAGTTTAAATAACATTCCATATTGTCAACACCAATCAGCTGTGGTTAATTTCATGACATCATTCAGGTGTCTTAGCAATTTAAACAAAACTCATACCCATACAAAATCAAGTTGATAAAACATCTGTATGTACACATATAATACAACTTCATAACATATCACCTAAACATTAATATATATATATATATATATATATATATATATATATATATATATATATATATATATATATATATAACTTGTCTAAAGAACATGAAGAAAATATAATATGGAAGACAACAATATAAAATGTAAATTACAAAATACAAAATACAATTCATCCTACTATTAACCATAACCTAAATGTAATTTAACCTTAAATTTTGTTAGCCCTCAATTTTAAAATGGGCATTAATGTAGTGCTATAATTTAAACCTGGTGAATTGCAGGTGTTTAATCTTAATTGCCATTGCAATTCCTTTGCTTCTACCTCAGCATTGAAGTCCCCCCTCTTCCATGATTCCATGTTCTATCTATAAAAACAAAAACTTTTTAAAACTAACACAGTCTTTACTGTGTAAAGTGCATTATGTTCATTTTTATTTTTAATACATCTTAAGTGCTCAGAGATTCTATCACGCAGCCTGCAAATGGTTTTGCCTACATAAAACCCATCACAGGCTGTGCACGTTGCCACATGTACCAGTTTAGTGCTATTACAATTGCATTTACCTGGACATGAAATAGAACATTTGTAGTCCTCGACACATAAACAGGGATCACCATTTATAAATTGGAAATACCTACATGTCCCACACTTAGTCATTAGTGAGACCTTATGTTTTTTCTCACCTGTATTGCTCTCAAGTATATTTATTAGGTTTTTACCCCTACCATAGACTATTTGTGGTTGTGCACCTAAAACTTGTTTACTAGCATTGTTTATACAAAATGTCCATCCATTTCTTAGACTTGAAACAATTTGGGGGGGGGGGCAAGTGGGTTGTAACTCACTCTCAATTACATCACTTCACTTCTCACGATCACCCTCAACATGTGTTACCAACATAGTATTCCTTAGTATGGGGGTGTACATTTTATCCCTTTTTCTCAAAACTTCTTTTTTAACATTTAGTAATAGCTTCAACGGGTAGCCCCTATCCAAAAACATGCCAATCAACTTGAATATTTGCTCCGTAAAGACTGAATTATCACTCACCAGCCTTGAGGTCCTCAACATCTGTCCCTTAACTATACCCTTTCTTTGATGGTAAGGATGGCAACTATCAAAATGTAATATTGAGTTTGAATAGGTCTCCTTTCTATACATGTTACTACACAACCCAAAGTTTGATTTTTTTCAAATTGATGTCAAGGAAATTTATCTCATTTTGATGCCAAGTGTAAGTAAATTTGAAAAAGTTAGTCATACCATTCAAATATTCACTAAACTCAACCTATTTTGGTTTCATCTCCCCTCCATAAGATGAGTATATCATCCACAAATCTGTTGTATAAAATAATGTTGTCTTTATACTTGGATGAAAATATAAATGAGTTCTCCCATGTAAGTAACACCAAATTTGAAAAAAACTGGAGCACATCTTGCTCCCATCGTCACCTCATCAATTGTTGGTATAACTCCCCTTCAAAACTAAGAAAATTATTTTTCAAAACAGTTCCATGAGTTCAACCAATAGTTTTATTTTGGTTTTATCAATCTTTTTACTATTCAGTAAACTTTCATGGAACATGTTTAAACCTAGGTCATGGGGAATAACTGTGAACAAGTTAATTACATCTACTGTCAAGAAAACATAGTTAGTTTCATTTTTTACTGCACCCAATCTTTCTAGGCAATGCCAGGAGTCTCTTATAATATGCTCAGCTTCCTCTACTACCACCTTTGACCATTTGTCCACATAGTATGCTAGGGGTTCCATTTTAGAGCCACCTGCTGTCACAATTGGCCTAAACAGTGGATTGCAAGTGTCCTTGTGGAATGTTGGTATACCAAACATGACCGGTAGTATCAGATATTTCACTGTCAAATAATTAAACTCACTCTCAGCTAAAGTTCCTTGAAAAAGTGCATCTTGCAAGTTTATATCAATCTTAAGGTAGACCCTGTTAACCTCATTTTTGGATGCCCTATAATATGTCTCTTCATTATTGAGTATATCATTCATCATTAAGCTGTAACCAGTAGCAGCCATAATCACAATTCCACCCCCTTTGTCAGGTTTCATGAATATATAACCACTGTTGTTAACAAGGTCCCTTAGTAGAATTCTTTCTTCATGTGTAAAATTGTCAAGACATTGCTGATTTTGGTTGAGAATCCTTCTAAAGTAACCCTCTACACTTTTCTTAAGGGTCAAAACCTCAGGGTGTGGTGGAGGGATGAAGGTGCTTCTTTTTAGAGTCAAATTGTTATTAACTACCTGCTTGTTTTGACTCATAGATGAAAAAAATATTCTCAAATTTAATTGTCTGGTAAATAGTTTTAAATTAATACGCAAATTAGCAATATCCAACTGAAAATTTGGCACAAACATAGTTCCCTTACTGAAAAGTTTAAAATGCACATCACATATATTCATTTCAGTATAGTTATATTTAGGAAATTCTTGCTTAGTAAGCACATTACAGATCATCTGCTTATTGTTGTCATCATAATCCATTTCTCCCAGTTCAATGGCCATAACATCAGTCAACTGGCCACCACCATTGGGGATGTCATAGTCATGATCAAAAACATTGTTAAATGAAACATCAGTCTCTGTAACAAAAGTTCTCAAAGTGTTACTAGTGATTGATTCATAACATGGTTCATAAGATGTTTCTTGCATAGATACATTCAATGGTAAACTCAATAATAACCCCTCCGATTCACCCTCCCCCCGAGCATTCCTGTTGTAATATGTGCTCTGCTGTGTATTCCTGCCTCTTATATTCCCCATGTTTAACAGTCTCTCGGATCAGATCCGAGAACACAGGGAAAGAGTACAGGTGGAACTCCTGTATGTACAGCAGAGGAGGTATGTCAATGGAAGATGGTTGTAGCAGCAACAGCAAGCACATATCTATATGGTACAGTATGGATTATACAGAAAAATGTGCCATCGGTGACTGTCACACAATGTGACATAATAATGGGGAGGATGTCTGTGTGAGATAAGCATCCTTACATGAATAATGCAAAGGACATCTATCAGGGATCTGACATACAGCTGGGGTTGGGTGCATATTGGGAAGCTGTGCAAAATGATATGGCTGAATATGAGTGTACTCTCAGCAGAGGTCTCAAGCAAGGTGGCCATAGGTAAAGGATCGTGGGAAACATTACAAGAACCAACCACAATTGTGGACAATATTAGAATAATACCACCATTAATCCCATCCCTCTTACGTAACATATGTGATGTGGAGTGATAACAGATGAGCCTGCACACACACTTGACAACTATTACGATACATCCACACTCTGAGTGTAACCACTTACACTGTCCTGGTACTGTAATGTCTGCAGGAGGTGTTAGGAAGGACACCGCTATACCTGCAGGTGGCAGTATGATCAATACAGGCTAATTGCCTTGTGTTCATGGCATATGTCTATAGCACAATGCACACTGTCACAAATGATTTGTATGCCATTAATCTTATCAAAAAGCTATGTATGCAGAGTGTGCATAAGCTGAACAGGTAGTACACATCCATCTAGTGTAACAGCTCTCTTAGGCCAATACCACTGCATCAATTGGCCCAGAAAATATCTCAGTATGCGGTCTAAATAGCATGAAACATGAACTATCAGGGTTTCTGGAATTGCTGTTTAACTGTAGCCTCCAAACAGGCTTCATGCCTCATGAATGGAGAAAAGCAACAGTCATTCCGCTGCACAATAGTGGCCCATCTACAGACTCTGGAAAGTACAGACCCATAAGTCTCACTAGTCTTATATGTAAAGCCATGGAAAGAATTATCATGGAAATGATCAGTAGTGGTATAGTAAATCTTCAGACACTGAACCCAGCCCAGTTTGGCTTCATCAAGAGCAAGACATCCCTGCTCACCCTGATGGACTTCTTTGAGAAGGTCAACAAAGCAATGGATGCGAGCAAAATGGTTCACACTGCCTACCTTTAGCTGGCCAAGGCATTTGACACAATACCCCACTTGGGCATTGTTGACAAACTCAAGAGGTTAGGTGCAAACCCATATATCACCCAGTGGATAGCCAACTTCCTCACAGACAGGACCAATGAAGTTAGAACTGGGGAGTCCACCTCTACAAAAAGGTCAGTCACAAGTGGAGTCTCTCAGGCATCTGTCCTTGGACCACTACTTTTTGGCACTTACTTCTCTGAAGTCAAGGCCAATGTCAGTGGTTTCTGGCTGACTACATTTGCAGATGATTGCAAATAAGGAGTTGTCATTAAATGCTGCACTAACACAAATATTCTCCAGGAGGGACTGACACAGACAAACAACTGGTGTAATAGCCATGGACTAAAATTAAATTACAAGAAATGCTTAATAGTAATTGTGTCAAATTCCCTGGCCAGTGGGTTGGGTCCAGTGTCTGTAGGTTTACTATATCTCTGTTGATCATCTCCATGATAATTCTTTCCATGGCTTTACATATAAGACAAGTGAGACTTAGGGGTCTGTAGTTTCCAGAGTCTGTAGATGGCCCACCTTTGTGCAGAGGGATGACTGTTGCCTTTCTCCATTAATGAGACACGAAGCCTGTTTGGAGGCTACAGTTAAATAGTAATTCCAGAGGCCCTGATAGGCCATGTTTCATGTTATTTAGAAGGCATCCTGGGATATTGTCTGGGCCCATTAATGTAGTGTTCTTGGTTTTAGAGAGTGAATTAAGGACCTGTTCCCTAGTGATAGTAGGGTGAGTTATATTTGATGATATTTCCTGAGGGGGAGGTTGAGGGGGAGAGAGGAGTAAAGCTGGAGCTGAATTTATCAGCTAGGAGGTTTGCCATATCTTCTGGCTCAGTATAGGCGGCTCCATTTACAATGAGCTCTACACACAATTGTGTATTGCCTTTGAGGTTGCAAACATAACTAAAGAATGTGTTGTGGTTGTCTTTGGCCTGGGAGGCAAAACCTAACTCAAATTTGGCTTTGGTATACTTTATTTGTCCTCTGAGTTGATTGTTTAGTGGGATGAGAGTGCTTTTATCCTCCTGGGTGCTGCACCTCCTAATTTTTGCCATGATTGTCTTCCTCCTGTTATACAGCCTATTGATTTGGTGATTCCACCAGCTTGGCTTGTTTTTTGAGTTAGTTCTGTACTTCTTCTTGGTGGGTACAGCTGCCACTATGCAGCTATTAACACACTTGTACAGAGTTTCTGTGAACAGTTTTGCATAGACAACAGTGTTTTCATGGTTTATGAGAGCTTGAAATTGTGCCAGGTTTTTACTTAATAGCAAGAGATTAGCCTTAGAATATTTCCTGAATATTCCAGGTTTAGCTGGGGGTCTAGTTTTTATTTTTACTTCAATGAAGACCATTTTGTGGTCTAACCTTGCCAGGGAAGGCATTACAGTAGGGGGTGTTCAGCAGTCTTCCATTATTAGTAGGACCAGATCCAGTATGGTTGCACCCCTGGTTGGTGTATTGGCTATCTGGTCCAGGGAGTTTGCGTTTACAAAATCCTGGAATCTCTGTGCATGTATGTTTGGTGTCATATAGGATTCCCAGTTAATAGTGTGGCAATAAAAGTCACCAATGAATACGGTATTGGGTTGGATGGTTAGTGTTTCTAGTAAGTTTAAATACATGGTATGGGTTTCCTGGGTCATAGAGGGGGGACCATAGTTTGCAAGGAAGGGTATTGGATTTTACCTATGATGATTTGAACATGGAGCAGTTCAAGTGCATTGTCCAGTTTGACCCCCCCCCCCCCGAAGTATATTTATTTTTTATATAAATAGAGACAACTCCACCTTAGCATTCTCTAGGGTAAAGAGAGCTTCTACAGAATGGAGTTTTTGTTTAGACTCCTAGTATTGAACAATAATACCTTTAGATTTTCTTGATTTTGATTTGCTATGTTGAAAGTACTTTCAGTTTGGCATTGCCTAAAAAGTCACTATGGGGAGTTTGTGTTTTAACTAATATTTGAAAACCGAGAGGGGAAAGGTGCAGACCATCCCTGGCAAAGCAACGTGGTCTGTTGACCATCTCCATCCATGCTGACAAATATTGTGATCCCTTAGAATAACACCAGAAACTAAGGCAATTATTAAAGTCAATCATCTTTAGTTCATATTGTGGCATCATCCATGGAGAAGGTAAAATGCTGCTCAGAGCTAGGCTCATACCAACCTGAGACTCATTTTCCAAGAGCTCCATGATGTCTCTTTTCATATAGTCTAGTGAGGTACATCTCAGGTCATTTAATCCCACATGAACCATGACTGAGTCATATTGGTAACTGTGGTCCAATGACCTGAGTGCATGCATAATGTGGCAGAACCTAGCCCCTGATAAGTAACTGACTGCAACTTTCTTCTTACTCAGCCTGGTGAGAGAGACATTGGTGTGCTTCATGATGGAGTCTCTAATGACTAGAATGTTGGATTGTGTGGTAGCTTGCCTTATGAGCTTAGAGGTGGAGGCTGCATGACGTGTTGCTCTATGTGTTGATGTGGGTGTTGTTTTGAAAGAGCACATCTGGGGCTGCTGAGGGTACTTGTTATGTGTACTTCATCTAGGAGGATTTTGTGATTTAGGAAGGTTACATGTAAATGCCTCAGCATATGTGGGTCGATATGTCTGCTTTGCATTGTGCATGATGGTGCAGCATGTGTACTGCTGACAACCTCATTGACATTAAGAGGAATTTTATGTGAGAACTTTGCCCCAGTGACATTGCATAAATACATCTCTCACATACCATATCAGTTTGTCTGAGAATTAACTGGTTATCAGTAACAATGAGGCAATTTCTACATTGCCTCAGGATACCCACATCCATCAAGCCAATAACTGAGACAGTAGGAAAGTTGATATTCATGGCAACAGACCCTTTTTTATTGATTACACAGAGTGAGAATATCAATCATTGTCAGGAGTATCTGGTTTGCAACTATGTGGACAATGCTTGTCACTGCAAACTAGTTGCCCTGTGTGCAGCTAGGTACTGGAGAAATTTCAATTGTGCTTTTACAAGAAAAATGTCACTCAAGGTGTCTGAGTCTGTACAGATCACTACCAAACACTTGAGGGGAAACTAATATGTAGACCGTGAAAATTTAAGGATGACATACTTAGGCAGATATTCTGAGGTTAGAAACAAATCAAGCAGTTCTTACTGAAAACAAAGAATTAGCTTGTCAAGAATGATGAAAAGAGAGGAGTTGCATGAATGGCTACTGCCTGGCTACTACTAATGCTGGTCTCACCACAGCTTCATGTGGGAGACAAGAGGTTAGGATGCCTGTATGGAATGGATTTGTACGCATGATCAAGTATCAAAATACTGGCAATCCATGTAATTGAAGAAGTAACTGTAGGATACACATGTCTGCTCTGTTGTCTAAAGAAACACAGATGCACACACCCAGTCTGCTGCAATGAGAACAGAACCCCTACCTATCTAAGTACACAGACTACAGAATGCAGTACTTAACACAAGTTCCAGTACTCAAGTCTGATTTATACTGGAGTGAAGATGAACTTATAGTAGATTACATTAGTAGGCCATGCGGGAGACAAGAGTTTGGGAGGCCTGTATGAAATGGATGTGTCGGCATGAGTAAGTATCCAAATACTGGCAATCCATGTAATTGGAAAAGTAACTGTAGGATACGCACATCTGCTCTGCTGTTTAGACACAAACACACACACACACACACACACACACACACACACACACACACACACACACACACACACACACACACACACACACACAACTGCAGTGAGAAAAGAACCTCTACCTATCTAAGTACACAGAGTACAGAGCACAGTGCATTATGAAAACACCATGGCACATCTGTTTTATACAACAGTGCAGGTGAACTTACAGTAGATGACATCCTTAGGCTATGTGGTTGACAACAGGTCATGAGGTCTGCATAGGCACATAGCTTTGTAGCCTCATATGAGGCTACTAGCCTAATAACAGTAGGATCTTTAGGAGCTTAGTTGTGAAAAAATACAACTACCATTAATGAGCATTGCTGGATGATCATTTTTATCAGCAAGTGTTTGTGAGCAGCGCCAACAGGCCCTATCCATGAGGGACATAGGTGCCAGCCCGGAGGTGACTTTGCAATCATCCAACCAGGAGTCAAGGTAGCACTTGAACAGGGTCATTGAAGAGCACTGCTTCACATTCAGCAGAAGCCTATAACAAAAGAGTGTGAGTCACTGGGAGATATATCTGTCTCCCCTGCATGTTCTGTTTATGTCACAGGATAGGTTGAGAACCCTGGCTCACGTTATTCCTGTCCCATTTGATTTGCAAATGTCCAGCATTTCCAGTAGGGTAGGGTCTGAGACTTCTCTATAGCTCAGGCATATGTCACATCTCAGCAGCTTGCAGGAAACTGAGTACAGTGACATGGATTGTAGTCTTTCCATGTATGAGATGTTTGAAGGACCTGCATTCTCCCAGTCATAAACCTCTATTTTATCTCCAATTGCTGCAGTTGTCTGGTGATTTACAGACAAAAGGGAGCCTTGTGCTCAGTTGGTGGTCTGATAAGGGTGGAGTACAACAGAGCTATGACCACCCTGGTTTTTGATGTGATGTCCATTTGTACAATGTTCACAATGCAGAATGTGTGTCTCACTACTACGGACACATAGTGATGAAAGTGTGGCCAAGTTACTGGCCAAGGTACTTGCCTCCCTGATAGTGTCTTTTTTTAGGCAATGTCATAAGAACAAATTGCCTGATGTAAAAATATGCTCAAAAGACAAACTCAAGGTTATGTGCTTAATGCTAGGAGTGTAAGTCAGAGACTTCACTGAATGGGGGCACTGCTTATTTGGGAAGGTGTCAATGTTTATTTGATCACAGAGACATGGTTTAGGGCCACAGAGAGTACTCCAGCCATGAAAGGCTATAATGCCTTCTACACATTCAGGCCGCAAAATGAATGTGAAATAAACAAATGAGGAGGTGTATAAGTCTTCATGAAAGACGATTACAACTCAAGACTGGTTAAGCAATATCACTTCCTAGAGCTGCTCCAAGTCCAACTAACTGTAGGAAAGAGCCCCCCCCCCACTGTCATTGTTAACTACAGGTCAGCCAACATCAACCATGAAAACCACACAGTGTCTTCATGGACCTACTTGAGTCACTCATAATACAACCAAACACCCTAGGCATGGGTGACTTTAACTATCCTTCTATCAATTGGGATACATATATGAGCTCAAATGTACTTGCCTTAAGGTTTCTGCACTTTTTAAACACAAATGCTCTGAAGCAGTTAGTCCACACCCCCACAAGGGGATGGAATGTCCTTGACTTACTACTCACCCACATGGGAGATCGCTGCACCACCCCATGTTTGAGACCCTCCCTGGTAAGGTCTGGCCATAAATCAGTCACTTTCAATGTAACAATCATACCTGAACCCCCCCGATCAAAAATTTTGAAAAGTTTATCCAAAGCAAACTATAGCCTCCTAAGTGATGTCATACATAGTTTCAAACCTCCTGCCACAACTAACACTAAAGACTCCAATATGGAGTTATACACAAATGCACTGCATAAACAGCTTTACAAGTGTATAGACTTAGCTGTACCCGAATGTATCAAAACTTTCTCATGAAAAAGCAAGTCGCCCTGGTGGACAGCTGGCATAAATAGATTATACAATATGAGAAAGAAACTGTTGTCCGCGAATTAGAGGGAAAAGTGTCAGCAGAAAAACACCATCCATAGCTTATACAAGCAAATGAGACATTTTGTAAAGTACTCTAAAGCTAATTATGAAACTAAATTAGCATCCATACTTAAGAATTATCACAAGGCATTATTTATATATGTCTGTAATGTAAAAGGGAAGGCCTAGCTTTGCACCAGATTCATAGTGGACGGTACCAGTCATACTGAACCTCAGGACATCACCAACCAGAACCAAACAGACAAGTCTGGCAAAAGTTTCACACCCCTGTATCCAGCAGTCATACCCCAAAGCAAGCCTATCTCCAGTTCTCTAGCTATTATCGCCAAAGAACAAGTCATAACTGCACTCACCAAGGCCAAAAATGCAGCCTCTATGGGACCAGATAACAACCCAGGCTGCTTACTGAATGGTGGAAAGCAAGAATTAGTGGAACCACTGAGTACTCTCTTCAACTGCAATCTAAGTACTGGCTTTGTCCTGGCAGAGTATAAAGCAGCAACCATACTCTTCCACAGAGTGAGTCCTTCAACAAACCCGTGGAACTATGGACCCATAAGCCTCACCAACCATGTCTATAAGACCATGGAGAGAATCATATTGGACCATATCAACAATGACATTGGTGACCTCCAAACTCTTGACCCGGCCCAGTTTGGCTTTGTTAAGGCAGATCATGCCTGTTAAACCTAATGAATTCTTCAAGAGTGTCATCAAAGCCCTGGATGAAAGCAAATCAATACATACTGCCTATCTTGACTTGCCCAAGAACTTTGACCCAATCTCCCACTCAGGCATCCTTGAGAAACTCATCCAGCTGGGGGTAAACCCATATGTCTTTAGACAGGTAGTCAACTAGCTCACCAACAGAATGCATACAGTCATACTTGGAGATTCTACTATTTGGAATCTATTTCTTGGAAATCCAGGTAATAACAGATGGGCTGTGGCTCACCAAATTCTCTGACAACAGCAAGCTGTGTGCAATCATTGAATCCCCAAACAATGTTAACATACTACAAAATGGGCTTACATACATAAATGATTGCTGCCAAACCACAGACTTAAACTTAACCCAAAAAAGATGCACTATTATCCATTTCGGCAAAGGAGTGGTACCTGCAAATTTCACTATTAATAATACATCCCTAAGTTCCAATACAGTAGTGAGAGATTTGGGAATGCAAGTTGATAGCAACATTAACATTGATCATCATGTGTCCGCAGTGATAAGGAAGGATTTTTATGTTGCACACCTCATAAGTAAAGCCATAGTATCCAAGACTAAGGATGTTATCACTCCACTGTACTCCTCCCTCATCAGACCAGTAATAGAGTACAATACTCCCTTTTGCATGTACCTCACCAGACACCTGCAGCAGTTGCAGAGACCTAAAATGTTTCTCACCAAAAAAATTCAGGGACTTCAGCACATGGCCTTGATGGACAGATTGAAGGACCTGTCACTGTACTCTGTATCATAGAGACTGCTGTGATACGACTCATGCCTGGCGTATGGAGCACCCTCAAACCCTGCCTTAATGGAAATGTTGCACCTCTGCAAATCAAACGTGACATGTCTCACTTGCTGTAGGGACCTTAAGCTAGCCTGCAACATTAATAGGACATGCTGGAGAGACAGATATATCACCCACAGAATTGCCACTGCTTTGAAACAAACTCCAAATTCATATGAAACTGAGCTCATCAATAACCCTATTTAAGTGTAACTTGGACAGTTGGATGGGATATTGTAAAATTACTCCAGACAGGGGCAACCAGTGCTGATCATGGATTTAGAATTGAGTACATATCCTAGTATATAAAGGAACAATGGTACAACTTTGCTAGGCTTGAAAAGGCCCTAGGGCCATTAGCCTAGTAACATCCTATGAACCTATGAACATGAACCTAAGGCCATTATGGTAGTAGTCTCATATGAACCTATGCATGCCCACCAACATCTTGCCTCACACATGTCCTGCTGAGGTCATGTACTATAAGTTCAGCTGCAGTATTGCAAAAGTCAACCTTGTGCAGTGGCACTTGTGTTAGTACTGTGTTCTGTAGTCTGTGTACTTAGATAGGTAGGGGTTCTATTCTTACTGCAGTCAACTGTGTGTGTGTGTGTGTGTGTGTGTGTGTGTGTGTGTGTGTGTGTGTGTGTGTGTGTGCACTCTTGCATGACATTAGAGAGAGCCTTTTACCACAGCATGTGAGACACTCTTATCACCATATTCTAGCCAGACACTGCTGATGTAATCAGATATAGCAGATGTTTGAATATGCAGTCATCCCACCAGAGCATGGTCAGACACTGGCCTGGAGGCAAGGCAGACATCACCTCATCCTATACAAGACAGATTACAGTGACATGGCTTTTAATCTAGCCACATATATCATGGCATGGTTTGTAGGCCCTGTGTTATCTTGCTGAGAAAGTTCTTTGGTCTCTCCAGCTGCTGCATGTGTCTGTTGAGGTACGTGCAAAAGAGATCATTATAGTGTATTACTGTTCTGATGATGTTTGACTACAGTGCTGTCATACAATCCTAAGAACTGAATATGATGGTGTGACTTATGATGTGCAACCTAAGTTTATCTTGGAAAATCATTAAAGAAATTAGAAAGTAATGATACACATTGCAGTTACAAACTTCACAGCCCTTGCAAGAGCATTCACTATACAGTTGTGAAATACAACACAAGAGCAGATATACTAAGCACTAAAAGTTAGCTATGCAGCCTAAACATCAGACATAGCTTTTGTATCCCTGAATCCAAACAGAAAGCAGGGATATAGGTCAGTTATCATCACTTGCACAGGGTGTTGTGTGGGGGTCATTACAGAGAGAAGTTAGAAAGTAATGATACACATTGCAGTTTCTGACTTCACAACCCTTACAAGATCATTCACTATACAGTTGTGAAATTTTGATGCTATCAGCTGTCTAACTTTCCAAGGTCAATATAAATCAAAAATACAATGAGAAGTTCAACAACACAAATGCAGATATACTAAGCACTAAGTTAGCTATGCACCCTGAACATCAGGCACAGCTTTTGTATCCCTGAATCAAAAAAATAGAAAACGGGGATATGGCACAGTCATTATCACTTGCACAGGGTGATGTGTGTGGGGGCAGGAAGCCTAGGCTGACAAAAAAAGTCAGTAAGTGTGTGGGAGTAAGAAGGAGAAGAAGGCAGAGATTGGGATAAAACAACAAATGGCCGGTAACACAAAATGAGTAACTGTTGTGTGTGTCTGCAGGGGTGATCCAGGTGAAATTGATGCATGAATGTCTGTATTAACACAGCCAAGCTCTGCGCTAGCTCTACATCTTAGTATGTTGGACAGATATGAGCCATGCATGGTAGAGATGGCAGTTTATCACTGTTAGCTTTGACCACGAGAACTGGTTCTACCAGGTGTTGCACTGGCAACTCCACACCCAAGGTCAGATGCAGCGCTGCTACCTGAATGTGAACGAAGTCTGTTGGATGAGCTCTCTTCACAGAGATGCCCAGAACCATGGCCCTAAGGCCTGCCATGTCTAGGTGTAGACAGCACACTCACTGATGGAGCAATGAAAGTACTACCGCTATGGAAGCATGATCGGGCATGATCACACTGGCTGACAGCCGATGATGTGGCTGACCTATGCCCACAAGGATGTTATTTCCTCTCAGCAGATGTTCCATCACAGACATTGATCATTTTATGACAGACACCCCTCATTCTATCACAGACACCCCTCATTCCAACACATCATTCATCCGATCCAAGGAAATGGCAACACGGTGAAGGCAGTCATGCATGTCAGACTGTGCCACATCCACAACCTTGAGCATTTGTCTGGCGTCCCTATGGAAATGTGTCTGTACCTCCATGATGGCTCTAAACATATGTTGAGTGACACCTGCACAAGGTGGAGGAGGGACAGCAGGTCCCCTCCAAGCAGCCCTATCAATCACCCACACCTGGCTATGACCAGACTCAGCAGGCACTGTAGCTACAGTAGCCACAGTTGCCTGATTAATGTCCTCGTTCTCCACCTGTCCAATATCTGTGGGTTCAGTGGACTGAGTACATGTAGGCCTACTGGCTGTGTCTGATAGAAAAGCAGAGGATGGCTGTATGTCAACCTCAGTGTCAAATTTAACCTCTGCACCCCCCCGACTGTGCCTGAGTTTGGCCACCATCATCATCAGAGCCTGCTGATACACTGACATCAGGTGGCATAGGGCTCGTACTCCCACTGTCATGATCACCTGTGATAAAAAGCAAGAAACACATGAATACATTAATACCTGCAGTACTATAGTACAATATATGCTACCAAAATAAAAGTGCTGTCATTATTACAGACAGTACAGCAATACACACAACAGGCCTGAGATCAAAATCACACACTACAATATTTCTTTAAATTGCTCAGCAGTACTAACATAAAAATATTTGTCTTACCCTATGCAGAAGATATATTGAACTGTATTCTAGATAGTCCTGGAAGAAGTTAAGAGTTAGAACTTAAGCAAGAGGTAATGACAACATCATCACAATTAGCAGTAACATGGAGGTAATACAATTACCCCTTTATATGTGCATTAAGTCTAATGGCAACAAGAATGTGGCTGACAACTCCAGCTTAAGCTTATAACTGTAGCAATCTTCAATCCCCCCCCCCAAAAAAAATGTGACACATAATTAACTTATTAATTTCAATTGCATTACTATGCAACAGTATTCAACTGATCAGATAACAAAGCATGCCTGGAAGTTCCTCCTGGGACATGCTTATTGTTTCAGACGTGTTGTGCCCACATCCAGTGCATGCTGTCCTGCACTCTCCTGGGAACTGTCTGGATCTCTGAAATTGATCAGGAGCTGTGATATTGGGGGTTCCTTGGCAGGCCCTCCTTGGGTAGCCATTTGGTCATGGCCCACTGCAACTGCTTACCTCTGTGCAGTAGTAATCATATCAGTGGCCCACTGGCACACCTGTTCATATGTTCTGCCATGGCCACTCACAGCATTCACATTTTGGACAATTTGCTGCCATATTTGCATTTCTACCCATCCCATTTCCAGGACAAAAGCACCATGTTGCCATAACCTGTCCACAATTATTTGATTTTCCCTATTGGTGACAGGAGTCTAAATGGATTGACTTGCCTGACTGGCATACTTGTAGGTGTCCTAAAATACAACAGAAGTATAATACACAAAAGTATTACATAACTACAAAATAACTGTTTCCAGGTAAAACAGAAAAGGTAGACAGTCAGTATTACCCACTGGAGAAACATAAAGCAATCTAGAGATGTGAAATACTAACAACAGACAGGATGCTAAGCAAGGAGAGTAAAAAGAGCAACATATCCTTGTTTGTGCCATAACAGTAACTCATCTTTGCCCCCCCCCATCCACAAAATAACAGGCAAATGATCAATTTTATAAACAAAACATGTTTGAAATGATAAAAGTGATATAAAGGACATGTCCCTGAAACATTTGTACATATTTATCACTCAGATCCCCACAAAAGAACAGGCAAATTACCTGTTTTGTTAACAAAAGATCTTTGAAATGCTAAAAGTGCTATCAAAGGACCTGCCCTTGAAACTTTTGCACATACTTATCACACAGCATTCCATGTTCATGTATTGTCAATCATGTGTGCATTTGAAATAGACTGAGAAACACACCCATACCATCAGTACAGTTTTAACTAATACATACAGATAAAAGTGTAAATGCCTTTGCTTCACATTATTCTTAAATACAGCATAGCATATGCAGTATCTAGGTGACAAAATGGGAGCATACATGCTGAAGGCCAGTACTCCTCTGTACAGAAATATCATGAATAAAAAGCATTTTTGCAGTCTTACAAATGTATATAACTCTCCTCACCATCTGTTTGGCTAACTACCAATACCTATCCCAACTGAATGTAACCTCCCTGACATCACAGATGCACAGGTGAAAGCTGCCCTCTCCAAAGCAAAAAACACAGCATCTATGGGACTGAACGGTGTCCCAGGCTGTGTCTTACATGAGCTCCAAGAAGAACTGAACCCTCACATTAAGTCACTGTTCAAACTTAGCCTTACTACAGGATATGTACCCAAAGAATGGCGTACAGCTACAGTGGTCCCACTCCACAAAGGTGGTGCCACAACGGACCCCGGAAACTATCGCCCCATAAGCCTGACTAGTCTGGTCTGTAAAGCTATGGAGCGTATTATCATGGAACTCATAAACAAAGACATAGGGAGCCTCCAGACACTGGACCCTACCCAATTTGGGTTTGTTAAGGGCATATCTTGCCTCTTAAACCTAGTTTATTTCTTTGAAACAGTTACCAAAGCCATAGATGAGGGCAAGGTAGTCCACACAGCCTACCTGGACCTTGCAAAAGCCTTCGACACAATACCCCACTCGGGCATCATAAATAAGCTTACCAGCTTAAATATCAACCCCTATATCACAAGATGGGCTGCAAACTGGCTCAGAGATAGAACCCACATGGTCAGAATCGCAGGTGCCATGTCCAAATCCGAACCATTTACAAGTGGCGTCCCTCAGGGCTCAGTTCTGGGACCTCTCTTGTTTGGTATTTACTTCTCTGAGGTTCAGGCTAACACGGGGGGATTATGGCTGACTAAGTTCACAGATGACTGCAAACTGGGGGCCATAATCAAATCTCCAGCTGACACAAGCATCCTCCAAAAGGGTCTCACAGAGATGGATGCTTGGTGTCAGAGCCACGGCCTCAAGCTAAATGCTAAAAAGTGCATAGTCATCCCCTTTGGGAAAAACAAGGTGCCCACAAATTACCACATAGGTGGTAATCCATTAAGTACGGAAGAAGTAATTAGAGATTCGGGGACCAATGTAGATAGTAATCTCTCCTTTGATAATCACGTTGCCAAAGTGGTTAGAAAGACCTTCTATATAGCCCACCTTATCACGAAAGGGTTTGCATCTAGATCAAGAGAGGTTATTGTGCCCCTCTACTCATCACTCATCAGGCCCATAATTGAATACAATGCCCCTTTTGGGATGTACCTTACCCGACACCTGCAGCAACTGGAGAGACCCCAAAAGTACCTCACCAAGAGGATCATGGGCTACAAACAGATGTCTTATGCAGCTTGACTAAAGAAACTCCAGCTCTACTCAGTTGCTTACCGCCTACTCAGAGGCGATCTATGCCTGACGTACAAAGCCATGTCAAATCCAGAATTAATGGACATGCTCCACCTCAAAAAATCCAAGTCCCTTAGAGCTACATGCTCCAGGGACCTAAACCTAAGCACAAAAATAAATAGGACATGCTGGAGGGACAGATTCATTTCCCAGAGGCTCCCCTCACTCTGGAATAGAATCTCAATTCATGTTAGACATAGCCCCTCGCTGACCCTCTTCAAGCAAAATCTGGAAGCGTGGATGGGAAACTCCAAATTCACCCCTGGGATCTCTTCTGTGTCCCTGCTAGACAGAGGCACAGTAAACTAATCTTAAAAGGGTACCTTCTGTGACATACTTTACTGAGGCACAGTAGGCTAATCTAATAGGGAGACGGAAGCCAAATACACTCTGGCTAGGTTTATAAATGCCCTAGGGCAGATAGCCTAGTATCTACCTATGAACCTATGAACCTATACACATTTGCCTTTTTATAATGGTGTAGATTATTAATGGATTGCATCTGTCTTTATCTGTATTCCATAGATGCTAATTGCAGCATAAGCATCTGAATTGCATGTAATCAACCAATCCCAATTCAAAATGGTGGAGCTATTCAACAAATTATAAAGCATCAATGTAGACTCCATGCTGTTTTTTCCTGCAGATGTAAAAACGTTTGGAGTACAGACATGTAAAGTCTACACAGACAGAATGTTAGAGGCTGTTGCTGCTGTAATCCATTTGTATGTGCTGGAGGCTGAAGCCAATGGTGCTGCTGCTGCCCATAGCTGTAGGCCAAGGAGGAGAAGAGTTTGCATCTCATGTTTTATTTATCACAACCTACATGATGTGGAAAGTATAGAGTGCTACAGGGTGGCCATGGACACACTACAGGAACTCTGCAACCTCTGCCACCCTCAACTCAGAGCCAGAGCCAACCGAGTGGAACTCAATCCCAATGGAAAAGAAGGTATGTGTAGCCCTTAGAATCTTAGCTACAGTTACCTTTCAGAGACTAACAGGGGACATGTTGGGTGTGTCAGAGGCATCAGCATACAGGGACCTCCACCAAGGCCTGGATGCTATGCTCTAACATGCCAGTAAGCACATATATGTTCCCCATAGCTATGAGGATGGTGAGAGCTTGGCATAATGGTTAAGGTGTTTACCTTACAATCACAAGATAAAAGGGTTTGATTCTCACATGGGGTAATTGGCTAGGCTTAAAATGGCCACTGGTGGGAGGTTGGTATAATGGTTAAGGTGCCTGTCTTACAGATGAAAGGTGCAGGGTTTGATTCCCAAATGGGATAATTGGCCAGGCTGAAAATGGCCAACAAAGGCAGTTAGCCTAGTACTAACCTATATAGCAATCAGATCTTGCATTTCCCTTTCTAACTTCAGGAGAGGGCCAGAAATATGTGACAGTTCTACCTGATAGTGCATTATACTGAAATAGCGGGTGCTATAGATTGCACTTATGTATAAGTTAAGGCACCACCTGGGGAACAGGATAGGCTCTACATTAACAGAAAGGGCTATCACTCTAACTGCCAAGCCGTGTGTAATTCTAAAGGAATCATCTTGCAGATTTGTTCTGGCAACCCTGGCAGTTACCATGACTCACATATCCATCACACCTCCCAACTGTTTGTTGGGGGGACATCCCTCATTGTCATTTTCTGCAGGATGCAGGCTATGCACCAGAACTGAGGCTGATGACACCCATCAGAAATGCGCACACACACACACACACACACACACACACACACACACACACACACACACACACACACACACACACACACACACAGAAGAATGCCTTAATGAGGCACACACTCAAACCAGAAATGTCATATAGTGTTTGGCTTCTGAAGTCACAGTTCTGATACCTAGATATGTCTGTGGAGCCCTGCCGTACAATCCAAGGACATGTACAGAAATCTTCATAGTATGTACCATGCTACACAACATAATCCAAACAGCTGCAGCAGGATCAGCAAGGGGAAGGGGCACAGATCCCACCACCAATGCCAAGCTTACCACAGTCACAGGCAGATGTGGAATCAGAGGGGGAACCACCAGCTGCTCTGTGTGTAGGCAGACATAGGCATGCTCAGTATGCCCTTATATTGGCTAAGAGACAGAGCATAGCACACTCACTCACCACGTAGGGGCCTAAAACCTTCCTCATACTCACATACATATATTAACATTGAAAGCAGGCAACTCATACATCCTTTACCTCCCCATGTATTGGCTGTGTACTGCTTGCATCTGTCAGAGTCAACCCTGAAATAACACTGTGACAACTGTTGCATTTACATGGTAGGTCCTGAACCTGGAGTGTCTTGTTTAATAATATTATGGTATATCCTTTCATCACTTGGTACAGTAAGCAAGTAAAAGGCGGGAGATTTGTATGGAAATAACTTAACATGTGACAGCAAAGACTTATTTGACTTATATTTTTCCATTAGTAAGTAGTTGGCCACATACATCAGAGATTCACACAGTCATATCTCTCAAAAGTAGTGATGATCGCTGCATGCCCTCAGTTTAGCACCATACACTTGTACTGGAAAATCATTAAAGAGAGACATTAGAAAGTAATGGAACACATTGCAGTTTCTGACTTCACAACTCAAACAAGATAAAACAGGCAGGATGCAAAACAATGAGAGTAACAAGAGCAACATATCCTTGTTTGTGTCATAACAGTAACTTACCTATGCTCCCCCCAAAAAGAACAGTCCATTCTTGTTTGTGCTATAGCTGTAACACACCTTTGCTCACCCCAAAAGAACATTCTATGTTTGTTTGTGCTATAACAGTAACTCTGCTTTGTTTCCCCACTCAAAAGGACAGTGTACCCTTGTATGTGCCAAAACAGTAACTCACCTTTGCTCCCCTTCCCAAAAGATCATTCTATGATTATTTGTTCCATCCAACCTGCCTTCAGCTGTTGGCAACTGCATATTATATTGTTCCCAGTTAATATCCTTACACATTTTAAGGGCAACTATATTGAATGACTTACACACTGCATGTGTCAGAGTACTGGTCAGAAAAAACTGATGAATAACCAAGAAACACAGAAAGGTAAGACAGAGCTGTATATCTGCAAGCAATAATCATAACAGTTCATGTGATCACTAAGTGCAGCATATCCAAATATTATACATTTTAGAAATGTACAAATAACAGTCTATGGTTTGATAGTGTACATTTTGTTGCAGTTCATTGTGTGAAGAATGGCTTCAGTTCTTTGCTGCAAAGCTGTTTGTGTGACAAAGAGGGATAAGGCATCCATCCTGTTTTCTGAAGGTACATTGGAATGAGAGTTAAAATCCAGACCTATGTAGAAATATCTTGTGTGTACTAACATTTTCTACTCTGTATGTCATTGATTGTTTTTCCTCATTTCAAGTATTTCTCCATCTTTTTTACTGGATAAGTAGACCACACAGAAAATAAACAAAAACAGAAACTGGATACATTCAATCAATTCTGTTGACTGTGGCAGCAGGTATAAGTACAGGGCTGGAAAACAGATGGTCCTAGGTTCTACTACAGTGTGTGCAAAATTTGTTTTACTATTGTGACTTTGCAATTTATAGCAATGAACTGAAACACAATCAGCTGTTATTTTAACTCTCTTGTGGCAACAGGTGTTAGTGTAGGACTGTCCTGCACATGGTCCTGGGTTCAAATGCAGCATATTCCATACACTTACTGTTGTTTCCCATCCTCACTTATAACACTTGACATAGTATAGCTAATATTAATTATATGTATGAGGGCTGAGACACTAATATTAAGTCAGTTATTTCTATCTTTATCTATCTCTGTATTATCACATGTATTATCAAATGTATAACTGTGAGTATACTGTGTATTATTTTCCTGTAAGTATATTTCTGCTCTCTGGACTGGCATAGCCTTCACATTTGTCAAACACATATATACAACTGTCTGTACATCAAATAAGCTTGAAATTGTATCTTTTGCCACTGTTGTGTACTGCTTATGATCATACACTGTGTTTGCATGATGGTGCAAAGTGCACAACAATTCCAAATAGTGTGCACACTCCCAGTAAATGTGATAGCTGGAATTGGCATGAAACCATCATTCTCCATTGCTCTTGAACCATGACAGACATGACAGGCATATGTGGCAAAGGTGTGCGATTTAGGACTCAGAGATGTGGTTTCCAGGAGTCCAAGATTTGTGTTGGACTCCTAGTGAAAACCACAGTGCCAGTTTGCTGCAGGGGGAATATTCTGGGTCCCAATATAAGTCAGATGCTTGGGATAGTTTGGCCCCACCTGTGACCAGTACCACCAGTATCCCCCCCACACTGGTGAGCAATGCAGGCAGCACTACAGTGACCTCTGGAGGAGGAAGATGGGCACCTTTGATTCTTGGATCAAGGAATTTAGGATGTAGGACATCCCACAGATGTATAAGTATCAACTACACAGGATACTTTTAAGGCTTAAAAGCTGAATATAGGCAAGACTGGTATTCATAATGGTATTCTGTTCTGTTCTGTTTTTTCCACAGCTGCCATGGAGAGGGAGTGCAATGTTAGGACCCATGCCACTAGATTGGCAAGGATGAGGGAGGCATGTGGTATGTATGCAGCAGAAGAGTAGTGTTATTGTAGCTTTTAAATTTAAAGATAGCTTTTTGATATTTTATACAGCTGTATCAAATAGAGCATGCATATCTTAACTGTAAAAGTAAGTATGCATGCATTAGTTTGTACCACAAACAAAGGTAGCTTGTTTGGTATTTTATACAGTTGTATTAAATTGAACATGCATATTTCAACTTTTAAAGCAAATATGCACGCATTAGTCTGTAGCACAAATCTAAGTATAATATTAGACTATAGTCAAAGGTGGTGGTTTCAAATACCACACTTCTCAGCTATACAATAACTGTTAATTTTACAATTATGTGTAACTTAAAGGTTTAACTTAAAAACTCTATACCACTGGCACACATGCCCTGCTGTAAACTGTAATCTGGGTAATTATAACATGCATATGTGTAATATATGCACATGTAAAGGAGTACTTGCTGCAGTCTTGTAGTATAGTGTGCATCTGTTAGGACTGTTAGTCTTAAAAGTAATAAGTTATTTGTTATGGGGAGGTAGTCTTAAGAGTAAAGGTTAAGCTAATAGAGTCAAATAATTGTATTAATGCATTGTATGTTACATATGAATGTAATAATCTTATCACTTTGATTTGTCTCTCACTCCAACCCTTATCGCTCTCTCTCTCTCTCTTTTTTTGTCATTTTATTTTATGTGTCATCAAAATGTGACCATGTCATCCATGTCAACTACATATTTAAATGCTCCCCAGCACAGCAGCGTAGGCATGGCCCACAGAATTCACCTCATTGCTCAGCATGCCTGGGAGCCTATCTGGCAGCATCACCTCTTCTGCCCCTGCACTACCTGCCCCATCAGGTTGTTCTGCCCTGGAGGATAGGCCAGTGATTCCCTCCAGGAGCATTGGCAGGGGTAGTGAGTTTATCACCTACACTGAACTGCCAGTTATGTTGAATAGGGTTGTGTGTCACACTTCAGGTGCATGCCTACACTGGATGGAGGGACTGCACTCCCTCACTTTATGTAGGACCAAGTGGAGGGGAAGTGTCAACCAGTTTGACATCCATGTGTCCTGGATGTCTCCACCCTCACCCATCCATGGTGTCCACCAATCTTATGTGTCCATCACCATGCCTGTGTCTTGTCTGGTTTATCTTGTCTCTCTACAATTACTTCCTCACCTACCCAATTTATGGAACCCAGACATAACTACATCCCTTCTCCAACATTCCCCTCTCTTTCTCTCTCTCTCTAAAAAAATGTGGGCAGAAAAAAAAAATTGTTCCAGACATAGTTCTCCATTTTACATATGTGTCTTCTTGACACATTTGATTTGGTCCAATTGGCTCTGCAACATGATTGTGTTGTGGTCACTCCTCTCTGGAGGTGACAGTCCAAATTCAGCTAAAACTCTATATATATTATTAGTTTTTACTGCTGAAAAAAAAATAGATAGCTATGGTTCTTTCTTACCTCTGTTCTGCACATTCCTGTATTGCTTTCCATTTGTTCTTCTCCCTGCTTGCTCCCCATTTCACCACTGTCCTATCTTCTCCATTTATTTTCTTTAATGCATTATTGTATGAAGGTGTGCACTGCACACCAACATGCAATAACAGTAATATGAAAGTACTTAAAAGTGTTTAATTCAGTTGTATTTGAACCCAGTATCATCTGTCCCCAAAAATGAATGTATTACTGCAGTAACAGCATCAACACATGTTGCCACAGAGTCAGTTAAGTAGCAGGTGTATTCCAGAGACTTAATAATAACGGTCAGACTTTAGCTTTCCCATTTCACCAATGTCCTGTCTTCCCCATTTCTTTTCTTTAATGCATTACAGTGTGATGATGCGCAACTTGCACTAACACTCACCAACAGTAAAGCAAAGTAGTTAAAAGTATTATATACAGCTATAATCAAACCCAGTACATTTTGTCCCCAAAATGAACCTATCACTGCATTAAAACCTGCTGTCACAGAGTCAATTAAGTAGCAGGTGTATTCTAGAGATTCAGTACTAACTGTCAGATTTCAGCATTCGCAATTCACCACTGTCCTATCTTCCCCATTTCTTCCTTTTAATGCATTATCCCATGATGGTGCACATCACACACCAACAAGCACCAACAGTAAAACAAATATAGTTTAAATTATTAGATACAGCTGTATTCAAACCTAGTAAGATCTGGCCCCAAAAAAGGAATGCATTATTGCATTAACACTTGCATCCACAGTCAGTTAAGTAGCAGATGTATTCCAGAGACTCAGTACTAACTGTCATACTTTAACAATGTTGCCACTGGAAGAGTTATATGACATTCCATTATATGCTAGTCATTCTTAAGGTCTCACCATTGCCCATCATGCAATGCAATGCAAACAAGTTAAGCATAGCCTAACCTTCCATTCATTGCTCTGTTGCCCATGATTGCGCCAAGCACCTCATTGTGCAAACAATGGCCAAAAATAATAAAATAATAAAAAAAGACTGACAGAGAAAACACAAACTGCATACAAATAAAGAGGAGTTTAGATGTTAATGAGACAGACCATGTGAATTGTGTGCTCCTTACTTGCATTTCCAAACGTGACAGATGTACATGCAACACTGTGTAAGTCTAACCTGACACATTCACCTGATGTAAGCATTCTCAGATGCCATTCATACACTGAAGGAGTGTCTGCACAATGTTTACTTCAGATACAGGGAGGAAAGGATTTGGGATTCAGCAATTCTAATGAGTTCAGACCCCATTTGCATCTTCATTGTGCTGACAGCCCTGAATCTTCACCAGACGGCAAATGTGCAGCTAGTGAAACTTAAGAGAAGCTGAATTGTTTATGTGCTGATCACAGAGAAGTACTGATTTTTAGATAATATACTTGCATTTCATCAGCTACATATTGTATATGCTGACATAACTACGAATAGTTTGTTTAATATTTTTTATAATTATTTTGATTAACACACACTTTTACACTTTTATCTGCATTACTTACAAGTGTACTGGTCATTTGGGGGAGGTGCAACGCTGCATTTGTGTTATTGTACAAAAATTATTTATGTTCTTATTGTTACTCTTTTTTTGTTGCATTCAACCTACTGTCACATGTTAAGGTCAGTTCTGTACAAATCTCACACATCTTACTTTTTATTCTGTCCATGTAGACTCCTTTATGTGGCTGCATTCCAATATTTTTTGAATTCATAGAGAACACCAGCACAGAGTCTACACAGTTGCTTTATAGCTTGTTGAATGGCTCCAACATGTTGCCTTGGTTGATTAGCATGCAATTCAACTGCTTATGCAGTAAATAGCGTGCAGCGGAGTTTAGCTTGTATGAGTGGGGGGTCCACTCCACTATACAGCACTTACTGAATTTAAGTTTTCTCACCCAGCACAATGCACACATGGTGGAAATCCACCATGAAGGCTTTATTGAATCCCACCACATTTCTTATTTCTGTAAATATTTAAAATAAGAAATCACTGAGAAAGAAATGTCCTGCCATTATGTAAAAGTTGAAGTCACCTGAAAAGTCACCTGAACAAAAGTGCTCTGACACTGTGTGTCTAGGTCCTGCACTTTCAAAAGCATGAAATGTGTGCGGAATTTTAAAGAAAAATATAATTTCAGACTTTTCTGCTTTAGAATATATTGCACATTGTTGTAAACACCAGAAAATCATTATCTTCTGTCATTGTAAATAAGACAATTTGCTGAATATTTTGCACATTTTAATCCAAAAAATGCTCAGAAATGGTGTGACATTCCACAACTACTAGATGAGAAATAGTTATATGCGTGCATTTTTTTAATTTGGAAAAAAAAATAACTTTATTATATTCTTTTTTCTCCAAATTCTTTTCCATACAGACATCCCCAGTCTTTTCTACACCAACAGATGTTACTACCTGAAACAGGCTTCCTTCTGTAGCTGTCAGGTAACTGATGTAAATGCTTGGTAGGTTAAAAACGTATGAAGTCTTAGGTGCTGACAATTTCTTACAATATATGTGTATTAAACTGGGAGACTGTATACATTTATTAGCCTTTGAATGTTTCTAAAGAAAAAACCTTAGGAATAACATGAGAAGTAGATTTAAGGAAAAGAAACCAAAACACAAAATGGTCATTATAATTACTGAAATATTTAAGAATAAAGAAAATGTCAGTGTTTTCCACCTAGTTAGAACTTATTGAATAGAATTCCAATATTTACATAGGTTATTCTTGATAAAGTTTACACCCAGATATTTCAGTTTATTTGAAAATTAGAACTTAAAATAAATGGGTCAAGAATTTTATTAGAATCGTATATTGGAAATACAAGTTATTTGCTCAGATTTACTTGATAATTAGATAGGCTAGATAATAAATGTAATAGAATTCAGAATGTTAGGATAATTATGACTAGGTAAAAGAAAATATCCTGGAGATTCTTTAACAGTGCAGCCATGATGCACGTACGTTAACATAACTGACCATGTTAAAGAACAGTATTAATAATCATACATGCATGCAGCCAAGGCAGATAGCATGATAAGGTGACTCTCCTCTACCCCACAGCATATTCTTGTGGCCATGTCATGGAAAAATACATCATGGGACTCCCAGAGTACATGCTAGATAAAAATAGCTCTCAATTGCTTCCATCCAAATCACATTTTGAAATATTAATACATGTTGACAGAGTGACAGAATGTAAATTAATGTGTATTTTCTTACATAAAGGAAGTAAGTATAACTAAATGTCATTATATATGAAAAGAAGTGCAATTCACCAATGTTTCACCCTGCCTCACCGGTCTTATGGTAGGAGAGAGAGAGAGAGAGAGAGAGAGAGAGAGAGAGAGGTTAATTATGAGCTAAAATCAGAGATGTCCCTGAAAAATTATTTGGACAAGTGAGAGGTATGGAGTATACATGAGAACCCACAGGTAGCTGAAACAAGTGCACACTCACAGGTCTGTACTAAGGATGCAATCAACATCATCAGATAAATAACATAAGCCATGAAGATAGTAAAGATTCAGCATTAAAAATGTGTTAGCTGATATGGCCATTTAAGACATTTTGAAATATGAAGAAGCACACCTCTAAAGCTCTCAGTGCAAGAATACACTAACACACAAATTTAGAGACAAAGGCACAAAATTACGGGTAAATTGTACATTGCACTTTTATACCATGTGAAACTGGACAGAATAACAGTTGTGGTAGTTGCAAGCATTTTCTGAAGGCTATAAAGTCAGACACAGCAATGTTTTGTCATTAGTGACTGCAATCCTCAAGGACATATCTGACAACTTATAACATTCCTACCATTTGTGAAGGAGGTTAGATTGCTGGCATTTCATATAATTATAATGGTGACAATACTGTTCTTCCATAAGTAGGATGTCATTAGCACAGGTGACAGCCTTGTATGCCCCCCCCCCTGCAGTAGCCTTTAGCTGTAATTGTTTACAAGGAGGTGTACAAATATCCATGACTGCTCCTCACAACAGATTTGTGCTGTAAATGGAACACTACCCTCATCATCACCTACCATGTCTTCCCTTCAGATCTTAGGAAAAATGGCAGGGATTTTGCACCCTAACCAGATCTTGCATGCTCCAGCTTGTGCTGAATAACTGCAACAATAGGAAAACACATTTGTGCAAGAGTTGACAAAGATATCAGTTAATTTGTGATTCACTCTTGTCCGCTTCTGTCCATGTACACAGGAGTAAGTTATCACATTCATAACATTAATAGTCTTATGCACAAACATGTATTTCATTAAATAGTGGTGGTTTTCCATTGTATTGTTGTTATGTAAATTTTGTGATAGTGTTATAGGTTGCATTGCTTTGAGATACAACTACCTTTGTAAGGGATCGTGTACAGCACATTTGAATTAGAACCTGTAAGATAAACACATCAGTAACTGCAGTATTAGTTAACTTGTTACACCACAGAAGAACTGGCATTCCATGTATGGGAACTGAGGAGTACAAAAGTGTGGGTAACTTGGGCATCACATTTGTTAATATACTGCATTATGTTGATCAGAAAAATTACGGTATATAATGTAATAGTGTGCATATGCCATCATACATATCACAAATGCATACATCTTGCTTATTGTCATATTTGTGATGTCATTTTGTTTTATTTATGAGCATTAACCATAGCAAGGTGGAACACATGTTGACAGCATAACCATAAATTACTGCAAATGATGGAATTGTAAAATATGATCATACCAATAATATGGAAAGGAAAGCATGTTAGACAGAAGTGAAACTGTAGCTCTGAGAGGGGACGTATAACAAGATGTACAGTACAATGTACCATATCCATAGACTGACATGATAATAGTGAAATGAGGAGCAGTTCATTGTATTACAGCCCTGGGTATGTTTCACTTTATGTTGTGTCTTCATTACATTATTAAGTTGAAGCACAAAGGCTTTTATGTGTACAGGTTTGTCCTTGCATTATTTGGATTTAGATCGTGAATGCTAACTTATGTGCACCATTGCCAAGCTCAGTTGCTCACCCAATGGCAAAGTCTTTACCCATGTGTAATTTTTTCTTTAAACTTTTTGCTGTTTGATGCCAAGCATCAAGCAAATACTGACTACAGAAATAGAGATTTATGTTCATGAGTCATTAATAGATGTGTGTGGTGTGTGCATTTATTGTTGTTATATGTAGTGCACTTCAAAATTCTCCACTCTGTATTGTAAGTGCAGAACACTTCACCAGGTGTTGTAATCATATATATATTTTCCGCATCAACTTCAGCTTAGTTATAGTTCAAATAGCATTCTCCCACTTCTGGGAATGCAGTCAGTTTAAGTTAACAGTCACACACACACATTTATATGTAATCGCATGTGTGATATTGACGTTCCTCTGTATTGTTCTGATGTACATTTTGTAGCAGGATTACAGGTTGCTTTGCTGAGACATATTAGTTTTGTAACTGATTACGTAAAGCACATTGTAATCAGACTCTAGCAAAATAACATATTGGCTGCAGAATCTGTGTGTATAAACTAATAATGCCAAGGAGGAATTGATATTACAAGTGTATAAGGTGAGGGCTACAAACGTATAGGTGACTTGAAATTTACATACATTACCTAGCCTAAAGCTTTATGTGAATCAGACAATATACAACATATATTGTAATAGTGTGCATATGGCATTGTATCAACATTGTATTCATATTTTTCTTCTCATGTCTGTGATTTGACTCTTAATATACTACATCTGCAGACTGATATAATAATAGTCAAATTAAGATGTATTACAACACTGTATCTGTTGCACTAGAAGGTGTTCTTTCAGTGCATTAATAAGTTGATGCACAAATGCTTTTATGTGGAATACTTTCTCTTGCATTAATTGTATTTGTATCTTGAATGCCCACTGATTTCTGTAACTGCCAAGCTCAGATGCATGTTTGATGGTGAACTCTTAGTGCAGGCATAAGATTTTACCCAGATTTTACCATGAAATGAGAACTATAATTTATTGACAGTCATTGCTGACCAGTGACACAACTCTAGGCTGACCATTGTGCAATGAATAACCACAAAAATGGAAGTGGAAGTTTAGAAGTCCTTTGTGTTGCATGTGTGTGTGATGTGCTTGTGTTTTAACTGATATCCTTATTGTTTTAAAAGAAGGCAAATATGGAGACCAGTGCCATAAATACTGCACATGAGGGGATGTGAACCCAAGCATATCTGAAGCATATTTAGACGTGACCATTATCCAGATATGCCAGTGAAGCTGTGAGAGTACATATTTTCTAGGTTTTTATGATTTGTTTTACATATTCAGCTATGTGTTTTCTAGGAACTTATGTTTTTTTCTTTGCAAATGTACTTTTTATTCTGCAGAATTCACATAGATGTGCATTGTTATTATTGTGATGATAATTCTGGCAGACATATAGGTCACATTATCATGGGTACAATCCACAGAAATGAATTGTAAATTCAAAATTACATAGTGATTGACAGTGAGACTAGTAGCTGTGATATTTTGAAGTTGGAATTATATACTGTCAACTAAAATTTATTTTTTGATATGTATCGATGTATTTCGTCTATGCACAACACTTGTCTCTTGTGTTACTACACATGTCACTGTATTCCAAAGTGTACATAATGAAGTGCTCCCACAGTAATCACTGCTTATAGCCCAAATATATATTAGTAATGTATTCCATAATGCTAGCCAGAATTTAACTCCTGAAAGCCACAATCAACATCTTGACTGATGTATTTACTTATGCCAGTCAGACACCTATATCATGGCAATCCGGAAGCATTAATATAATGATGGTAGCCTAAGTGTGTAAAAATGGCACAACATATCAGTAGAAAGTAATACTGAGTAATGTGATACATACACATAAAATGTTAACAAAAGCCATGCAAGATATTGCCAAAAGTCAAATATTTATGATTCTACCTATAAGGCATTTGTTTGCTAGTTGGGTAAAGCAGAACTGAAAGATCACTTGTATTATGCTACATAATAGAATAGAGATATACTATGCCTTATGTGGACTCAAACTCTGGACCTATTGCACTGTAACTGAGTACAGACATCATTACATGGCATATTACACCATTAAGGAAATTGCAGAGAAAGTACTCTTCTGACTTCGTTAATGTCCAATATGCTAAGTGATGTCCAGCAGCAGCGGCTCTTTTTGGATGACTGATGGCTAAGTCTTTGCTCATGATTAATATTCTTTGGTGTTTTTGCCATATGAAGGGAACTGTCATTGAGCACTGATGACTGGCACTGATGTCCATTGACAAACAAGCAGCATATGAAGATAACATGAATAAAATAAACTGTAGAGAATTGTCAGGCTTGGATTTTGTACAATTAAAGTGAGTACACTTTATCACGCTGAGGTAAAGTATGCCTTCACAGGATTTGAACACTGTACCAATGACATTAGAAGGGAATATTCACATCATTGACATGCTGCACCACAGAAACACTTGACTGAAAAGTAAAAAGTGAAGTTTAAGATTAATTCATTGTAATTCTGTAATGGGCAATTATGTTGCACTAAAGTTATGCTGTCAAACTTTTTTCTTACTTTATTTTGTGGTAGACATTCAAATTGTGATACTGGAGGGTTAACTGTGTTTATAGAATGTCTTAAAACATGGCATAATTCCTCTAATGTTCTTTAATGTGAATATATGCTTAACAGTTAATCCAGATTCACATTGTTGAAGGACTGTCATTCACATCAATAGGGATCTTCACCCCATGTTCAGGATGTCTGCACAGCCATCTCACAAAAATATCAGATGACCTGCCAATATGTGCATCAAAGTTCAGTAATATTTCCCAGTGCGCATAACTTAAACATATTTGTAGGAGTTACCTGTTTGACATACCCTTTCAAAGTGTGATGTTGCTGAAGTTGGATCCTTAACACATCACTGACTGAACTGCACAGCCAGATCATGGTCAAATGGGGCCCTAGGCTGTGTAATGGCTCAGGGCCACCCAGCAGTCACCTCACCCTCCTACATCACCCCCTAGTCATTGTAGTGGCCCATTACTTGGCTATTTGTCCCTAGCTATCATAAACACTGTTCAAACCTGTCAGTGTGCATTTTATTTTCTTTTTTACTTCTACAACGATTAGAGATATTTAAAATTTTAATTTCAAATTTTATAACACAAACATTGATAGACATTTGGTAAACAAAACAATACAGTCTTACAATGAAAACAGACTTAGCATGAACAGTAAGCTTCTCTGCCCTTGAAACTTACATTCATTGAAACTCACATTCAAAGAAAATGCATCTGTCCAATGGCGGATTAAGTTTACCTTTGGGCTATTTTCAAACCATAGGTGTCGTGCATACATTTTTTGGAACATGCATGCATGCATGCATGTGTTCTTTGGTGCAACATCCTGATTCTATTAAATTGTATTACTTATATAAACCAGCACCACTTGTTACAGCATGTTTTAAATTTGTAGGTTTGAACATTTTTCAGTAAGCAATGAAACAAAATGAATGAATCAATAATGACATAACTACCCTTTACAGAACATTTCAACAACAGGTCACTCAGACTTCTGTCATTGCAATCTACCAATATCAGTCAATATATATAATCTTTGCAGAAGAATAAGTCATTTGAATAATTTCACATTAAAGAGATCTATATCCAATAAAGAGGTTGTTGCTAGCAAACAACTTTGCATTTCATTGTTTCACATACAAATTCAGTGCTAGCTGTCCTTGAAGAATAAACTGCCCATGTTACATTTTAGAAAAATTGTATTGCAATAGGAAATGGCTGTCAACATGGCAACATGTTCCTAGTCACTAGGCATCTCATTAAGAAAAGGACAATACTCAGAAGTCCAGCACCCCCCATCAAGGAGGCACTGCAATATTAGTGCTCCATCTACATGGTGTGTGAGTAGAACCCACAGCCTTCTGCCCCAAGGGCAAGTATATTACCTGCTGTGATACGAAAACTGCTTTTAAAAATTATAACACAAGCACTAATGATGGCTATTTGCTAAATAAATCACACATTGAAAACAGATTTAGCATGAGCAACAGTAAACTTCTTTTCCCTCAAAACTCAACATTCCTTGAAAATGTAAAGAAACACAAAATTGTTGAAAATGCTGAGAAACTCCAGTCTTTGAAAATGCTCAGAAACCCAACAGCCCTTGAAAATGCACAGAAACTCAACATTCTTTCAAAGTGCACTGGAACTCAACAGTCCTTGACATGCACTTGCTAATGACAGTTTGGCATGTGGTGTACAGGATTCAGGCTGTAGGGTCCTGAATCCAAGATACATGGTTTAAGCCTAAATAAATTAAACAATCTGTTATCTCTAACCGGGGCAGATACGCACACACAAAATTACTGCTGTGTTTCACAAACGACCTGTATTTGTCTAAAATGGCAACAGCAATTCTCCATAATAATAATAATGATCCAAATTCATGCTTTTCTCTTGAAAATCATACATTCTACTCCAGTGTGCATGTATTGTACAACAAGCTGCATTGATTCATTATAATTTATTAAAGTAAGCAGAAGTGTATTTGATGGGGCTAGGATAACATACAGATGAGTGCAGACTTTTTTAAGAGCCTACCAAGACAACAGTTTAGATGTTTATACTCTGAGAGTTATACCTATTGACAGGTACCACTGCAATGGCAGGCAAGTGAACATGTGTGTATAATTGTTATCAATATAAGTTTAGGTTTTGTTCAATTCCATATTGTTGCCATGCTTATGAGGTTGTATATTTGATATGTGGACATTCTTGCATCTGTTATTCATTTTTGTTGTTGGGGAAAATGTATCAAAACTTTACAACTATGTTACATTCTATGGTGAGAAATATGTACTGGTGTTTAAACTGTTGTTTATATTTTGCAGGGTGCAGGTGCATTTCTCTTAGACTTGAGTTTGCCATTTAATGAGTGCATATTGCTATAATATTCCATAACTGTTAAAGCATGTGTTTTATCAGTGTAGTAACCTGTGTTGTGATATCTATTTTATTATTCCATCACAAAGGGATATAGCTCCTAAGACTAAGGGCAAATTGTCATGCAAGCCTCATCCTTCAGAGGCTGAACATGAGGCGATACTACAGGCCTTTTTTTCATTGAGGTAGATGATGTCTTGTTACACATTTCTCTGGAAAGTGCTTCAATGAATGTGTTTGGCAGCAGGTGATCAAGCATGTAGAGGCTGCTGGTGGCCAAAGCCATGTATACAACATAGACAAAGGAGTTCCTGTCATCACTTGGAGGTGCAGACAGCTCCTTGGAGTTTCACAGCGTAATTCTGGGTATTGATGCAGAGATAAACAGGCTCCAAAGGATTTCCAGTACTGATGGCACATGTATGTCTTTCATTTTTTTATGCCCACATTTGCAATTGATAGTCATATGCATGCCTATACTACCTCTGTCACCTATTACATCTAGGGCCATCTGGCAATGAAGTGCAATGACAACTTCCACATGGTATGGGCATACTTACATATATTAGTTATGTTTAGCAGTAAACTGAAATTATAGCACTTGAATGTGTGGTTGTAGTATTTGGTATAAGCATTATGGGTATTTTTTATTGTAATTATTTTAGTGTTTGCAGATTAAGCATTTCTAGTACTAGCACTGTAGACCTACCTTCATTTCATCTTTGGGGAGATTTATTTTCTGATGATGGTGGTAGGGCTACGCTGACACAATCTTGGGCTACAGGGGGTATGTCAGACACAGGGATTGAAATCCCCCACATCTATTTCCCACACTAAAAACACAACCAGTATGCCTACATGTACCCATGACAATGAACCATCTAAAACTTCACAGGATAATGGGGACACAGTTGTTCAGGATATTTTGTTAGCTCTTTCTAGTTGCAGACATGGCAGAATCATCCCATAGTCAATGTGGGTAGGAGGTAACACATAGTAGTGTTGGTAGAGGTGCTCATATGAGGCATGTGTACCACCCTCTCCTAAAGTTGGTGTGTCAGCAGCTACATCCCAATGTATGTGCATGGTCATTGTGGATGTACAGTCAAGTTCCACAAGGGTCTCTGAAGAGGTTGTGAGACTACTGCATTTTATATATGCTGATGTATATGATTGCATGAACCGTATATGTGACTCCTTTGACAAGATGAATGACACACTAGTCAATGCAGTGTCTGTTGGGAGAAGGGCAAAATCCATAATGCCTGTCTGCTTGTATATCAACAGATGTCAGCCACCATGGCCAAGGATGTGCCAGATCCCATTCTTGCAGTGATAGCACTTCCACTCCTACAGTGGATATAAAAATTGTACACACCCCTGTTAAAATGCCAGGTTTTTGTGATATAAAAAATAAGACCACAATAAATCATTTCAAACCTTTTCCCACATTTAATGTGACCTATAACATGTACAATTAAATTGAAAAACAAACAAATCTGTTAGGGGAAAAATATATAAAAAAAACAACATACAATAAGCTGGCTGCATAAGTATGCACACCCTTAAACTGATACTTTGTTGAAGCACCTTTTGATTTAATTACAGTATTCAGTCTTCTTGGGTACACATCTGCCATCAATTAAAGATACTCTGATTAACCCCAAATAAAGTTAAGCTGTCTTAGTAGGATTTTCCTGACATTAACTCAGTTGCCTGCTACAGCAAAAGCGATGGTTTGCAGAGAACTTACAAAGTATCAAAGGGCTCTCATTGTTAAAAGGTAAAGGTCAGGAAAAAGGTACAAAAAATTTCCACAGCATTGGATATACCATGGAACACAGTGAAAACAGTCATCTAACAGTGGAGAAAATATGGGACAACAGTGTTGCAAAGAACTGGATGTCTCTCCAAAATTGATGAAAAGACAAGGCAAAAACTGGTCAGGGAGGCTGCCAAGAGACCTACAGCAAGACTGATGGAGCTGCAGGAATTCCTGGCAAGTACTGGTTGTGTACTACATGTGACAACAATCTCCTGTATTCTTCATATGTCTGGACTATGTGGTAGGGTTACAAGTCTCCCAAAAGCATGTGGGAAAATGTGTTATGGTTTGATGAGACCAAGTTTGAACTTTTTGGCCACAATTCCAAAAGGAAAGTTTGGCGCAAAAATACCACTTCCATTCAACAAAAGAACACCACCCCCACAGTGAAGCATGGTGGTGGAAGTATCATGCTTTGGGGTTGCTTTTCTTTAGCTGTAAATGGGGCTTTAGACAAAGTGGAGGGAATTATGAACAGTTCCAGATACCAGTCACTTTTGGCCCAAAACCTTCAGGCATCTTCTAAAAAGCTGAAGATGAAGAGGAATTTCATCTTTCAACATGAAAATGACCCCAAGCATACATCCAAATCAGCAAGTTTTGGAATGGCCCAGCCAGAGTCTAGACCTAACTCCAATAGAAAATCTGTGGGAGGACCTGAAGAGGGCTGTGCACAAGAGATGTCCTCACAATCTGACAGATTTGGAGCACTTTTGCAGGGAAGAGTGGGCAAATATTGCCAAGTCAAGATGCACCATGCTGATAGACTCCTACCCAAGAAGACTGGATGCTGTAATTAAACCAAAAGGTGCTTCAACAAAGTATTAGTTTAAGTGTGTGCACACTTATGCAACCAGATTGTACGTTTTTTATTTTTTATATTTTCCCCCTAAAAGATTTTTTGTTTTTCAATTGAACTGTACAGGTTATAGGTCACATTAAAAGTGGGACAAGTTTTGAAATGATTTATTGTGATCTCATTTTTTTTATATCACAAAAACCTTGCATTTTAATAGGGATGTGTACACTTTTTGTATCCACTGTATATTGCTTCTGGATGTGTCTACACCCAAGTGAGGTCATCCATGTAGTCATTCATGGTCTTGGACATGATCATGATGGCAGCTCATCCTGCAGTCACTGTTCACATTCAGGTAGCACACCAACTTTTAGCCAGGGTCTTGGATCTAGGAGTGCAGCACCTGGCAGAGGCACTTCTCATAGCAAACTTAATCCTCTTCCATGCATGGCTCAAACCTATCCAGTAAGCCAGGGAATGATGCTGGCACACACCCACCAGCTAAGTTCCTATAGACAGACACTCGACCACCCACACACACATACAGTGGCACTCCACCATAGATTTCCTCATAGTGGAAACACACCCCTTACCTGAAAACACTGGACTTAATTATGTATACTTGCTAAAACCTTTGCTATTATGCTCACACACTTCACCTGTGAAATTAATGCATTCCTCTAAATCCCGACCCTGTGTAGATGATAGTGCATAATCTGTGACTTGGGTTGTCTTTGTCTGATGCACAGAATGGCCAGGCAATACATTGTTAGGCTAGGTCAGGTTTTCCAGTGTATACATTATCATTATCATTACTGTATATTTACTATGCTTAGGTTGTGTAGTAGTAGTTGTGTAGGACAGCTTGCTCACCCACTTGTGCAAATGACGCTGAGAATGCCAAGCCCATTGGAAGGATATTTATTTATTTATATTTTTTATTTATTTATTTTTTATTTAACATTTGTTAACCGGGAAAGTCCAACTTGGAACTAAGCAAATTTTCAGTGGAGGCCCTGGGAGAAATACTCTAGACACATGTCTTTGTAACATGGGAGGAAACCGGAGCACCAAAAGGAAACCCACATGAATGCAGGGAAGACATCCAGACTCTGCACAGAATGCACTCCAGCCAAGAATCGAATTGGAGAACCTCTTGCTGTGAGGTGACAACACTACCACTGCACCACTGCTTAAGTCTAACTTTCATGTATATACATCATCATTTTTAATGTCTCTTTACTTTTCCTAGGTTCTGTAGTAGTAATAGTAGTACTGCTAGTAGTACTTCTATAGGACAGCTTGTTCACCAACTACTGCAAATGATGGTAAGTGTGCCCTACTCTCTGCCAGAGTGTCTGATTTGGTCTTCTTATATCTAATGCAGAGAGTGGTCAGGCAATGCATGCATTAGCACAGTCTGTTTTGTTTGCATGCATCATTTTTATTGTCTGCATTTGCTGAGCTTGTGTATCAGTTTATGTGGTATAATATTCCTGTGTACACATCACTATTTGTATTGTCTACTTAATTCATTTAACTATTGTAGTATTTATTCAAGAAGGATTGATCATGCACCTGTGCTACTGCTGTTGGAAAGCAGCCTGATCTTGGGCTTCCTATGTCTAATGCTTAGAGTAGCTTGGCAATGCATGGGTAAGCATGGACTGGTTTCTTTCTATGCATCAGTGTTACTGTCTATATATTCTGAGCTTTTGTGTATGTCATGTGATGAGTGTATGTTCAATGACTCTTACTTAGTCCCATGGCATATCATATCCACCACCATCTGGCATGGCCATTCGTTGTTGCTGGCTCCTCCTCTGTCTCTCCATCTGATTAAACTGCCTCTGCTTTTAGTGCTGGGAACTGAGGTCCATGCATTGGGCCACCCTGACTTAAGTGTTTTCTATTATGTTATATTATGTAAGATGGCATGAACAGTCAGTATTTAAGAACATGTATCAGGGTCATATTGCAGACCACTTCCAGATGTATCTAGGCAGGGGGATATGACTTGAGCAGGCCAAACACAGACTTTGTGATGTTTATAATTTGCAAATGAGCATGGTTGTAATCTTGCCTTGTGGAGTTGTATAGATTTCTATTCCTTTCAATGATTGTACATATAAAGACAATTTAAATAACCTGTATAAACTTATGAAAAAGTATAGAGTGTTGAATGTTGAGAATACCTATTTAAAGGAATGCATTGTTAAAGAAATAGTACCAAAAGGGCTACGCATATATAAGTACCCTAACAATGTTATACCAATTTCAAAATTTCATCTAGAACTACTAGATATTTTTAACAATTGTGGTATTGAAATGTTGAAGCTTATGGTTAAAGAGAACATAAGGTTACAGGAAGACCTATATAAGGAAATAGAAGTTATGGATAAAATTATTACTAATGACTTGATTTTCTCTATTGAGGAAGAAAAAACTAAATATTTTAATATGAGGACTGAAATTGATAAAAATATAGATGAGTTAGTCCAAAGGAAAGTTAAAAAAATGGAACGTGACCTAGATGAATACAAAAGCAATACTAGTTACCCTAACCCCCCACCCCGTAAAAGACAGAGGGAAACCTTCTATAGACATTATAACAAGGACACTAATGAACCTATAGAAAATCATGAGATACAAGAAGTTATATCATTTTGTGAGGAAGATTTCCCACCCCTGAGGAGGTCCGAAAGAATCTACAATAAATACGGGGAAAGAGAAGGAAATTTTCCATGGAGGGGGGGGAGAAGAGGGAGGGGGAAATATTAATTAATTTTAACCAAAACCCATCAACCCCAACCCCCCCCACTTATGAAGAGATTACACACATAGGTAATAAATGGACCTTTAATAAATTTCATATATACAATTTCAGCCCATTTAATTTGGAAATAGGACATTTTAACTTGCTTTCCAAGGGCCTCAAATTTATTCCTTCTACAAAAGGGGACTTGGCAAAGTCCTTACTAGAAATAAAGGTATTTCTAAGGAAGATTAATTTTCAATTACTATTTTCCGACAAACCACAAGATGATAATTTAAAACTGAAGCGCAGGTCTATTTATAATCCACCCTTACATCCTCAATTAAGGAACTTTGAAAAGGTGGTAGAGAAGAAAATTAGAAAAGTTGAATTTACTGGCCTAAGGTATGTTAATAACTTAGATATAAATGAAAAAAGATATCTTAAATGGTTTGAAGAAAGACATGAATCTAAGAATTATGAAACCAGATAAAGGGGGAGGTATTGTAATAATGGAAAATATGGAATACGACAGTAGAATGTATAAGATTTTGTGGGATGACAATAAATACCAATCCATGTCTAAAAATGAGATAAATATAGCATACAATAAAATAGATACAAATTTAAATGACAAGGTTTTTGAGGGGTTAATAGATTTGGAAACCTTCAATTATTTGAGAGTAGAAAAACCAAGAGTCCCCTCAATTTTTGGAATCCCCAAAATACATAAAAATGAGGTTGACCCCCCATTAAGGCAAATAGTTTTGGCCAATGGTTCTAAAACTCATTCATTGGCCAAATTTGTGGATATTAAGACAAAAAAACTATGGTTGCAACGCGAACATATTTTGAAGGACTCCTGGGATCTACTTAAAATTATTTCAAGTATAAAAGATATAGATGACTTAATTTTTGTAACGATAGATGTTATAGATTTATTTTCATCTATTCCCCATGGAGAAGGTTTAGAAATGTTTGAAGAAATTTTATTTGATGACAAGAACATGACCAATAATGATAAAATTGTTAGTAGATGGTTGATGGAAATAGTGTTAAACAACAATTTTCTGTTTTTTAATGGTGAATTTTTTAAACAAGTTCAGGGAGTAGCTATGGGGGCGGCATGTGCCCCCACTTATGCTAACCTGGTTTTAGCCAAGTGGGAGGAAAAACATGTATTACAAAGTGAATTTAAGTCCTCCTGGTTAATTTACCGCAGATTTCTGGATGACATTATACTATTTTGGACTGGAGGGGAGGACAAATTAAATGTTTTTTTGACATACCTCAACAGTACCTCCAGTTTTTTGAAATTCACCCATAAGATATCTACTAATGCAGTGCAATATTTGGATATCGAAATTTATAAGAATGATAGCCACCTAGAAACCAGAGTATATAGAAAAGCTACTTATTGTAATTCCTTCTTACACTTTGACAGTGCTCACCCCACACATGCCAAAAAGAACATTATTAAAGGTCAGTTCGTGAGAGGATGCAGAATGACCAGTAGGGATCAAGATTTTGATATAGAATGTGACCTGTTGGAGAGCATGTTTAAAGAAAGAGGATACCCAAATAGCTTTATTATGGAAATTAGAGAAGAAGTGGTAAAAGCCAGGGGAACAAAATTTACCCCAATAGTTAGAAACAAAGGGAAAGAAATTATAACTAATACAAACAATTTTAAGGAACAAAAATCTTTTGATTTAGCCCTGACTTTGGAATTCAATACCATAAACAGTAAAGTAAAAAATATTTTTAATAAAGAGTGGAATAAATTTATGGACCTAACAGAATTAGATTTGGGGAGAAATAGACCTGTGAAGTTTGTATACAAAAAATTCCTTAAGCATAAGGAACTTGTTAGAAAGAAAAAAATCCTTAAATCCACAAGATAGAAGGAGAACAGGCACTTATAAATGTGGAAGATGTGCTCAATGTACCTATATATCCAATAGCAATGTTATAAATATTAGTAGTAGAAGTAAAACTATTGTTAACGACAGACATTTTTATAACTGTGACTCCTCTGGTTTAGTTTATTTGGCAGAATGCACAAAATGCCAATCTTTCTATATAGGGAAAACCGAAAGAAAACTAAAAAGGAAAATTTATGAGCACATTAATGACATAAAGAATTGCAAGGAAACTAACGCCTTACACAAGCATAGTAAGGAATGTGTACTAACCAGTTTTACTTTTTCTGTATTAGAACACACAGAAAAGGATAAAAGAGGGGGACCCTGGGAAGAAAAGTTAGAGTATAGAGAATTGTGGTGGCAAATGACTTTAGAAGCCTACAATCCACCAGGGTTAAATGAATACACTAGTATTATACCTATTTTGAAGTTAAGAGCAGCTAAACTATAAACAATGGCTACTATAAATTTCACAAATAAGGGTTTTATACATTTTCCATTTAGGAATTGCAATATAAATCTAGTTTTGTATTTTAACATCCTTTTAAAAGTTTTTAAATGTTATTAGACATTTATTGGGGTGGTAGTTAAAACCAGGGATAATTGGCATTGCTTAGAAAGAAAGATTTAAAAAAAAACACCTTTTCCTTTTTAAAAAACACCTTTTCCTTCTTAAATAAACATATTCTCATTTTTTCACAACAGTGAACATTATAACAATTAAATGTTTTTTAGGTGCAATAAAAGAAATGGTCACTAGATGGCATGAAAGAACAAGTATTATAATGATTTCTAACAAATTTAATTCATTAAATGTTTATTTATAAGATGTTCTAATTAATTTTAAAACACAGTCAATTGCAAATATTAAATGTTTTTAATGTTGTATGAGTGAGGTAGACAAGTGACAATGAACAATTCCTGAACTTAAAAGGAATGCTTTTTGCATTAAATATTTTGTAATAACTTTTTAAGAAACTGTTTTAACACAATAATTGAATAATTAATTTATTGGACATACTATATAAGGGAATAATTTGTAGTAATGAAAACATCTGATGAAGTCCAGCCTTGTGACGAAAACGTAATTTTATTTGAACAGCGTTAATGTGTGGTGTACTTTGGATTCCAATATACTTTATGTGGGTCGAGTGTCTTGTCTAATAAATTCCTGGTCTAATTTTCAAGTTGGCTCCTGATTCTACATCCTTTTTTAGGTTATTAGTTGGTTTTGCACTTTTTTCTTGCACTTCTCATAGCAAACTTAATCCTCTTCCATGCATGGCTCAGACCTGTCCAGTATGCCAGGAAATGATGCTGGCACACACCCACCAGCTAAGTTCCTGCAGACAGACACTCAACCACCCACACACACATACAGTGGCACTCCACCATAGATTTCCTCATAGTAGAAACACACCCCTTACCTGAAAACACTGGACTTAATTATGTATACTTGCTAAAACCTTTGCTATTATGCTCACACACTTCACCTGTGAAATTAATGCATTCCTGTAAATCCCGACCCTGTGTAGATGATAGTGCATAATCTGTGACTTGGGTTGTCTTTGTCTGATGCACAGAATGGCCAGGCAATACATTGTTAGGCTAGGTCAGGTTTTCCAGTGTATACATTATCATTATCATTACTGCGTATTTACTATGCTTAGGTTGTGTAGTAGTAGTTGTGTAGGACAGCTTGCTCATCCACTTGTGCGAATGATGCTGAGAATGGCAAGCCCATTGGAAGGATATTTATTTATTTATATTTTTTATTTATTTATTTTTTATTTAACATTTGTTAACCGGGAAAGTCCAACTTGGAGCTAAGCAAATTTTCAGTGGAGGCCCTGGGAGAAATACTCTAGACACATGTCTTTGTAACATGGGAGGAAACCGGAGCACCAGAAGGAAACCCACATGAATGCAGGGAAGACATCCATACTCTGCACAGAATGCACTCCAGCCAAGAATCAAATTGGAGAACCTCTTGCTGTGAGGTGACAACACTACCACTGCACCACTGCTTAAGTCTAACTTTCATGTATATACATCATCATTTTTAATGTCTCTTTACTTTTCCTAGGTTCTGTAGTAGTAATAGTAGTACTGCTAGTAGTACTTCTATAGGACAACTTGTTCAACAACTACTGCAAATGATGGTAAGTGTGCCCTACTCTCTGCAAGAGTGTCTGATTTGGTCTTCTTATATCTAATGCAGAGAGTGGTCAGGCAATGCATGCATTAGCACAGTCTGTTTTGTTTGCATGCATCATTTTTATTGTCTGTATTTGCTGAGCTTGTGTATCAGTTTATGTGGTATAATATTCCTGTGTACACATCATTATTTGTATTGTCTACTTAATTCATTTACCTATTGTAGTATTTATTCAAGAAGGATTGATCATGCACCTGTGCCACTGCTGTTGGAAAGCAGCCTGATCTTGGGCTTCCTATGTCTAATGCTTAGAGTAGCCTGGCAATACATGGGTAAGCATGGACTGGTTTCTTTCTATGCATCAGTGTTACTGTCTATATATTCTGAGCTTTTGTGTATGTTATGTGATGAGTGTATGTTCAATGACTCTTACTTAGTCCCATGGCATATCATATCCACCACCATCTGGCATGGTCATTCCTTGTTGCTGGCTCCTACTCTGTCTCTCCATCTGTTTAAACTGCCTCTGCTTTTAGTGCTGGGAACTGAGGTCCATGCATTGGGCCACCCTGCCTTAAGTGTTTTCTATTATGTTATATTATGTAAGATGGCATGAACAGTCAGTACTTAAGAACATGTATCAGGGTCATATTGCAGACCACTTCCAGATGTATCTAGGCAGGGGGATATGACTTGAGCAGGCCAAACACAGACTTTGTGATGTTTATAATTTGCAAATGAGCATGGTTGTAATCTTGCCTTGTGGAGTTGTATGGATTTCTCATTGGTGTCATGGGCCAAGTTTCTATGGCATATCCAGCATCATCCACTAGATGATCCTGTGGAAAGTCACTCCTTGCAAACTTTTAGTAGAAGTTGCAGGTGTGCCATATGTAGGAGTCATGGAAACTGCCTGGGTGGCTTGTACATACACTGGTGATGATAACTTGTGCATTTTAGACCACTTGGCAGTTGATGGAGTGATGCCATTTGCAGTTCATGTGCTTTCTTCTCAGTTCACCAAGAGAAGCCTTTATTTAAATGCAAGTACACTTTGACCTCACCAAAAACACAGAGAAATGAGTTATAACCTAGATATCTCACAAAGTGCTAGCCATTTTCCTTTGGAAATGTGGAAAATACAGATGGTCCTAGACATGTTGCAGCATTTCAGAAAGGAAATACTGCAGTATTCTGGAGGCAGAATCCTGTAAAACCCCGACTATATACCCTATAGTTCATATAATGGCCCCTGCAGCTAAGTACATAAAGCTACACATACCGTAGTATCTTCTGGAATGAGCTTTTTACCATTTCCATGGTGTGGGGGAAACTTGTCTTTTGTTTGCTATATGGTATCCTTGCCCACCCTGTAGTGGTCCATTATGTATATTTTATGGAGGCCATGGAAGGTTAAATGCGGTCTGAAAATGCTATATCTTTAGGGGCAATGTTTGACAAACATCAGCAGCATCTTCTATAACAGCTTCTTACAGATACAGCTTTACCATGTCTGCAGGAACCCCTAACATATTTTAAAAATTTCCTATGGCTGAATGAGAGCCTATAGCCAAATTCACTGCTAAGTCAGATCCACATGTTTGCACATGTTTTATAAGTTACTGAGTCATGTTTGCATTTTTTACTTCATTACATGTCTTGTATGCACTTGATTTCAAGCCGGCCATATTGCATTATAATGTTTTATGAATTGCACACACCCTGCTCCTCACTGTTAGTCCCACATAAAAACTTAACAAGTTGAGCAGGTGTGTACAAATCCTGCCCATATATGTTAACCTCATTGGAGACTGTGGTAATAAATATGGTTCTCAAGATTTGTATGGATGCCTATTTTAAATCTCTCTGGGAGAAAATAAGATAAATATTTGTTATATAAATTAAGTATGGTGAAAAGAAGCACTTTCTTGGTATTATTTGTAGTAACAATTGGTCTGTAAGACATTTTTTAAGTATTTGATGAAGAGGAATTTAAAGCTCACAAATTCTTCTTGCAAAGTAAGTGGAAAACACAAATATATTAAAATAAATGGATAGCTAGCATTATCAAATGTTCTGGAAGTGTCTACAACTTAAAAGTTATGTAATTAATAGTTTTTAAGCATCAGTAATGAATCCATAGTGATGAGTTCATCTACAGTATGTCTGTGTTTAGCAAAAACAGATTTAAAGGGTAATAGTTTGCCATATTAGCTAAAAAAGTAGAATTCATTTATTATCTAAATTAATTAACATGATAGTTTGGTAGTTTGTTGGTCCCAGAAAATAAGCTTTTGAGTTATAACTGTTTTAGACTGATTTAAGTGAGGGTTGGATATACCTTATTTTTGAAAAAAATTAAAAATATTAGCTAAAATCCTGCTATTACTACACAAGAACAGTTTTTGATATCCAGTCTCACAGCCATCAGGGACTGGAGTTTTACTGGTCTTTAAAAGTTTAATTTCTCCCTGAATTTTTTGCTGAAATAATTTATTTTTGTAAGTTCTTTACAAAAGAATGATGCATCTCATTGTATTTAAGTGATTACTAAAGGCAAAACTTAATATAAGGCAATATATGCATCCCTGCTATCAATCCTTTAAAAAAACATGCCAGCCTGCTTGTATACTCTAATATTGGCCCTCCTTCACAGATTATAACAGTTTCAAACCCAGAAGTGATGGCTGAAACATGTACCACATATAATCTAAACCCAGAAGGTGACGGCTGAAACATGCACCACATAGAAAACTAGCTCAGACTAATGCTCACAATATCTGCAATAACACGGCAGCGCTGCAGATCACATTCCACCCTATAGAAATCATTTGTGACTTAAAGCCAAGACCTCCAACATACTGTGGTGATGATACTGCCTCTGGAAAAACAAAACTCTCTGAGTAGTTAAATGTTGAGTTTTCCCTTAAGATCCCTTTTTTTTACAGATAGGACCTACAAGTATGGTGATTTATTTTGCTGTAATCATATAAATGGAAGGAAATATCAACTCTTATTTTGGATTCAAATCCAAAACTTTAACACTTAAATATTAAAAGACTCCTGTTGGGTCTGTGGCAGTAACACCAGTCCAGTCTGGTGGAAGTCTTGGGTTCTAGTCCTAGATCCCAGATAATGTTTTCCTTTCACTTCTATAATTATAGCAAAAAAAAAATTACTTACACACTGTTTATAATCGGTTTCATTCTACCTTCCTTAACAGCCACTTAAGCAAAATAGCAGAGTTTACGGAGCTATTAGAAAGCTCAAACTGAATATAAACTTAAATAGCCACTAAATCCAAAAATAGCTACTTCTTCCTTTACTGTATCAGAAAGTTAAGAACTAACATCCAGCAATGTTCATAATGAGCCAACAATAACACTTCCCACTCCAACACAAAAGCAATAGTTAAGATACTAGTTGATAAGTTTAGTGAAAATGTTACTCCATCCAGTATTATAGCTAATCCGCAGATTCAGCAGTCCCAGCCCCCTTAATTAATATGAAACAAGTCACATCAGCCCTCTCAAAAGCAAAAAAAAAAAAAATCTCACCCATGTGCCTTGATAACAGAGTTCATTGCCTCATTGTCAGTAGCAAATATGGCCTATCTGAACTATTTCTTAATCTCTTTAATTTAAATCTCTTCAATGTTTATATTCCTGTAGCCTGGAAAACAGCCATTATAATGCCATTACACAAGGATGGCCCAACTGCAGAACATAGTAAATGCAGACCAATTAGTCTTATTAGCCAGATATGTAAAACTATGCAATGTTTTATCTCGGGCATCATTAATGTCTCTTATCCATCTTCATCATTAATATCTCTTATCCATCTTCATCTATTTTGCTTTTGTCAGTGGGAAATCTTACCTATTTAATCTCATCAATATCTCTGACCATCAACAAAGTAGTGAATAGTGAATATGGAGTTAAAACAGCTTATCTATACTTGGTCAAAGGGTTGGACACCATTCCCCATGCAGGCATTATAGACAGACTTTTAAATCAGAATATAAACCCTTATTTTGTGCGGTAGATAGCTAACTGGTTGTTTGACATTAACCATGTGGCCAGAGCTGTAGATGCCACTTCTAATAGCAAAAAAAAAAAAAAAAAAAAAAAAAAAAAAAAAAAAAGTTACCCCTGGTTAATCACACAGCTCACTGTTAAGCCCTTACTTATTTGGTATCCATTTCTCAGATGTTCAGAGCAACACTTTTGGCCTATGGTTATCTAAGTCGTTATTCACTCTTCCACGGGTTCACAATTGCTAGAACAAGGATTCGACCACACTAACAAATGCAGCAAGGACTATGATCTCAAAATAGAAGTGAAATTTTGATGTGTAGATCATTTTTGGTAAACGAAACATCTCTCATACCATATAGGTGACACCACTCAATCAGACACTGTTGAATGGGATCTACGTACTCTTGGTGTTGATAATTATTTAACTTTTGATCATCATGCCGTGGCTCATCTAAATTCCAGAGGCATCTCCTGATCCTGATCTCTAGCCAATGCCTGTTTGGAGTTTACATGTTCTCCCTGTGGCTACCACTTCTGAAAAACATGCTGACTCTTTCCATTTCAAACTCAGCAAAAAACGGAGCTGTGGACAGCAGCACAGACTCTACATGGTGGTCTATAGGGGAAAGATCTATATAGATCAACTGCTTTGAGCATCTACTGTGGTGTGATCACAGACTGTGTGCCAGGGCAGGGATAGCTACTCGATGATGTAAAATATAGGTCTAGTTTATTCAGTCATGATGACTAGGATATTTGCAGGGCCAACTCTGACCTACATTGGGGACCCACCTGGGATAGGGATGGAAAACCAATCATCCTGTCAAACCGTCCATCCACAACCCCTTTTTCCCCATTTTATACATGAAGGTGTCAGTTCAACAGTGACAATCATCTAGAAGCAACATTAGCTCTTCCACACCACACACCCTAATCCTATGGCCAATTTAGAATGTCCAGTCCACCTACTGCATGTTTTTGGAATGTGGGAAGAAACCAGAGCACCCAGAGGAGCCTCACATGAACACAGTGAGGATGTGCAGACTCCGGACAGAAGGCACTCCATCTGAGAATCAAACCAGGGAACCTCCTGCAGTAAGGTGACAAAACTATTTTCTGCAGCCACATGAACTAATAATTGCCACACTCAGTAAAGGTTCACGGACAGAATGCAGCTTGGAAGTGGATGACATGATGGTGAGGAGGCTAGACATTATATGTATCCAGGAGACAAGATGGAAGGGTTGCAAAGCTACTTGGTTTACTACTCAGGAGGAGGACAGGCTAGGAATGGTGTGGGAATTATGGAAATTGTGGTGAGGGAAAGGCTTCAGAAGACAGTGAGGGGTGTTGTTAGAATTAGTGACAAACTTATGGCAATCATACTCCAGCCTTATGATAAGGCAGTATTCATAAAATGGGTAACCAGAACGTACATATCTACCTAGGTCCGACAGCAGCATTGTGATAGTGAGGAAAAGAATGTATTCAGACAGCAGTTGCAGAACCAGGGCAACATGAATTGGTGTTGATAATGGGTGACTTGGATACACATATTGGAATAGCCAGAACAGGATATGAGCGCAACCTGGGTCCACATGTGTGGGTCAACAGGAATAAAGAAGGAGAGGGGATTGTAAACTTTTTTCTAGCAAATGGCTTGATATTAGCCAGTCACAAGTTCACATACAACAGTGGCCAACATGTAGCTCAGGTAGATGTCCTCCTAGTAAGGAAAGGGCACTGGAATAGAATTGGTGACCGTAAAGTCAGCCCATGTGAAACAATCATCCCAGAGCATAAACCACTGCTTGCCATAGTCAGTTGCAAGCAGTGGTAAGAGAAGGCTTGAAGGTCAACAGAGACCAGTTTAAGCACCTCAAGAAGAAGAGGAAATAGGTGGAGTTGAAGAAGAATGGCAACACCTCAAAACAGCATATGAGAGGATTGCAGAACAGATATGTGGCTGAGCCAGGTATGAAAATAAAGTACATAAGGAAAGTTGCTGGTGGCATGTAGAAGTTCAGGAAGTCTTCAAAATAAAGAAGGCATGCAGGAAAAAGGGGGAGACACAAAAGATGGATCAGGTTAGGAAGGAACATTGGTTGGCTACATGAAAGTTAAGAAAGGAGTTGTAATAGCAAAGAACAAGGCATCAGAGGCACTCTGCCAGATTCTGGAAAGTAAGCCTATAGATGGCGCAAAGAAACTATATCTGGTTGCAAGGCCAAGATAGAAAGACAAACCCAGGGATTCAGCAAATGTCCGTGCAAGAATAGCTTATTCTTGCATGGAATGCACCATTCCCATGCAGCACAGCAGCATGCCATGCATATTCATGAAGGCATGCTGCCATGCTTTAAAGCGGACATCGTTCTTTGCTCGAGTGCAAAGGGTGTATCTGAGAGCAGTGGGCTCACTATACACATACCTCCTGCACTCCATAATTGCCATACAGCAATGTAAAGATAATGACAGTGTCCTCGGACACCATTACTTCTCAACCGGACAAGAAATCTGGACAAAGCCATAGTAAACAAGGAACAAATGTGAGATATTGCACTCACAAGTGTATAAAGTAAATAGAATGACAGGCTTCACATTAGCATGAAGTCCACAAAGGGTATGAAGTGTAAAACTCAAATGTCTTTCATTATTTCCTAACTGCAATCTTTAATGCTTTGCCACTAATCTGCCAGAAAGCCACAATTGTATGAAAAATGGACCAAAAATATAAGGTAAAAATCTGGACATTCTGTGAAAATCTGTACGGTTGAGAGGTATGGTGGACACTGTTAGTGTCTGTGGAGCATACCCCTCAAATGCAAAGCTTGTCATGTCATCACTGTTTGAAAAGCACAGCCCCCCACATTTAATGTATAGAAAATAAAACAACAGTTTAATTTTTTTTTCAGTCCACAGTAAAGTTTAAGTGTAGCTGAGCGGATGTGCACATAGCGCAGCTCTGCTCAAACTAGCTTAGCTTACACATTACAAGGAGCTAAATAGGAATATACCTGGTGAAATAGCAATGTGGAAATAGTAAAGTGGTTACAGCATTTGTTCCTGGTTCATTCCACACTGAAGCCGATTTGCATTTTACATGTGAAAGCAGTACATATTTTTTTTAATAATTAGGTAGTAAATAAAATATATTTGTAAACCAGACTAGTGTAGTAGGTCCAGATGTGAGGTGTCAGTGTAATAAAGTTGTAAAGCCCCCCATATAAACACAAGTGCCCCATACAGTATAGTTACACAAGAATAAATGTAATGAAAGCACATAGGGGGATGTGAGGGAAGGTAAACAAAATTATAGTACGTCAGGAATGACAAATCAATTCCATACAACTGACAGTCTACAAAATAAAACTTAAACAATGCTAAACATTGTGCAGCTATGCTGACCTCAGGTAAGCATTGCTTAAATATGAATGCCAAGTAATGAGTAGCCCAGCTAAGCGGATTTGCCCATTGGTAAGCAGTGCTGTACCTGCCCCTTTAAGCACTGCCAACCTTAGCTAAGCAGGTTTGCCCATAGCTTAGCTTAGATCAGTCTATTCAAAACCATCCAATCATGATAAAGTGCAGGAAATCGGCCATATTTAAAACTCACAGGTGGGAATACAGCCCATAACTAGCTGTAGCCCCCCACTGTAGGCAGTATGGCTGGTGCAGGAGAAGGCATGTACTTTTAGGCATAGCGCTGGGGCATACAGGAGTCCAAGGTCATGGTAGGACTCCATGTAAAACACATGATGTTAGACTGCTGCAGGACCAGTACCAGGGCTCCCAATACAAGGCAGAGTCCTGGGAAAGACTCACCTGTGATCTCACCAATGCCACTGGCATCCCTTGGATTGGTGAACAGGTTCAGCACCACTATGCTGACTTGAAGCGGAGGAAGAGAGAGCTCTTTGACCAGTGGGTCCAAGAAGCACAGCAGAGGGGTGATGCCCCAGCCATGTGTAAGTATTTATATCAATAACTGTTTACCAAAGTCCAGCCAGTGTATGCAATGGATAGGTATGCATAAATCTTTCTGTATCTTCTTTAAAGCTCCAGCTGAGTGGGTTATGAACCAGGAAGCCCATGCAAGCAGGTTGCAAAGGCTGCATATTGAGGCTGGTGAGTAACAATCCAGCTTGTAGTATTCATACCAAATAAATATAAAGGAGTAGAATGTCACCTGGCAGTATTAAAAATTGGTATGGTTTGCACTGAATAAATCAGACAATATTACAGTAATAGTCTCATATAGGTCATATACAAATAAAACTGTAACTGCCTGTCAATAAAATTCAGAACCCTGGACTGGTTGTATTTACTCTGGTATTGTATGAATTGAAATGTGTACAGGTTATGTATAGCAACTATAGCTCTGAAAGCATTAAACAATCAAGTCTCATCTGTCAAAATTAGTGCCTCTGTAAGACACGAGATTAACTGATATGAGATGTTTCACGCACCAAGATCTGATATCTTAATAGCAACATTCAAAGAAAAAAAACAGCAGTTTCCCAATAGCTCATTCTGATGAAACACAAGCTTGTTGTACTTTTAGCAGAAACAGCCACGGTTCGAATCATGGGAGTGGTAGTAAGCTGTATGCATAGGTTCAACTAGGACTTTGTGAATATGTGTAGAAACAGTCAGGTAATGTTCACATAAATTTCCTCCACAGATAAGAAAAGGTATAAAGTAGCTATAAGAAGGCTGTAGTTATACTGTGTTCAACACCCATGGTCCAACCCCAAGGCTGCAAATGACAGCAAGATAAGTACATACACCAAGTGGTCCCCCCAAGAAATGTTCAAAAGTGTCATGCTGTCACAACTACTGGTCCCTGCTGCCAACAATCAGGGTGACCAATAGAAATCAAGGCAGAGTATGGCAGTGGCACACATGCAAACACACACAGTATGAGTGCACAAATGTAATGCTGACTATGTGGCTATGGGTAGAAACAGTCAGGTAGTATTAACAAACATTCCCTCCACAGGTCTCCATGTAAGAGAAGGTATAAAGTAGCTGTAAGAAGACTGTAATTATACACTGTGTACAGACATACCACTGCCCAATCCAAGGCCATAGGTTGTTGTAATAATACCTGTAGAGTAATAATTAGAGCAATTGATCATTAAAACTGTGACTACTGCAAGAATCTACATTTGTTAATTGACATCTGTCTCTCCCTCACCTTATCTTCACCCATAATCTAAACACATAAATGAATGGGTATCTTTTCCACCAAACCTACTGTTGGGACATGTGTCATATTGTTCTACAAATGTTGAAATGTATTCCAATTAATGTTCCCTGTACAAATACTATCATTGGTGGCCTGTTGCTATAAATGTAACCTGCATGCCTGTGTAATGCCCACTGTGGTTCCATATATGCATGTGTTCTGTTTGCTATGCAAATGTTCCAAATCTGTTGTTTTGGGTTAATGGGAATACTCCTGCATGCTGTTATAACTAATCCTGGAATGTGTTTACCATTACTAACCAACATATGTTCTAAAACTGCAACACCATAGCACGTCTGGGAAGGCTGATCCCAGCAGATCCACTTCTCCTGCCTCATCTGGCTGTGGCACTGGGCCCCAGCACATCTGGGACCCACTGTGGGACCTGCTCATCTGCTGGTCCTGCACCACCTTCGGGTGGAACCGCCGCAGGGGATGGGGCTTGTCCCACCCCGGGCACAGGCGCAACAAAGAACCTGTCACCTGAAGCCAGGTCCAGAATCTGGTACATAGAGAGCTCTGCAAGGAATTGGGAGATCTGCTATGCCAGCTTAAGGGTTACATGGTGCATTTATAGGGTCAGACTGCCCCTCCTGTTCAGCCCCCAGCACAGCCACCTTTGGGTCTCTGAAAGTGCAGTGGTGACTGCCAATGGGTGGGGGCTTCAGTCCCACTGTATCCATTTGGGGGATTGTGGGCTTCTGATTACCAAACACCCCTCCCCGTCCAAGATGTTTACCCTCCACATATGTCATAAACTGCCCCGTATGCTATTTTGTCTGTCTTCCTACCCAAACTACCTCCCCAAATATACCTATTATCCTTCCCCAACATCCCACTCTCACCTTAAAAAAAGGGCAATCTGTTCCCAAAAAGAAATTGTCACCCGACACATAGCTGTCCATTTCACACACGTCCACTGGACACAGGTAATCTGGTCTAATTGGCTTCACAACACATTATTGCTGTCCTCACCCCAGTTTCAGGGATTTGAGTGTCCAAATGTACCTCCAGATTCAGTAATATATGCACAGCTGCTGCTGAAGAAGAAATTTACAGCTATGGACCTTCCCTACACCCATCTTGCATATCCTCAGCGATCTTTCATATTGTTTTTCCTTCTTTGTGCCCCCTTTTTTTACCACTTTCCTGTCACCCCTTTTTTCTTTTCTTTTAAAGAAATTAGTGCAGGGGTATGTGGGAGAAAGCAGTAGTAAGCAGGAGTATGCCTACACAGATTAAGAAATGTTAAGGCTAACTGTGTGAAAGCATAATTAACCGGAAGATAGTATTGCTTACCGACATGCAAACTCAATTACAACTGCTTAAGAGTGCCTTAATCACTCTGTATCCAATGGCCTTGTTCTGCCCAGCAACTAAACAATTAACCCTTGCAAGTCTTGAACCAGGACCCTGCACACCAAGGCCACAGCAATCTACCACTAAACAATCTGAGCTGTAGATATGTTTGCTGTTTTTTCAAACATATCATTCAGCATTCTCATTCAACAGTAAGGAAAAGGTTTGTTCACATTAGTCAAGTTTTGTACATAAATATAAAGGTAAATGTGCATGGAGATGCATATATATGCATATATATGCATATATATATATATATATATATATATATATATATATATATATATATATATATATATATATATATATATATATATATATATATATATATATATGTATATATATATATATATATGTGTGTGTGTGTGTGTGTGTGTGTAGAGAGAGAGAGAGAGAGATAGAGAGTGAGATAGAGAGATATGGAAACATTAATACAAAATATATGTAGAGATATGCATATAAAATATACACTATATATATATATATATATATATATAGATAGATAGATATATATAGAGATATATATATAGAGATATATATAAAAGTAAATACATACATATATATATATATATATATATATATATATATATATATATATATGTATATATATATATATATATATATATATATATATATATATATATATATATATATATATATATATATATATATATATATATTTTATTTTACATTTGTTGACCGGGCTAGTCCAACTGGATATATGCCCATTTTCAGTAGAGGCCCGGGGAGAAAAGCTCCAATGGATTATTACAAGTTTACACAGCAATAGGCAATACAAGATTAAAATTTAAAAACAAAGTTAGACAATATATGTAATGTATAACTATGATAGGAGCAAAACAAAAGAGAAATAATAAAATGCCATAAAACAAGGAAATAAAATATATATATATATTTTTACAATGGTCGTACAGTATATATGAAATAACATTTCTCTATGTAGATATTATGTAAAGGAAAGTTATAAAGGGTATAGGAAGAAGAGAATGAAGGTATTAATGTATAAGAAAAGAGAGAGTTAGAGGGAATGTTGATCAGGGTTGGTACAGGGGCAAAGCCATTGATTATTGAGATGCATTTTCAGTTGTCTTTTAAAAAAGTGAAAGTGTGGACAAAGATGTGATATCAGAGGGTAGTCTGTTCCACATTTTTCCAACAGAGTTGGCAAAGAGGCAGTCCCCTGCAGAGTTATTAGGTTTGGGAGTATAAATCAGTAGTTTGTTTGAGGAGAGTAGGTGTTTCATGTTATTGTAAGGTATAATAAGGTTAGAGAGTGTTGGTATTTTAGTTGGTTGGTATAGAAGTCTGTGAGCTATTAAGAGCTGTTGAAGTATTAATTTGTTGGGAAATTCAAGCCAACCTAGTTGTCTTAGGTTCAGGCACTGGTGAGTTCTAACCTGGGATCCTGTTGTGAATCTAGCAATATTATAGTAAGATGTAGCACGTTTCTTTAGGTTGCTTTTGGAGAGATTAGTATAAATGGGGGAAGCATATAGAAGAGTAGAGATAAGGTGAGATCTGGCTAAGGTAGTTCTTGTTTCATGTGTAAGGAAGGGTTTAATTCTGTAAAGGGATCCAATTTTTTTGTTAACTACTTTTATTGTGTTGTTGATGTGAGAGTCAAAGCTTAGATTATTGTCAACAATTATTCCTAGTAATTTTGCAGTTGGGTCAGGAGAAATGAGATTGCAATCAGTGGATGTGAGAGTGAAATTAGGTGGGGTAGATTTACAGGTAGGTGAGAACAGTAACAGTTTGGTTTTCTTGGGATTGAGGAGAAGGCAACTATCAGAGAACCATTGTTCAACAGTAGAAAAGGCTTTTTGGGTAAGAGTCTGGAGTTCATTTTGAGAGGTGGCACTGCATATTATAGTAGAATCATCTGCATATTGTATGCAGGTGGTGTTAGGGTTGGCTGATTGGAGGTCATTAATAAAGATCGAAAATAAAAGGGTGCCTAGGATAGAGCCTTGAGGTCCACCTAAAGAGATAGGAAGAAGATTAGATAGTGAATTTTTCCTGAGTAATGCCTGCTGTTGGTTTTCAAGGTAAGATGTAAACCAAGTTAAAGAAGGGGTATCAAGTGAGAGAGATTTTAGTATGTGCAGGAGAAGTTTATGATTAACCATGTCGAAAGCTTTAGATAAGTCAATGAAGACTGAAGATGATAGATAATTATTGTTGTGGTTGTAGTTGGTAAAGGAGAGTAAAGCAGTGGTAGTACTGTGGGAAGGTCTGAATCCATGCTGGCAGTTAGCAAGTAGATTGTTTTGGAGAAGGTGGTTAAGAAGTTGTTTGTGGATACATTTTCCATGATTTTAGCTAGAGGTGATAGAAGTGCTATGGGGCAATAGTTTGAGAAGTCATTACAGTTCCCCCCTTTGTGTAGTGGGATAATGTGAGATATCTTCCAGATAGAAGGGACAATTCCTTCATTAATAGATCTATTTATCAGAATAGAAATGGGGTATGCAATGGCTTTGGCTCCAATTTGCAAGAATTCTGCAGGAAGTTTGTCTGCAGAGGGGGTGGTAGGTTTTAGTTTTTGGAGCAGTGATGAGACAAAGGTGGTAGATACAGGTTGTAAGTAAAGAGAAGGATGAGTATTTCCAGCAGGTAAGAGTAGTTTAGAGGTGACAAGGGACAGGTGACTAGCTAGAGTTTGGATGGTATTAGTGAAGAAAGAATTAAAGTCATTGGCTATTTGTGTGGGATTGTCAGGGTTAGAATGTTGGGGGTTTGGTCTGATAGACTGGCTTGGGGATAAAAGATTATTAATACTGGCCCAGAATTTTTTAGGTTAATTTTTGGAGGTTCATTGTAGTTGGAGGTAATAGTTCTTTTTGTCTGTCAGGATGGCTTTTTTTGTACTGTTCCTAAGCTCTTTGAAGTATTGGTGGTCTGTTTGGTTTTTTGTGGTACTCCATTTTGCCCAAGATTTGTTTCTGAGAATAATTTTTTGCCTAGTATTGTTGGTCAGTCAAGGAGCTGTTTTAGCTTTGGTTCTAATAGTATGATTTAGGGCATGGTGATCAAGGATAGACAAGAAAGTGGAACTGAAGTAATTTACTGCTTCATTAAGTGGGAGATATTTTAGTGGGGACCAGTTACATAGCCCTAACTCAGTTTGAAAATGTTCAATGTTAAATTGCTTTTTGGAGCGTAGTGTTCTGTAGGTAGTAGGTAAAATTAGGTTGGTTTTATGTCTAATGATATATGTTAGTGAGTGGTCACTTAGGTCTTCTGGTAGGGTACCTGATTGGTAGTTCTGTTGGTGAGTATTAGTGAGGATCCAGTCTAAGGTGGTTTCATTATTGTTGGTTTTGTTAGTTCTAGTAGGACTATTAATGAGTTGTATGAAGCCATAAAGGTTTATATGGGAGATGGGATTTGTATTGTTACAGGTATACCAATCAATGTTAAAGTCACTGAGGACTAATGTTTCTTGAGGGAGGTTGGTGGAGAGTGAATTTAGGATACATTCAAGAGTGTTAATGTTATTTCCTGGAGGGAGATATGTACAAATTATATTTATGGCTTTACTAGTGTTGACTTGAAGTTTGGAGCTGATTACTTCGGCTTTGTTATCTATGGTAAAAGTCAGATTTAGATTACTAAGATGGAATTTTGTTTTGTAGAGAATTGCTACCCCTCCTCCCTTTTTGGTAGTGCAATCAAGTCTATTGATGTTATATCTGGGTGGAGTGATTTCATTGTCTTTAATGGTAGGCTTAAGCCACGTTTCAGTTAAACATAAAATATCAAATTGATGGACTTCTAGAAGGGCATGAACTTGAGTGATTTTGTTGCAAATACTTTGTATGTTGAGATGGGCAATAGAGAGAGAGTTGGTAGGTATGGAGGATAATAGAGAAGTAGGTTTCTCTTGATTTCTGTGGACATTGGTATTGGTATGGTGTGGGCCAGGGTTAAGATGAATATCTCCATCCAATAGTGACTGGAGGATTTTAAAATATTTTGGTTGGAGAAGTTTATAAATACAGTCAAATATTTTCCTAGTTTTTAGTTTGCTTGATTTGAAGTGTGCTAGTCTATGGTATTTAGCTAGTATTTAGTTAGGCTGAGAGGTGAGATTTAAGAAGGTGGGAGAGAAAGGTGATATAGCTGTAGAGGTATATTTAGAGGGAAAAGGAAGAGAAGAGTTAAGTGAGGATTTGTAGGATGTTAAGAAGTACGTAGTTACAAGAGAAGATAAAAGTGATAAGCAGATAAGTAATTTAAGTTGTGAAGGGAAGAAAGTTGTACACATTATAATGATTAGGGTAGTGAGCAAAGGGATGAGAAGTAGACTGTAGGTTCAGATGGGGAGAAGCAGTTTGATTAGGTAAGTGGGGAGGAGCTAGATTAGTTAATTAGTGGGTGTGAGGTACAATAAAAAGGTTTGGAGGGGTTTATGGAGTTAACAATCTGATTGGATTGGAAAAGGTAGGGGTATGCCTACTAGAAGAATAAATGTATGGCCACCGGGGGCGGGTGGAAATTGGGGGCAGGGTAGGGGAGTGGAGTGAGCCCGAAGGGCGAACGGAAGAAAAAATGTACTCTGGGACACAAGTGGGAGGTATATATATATATATATATATATATATATATATATATATATATATATATACATATACATATATATATGTGTATATATATATATATATATATATATATATATATAAATATATATAAATATGTCAGTATGTACGTAAAGCAAATGTTATCAATATCCATATATATAAATAAATAATTTTCTTGGGGGGGGTGAAAGCCAGGGTACCTTTTTGGTTAGGCTTATATAGGCCCTAGGGCCAATAGCCTAGTACCTACTTATGAACCTATGAACCTATAAATATATATATATATATATATATATATATATATATATATATATATATATATATATATATATAAAACTATACAGCTTTGGTGACCGCTTCAAACAAGTCTGTCAGGTTTAGGAGGCATGATCTGGTTTTACAAGCCTGAACTGGGTGGGGTCCAGAGTTTGGAGATTACCAATATCATTGTTTATAAGTTCCATGATGATACGTTCCAGAGCCTTGCAGACCAGGCTCATCGGGCTAATGGGGCAGTAGTTCCTGGGGTCCGTGGTGGCTCCCCCTTTGAAAAATGGGATAACCGTCGCTGTGCACCATTCAGTGGGCACAAAGCCTGCGGTGAGGCCATGATTGTACATGGTACTTAGTTGGGGTGCCAGTTCATTCTGTAGTTCAGCCTGGGATGTTGTCAGGTCCCATAGATGCTGTGTTCTTGGCTTTGGAGAGTGTGCTTTTTACCTCTGCAGCCGTGATTACAGGAACTTTGCATTCTTCCAGTATTGAGATGGGCCCTTTAGGTGGTGAGGGGGATAAAGTCAGCACTGAACTTGGGGGAGTAAAGTTAGCACTGAACCTATCTGCCAGGATGTTGGCAATATCAGATGGTTCTGTATATGTAATGGCATTGTGCTGTAACTCAGAGCAGATCTGAGTGTTGCCATTGAGATTCTTGACATAGCTATAGATTGCTTTGTGGTTGTCTTTAGAATCAGCGGCAATTTTGTTTTCATAACTAGCTTTGGAGGATTTTAGGAGGGATCTCAGCTTTTTACTGAGGCTGACCAGGAATTTCCTCCAATCATGGGATTTTACTCTTTTTTGCAACAGCTTCTTTCTTCTGTTGTAGGCAGGGGACCACCAAATTGGCTTCCTTTTTTTGGAGGATAGCATCTTAGTTCTGTTAGGGATTGCATGATCCATGCACTCATGTAAGTGCTTATAAAGTGCATTTGTGTAGGATTCAGCAGTTGTACATCTAATGTCCGTCTGCATGGGTGTCGTGAAGTTTGCCACTTCTGTCTTAAGAAGCATGAAGTTGGCTTTAGAAAATTTTTTTTATAGTGGTTTCCCTAATGGGGTGGGGCGGGATGTGGATTTCTAGGGTGATTAGCTTGTGTTCATATCTGACCAACAAGGAATTGACCTCTGGTGTGGAGCACTGGTTGCCCATGTTGGTAATGACCAGGTCTAGTATATCGCTGCCCCTGGTGGGTTGTGGATAAGTTAATCCAATGCATTGGAATTTATGAATTCCAAAAAACATTGAGCAACAGAGTTGGTACATCAGTAGCTTTCCCAGTTAATGGTGGGGTAGTTGAAATCACCCATTATTAGGGTGATAGGTTGTACCCTAATATTTTCCAATATATCAAGAAATGAGGAATGGGAATCCTGGGACATGGTGGGGGGATCTGTAGTAAGCTACAATTTGAATTGCGGTCTTGCCCATAGTTAGTTGCACTTGGATAATCTTGGATGCATTATTCTGAGCAACTAGCCTGGTGATGTGGATATCCTTAATGCATATGGACACACCTCCACCTTTAGTGTTTCGGTCCAGGATATGTGGCTGAAAGATGTGGTATGAATTATAGCCTGGTCATGCAGGGGTACTCTCTGGAGCCTTGAACCAGGTCTCTGTCACTGCACAGATCTCAATGTTCTCCATTTTATGGAGTGCCTTGAGTAAGTGCATTTTGAGGTTTAAACATCTAGCATTGAGTAGCATTACCCTCAGATTTTGCTTGCTTGTACCTGTTATGGTGGTGAGTTTGTCATTTGAACCTTGCCTAAAAAAAGGCACTATAGGGGTGGTAAGAGTCTTAGCCAGTATATGGAATCCCAAGGGGGACAGGTGCAGGCCATCTCTGGCAAAGCATTATGGTCTGTCGATCATGTCATCTAAGGCAGACAGATACCAGATCCCCTTAGAATGACACCAGTAGCTTTGCCATTTGTTAAAGTCAATCATTTTGTCCTTGTACTGTGGTATCATTCTGGGTGATGGTAGGATGCTACTCAGGGCTAGGGTCATACCTGACGGGGCTACAAGATCGGACAGTTCCTTCATGTCTCTTTTCATGTAGTCCAGGGAGGTAAGTCTGCGGACAATGACAGAGTCATATTTGTACTTGTTGTGGAGTGACCTGAGTGCATGCATTATGTGGCGGATCCTGGCACACGACAGGCAGCTGACAGTAACTTTCTCCTTGTTTAGACTGGTGAGTGGAATATCAGTGTGCCTGACTATAGAGTCACCTATGACTAGAGTGTTGGGAACATTGTTATGCCTTTTGGGGTGTGGTTGAGTGGCACACTGAGTTTGCGAGCTATGTGTCATTTGAGTTGTGTTGGGGGGTGGAGGTTGCTTGCATTTCTGCTTTGGAAGTCCCTGATGCTTGGGCAGATTTTTAGTGAGAGTATCCATGAATGTAGGTGTGTGTTTTGAGTTTCTATGTGTGTGTTTTGGTGGTGTAGATTTTGAGGGACAATGTGGTGAGTGTGATGTGGTGCAAGTGTTTACCCTCTCCTCTTGACTGCCTAGTCAAGTCTTGGGTGAAAAGAGCTTTGCTTCCAGTTCGGCTATATAAGTGCATCTCTCACAGGTTGTAGTGTTGGGTGGTAGGAAGAGAGGGTTGCCTGCGTACATGAGGCAATTGCTGCATTGCCCCCAGATGCCCAGATTCATCAGGTAGACAGGAGAAAACACATGACTCTTAGACATGACTGGATAGGTGCTTATTTATTAAGTACTAAAACCTGTTTTCTTGTAGACAAGTGAGAAAAGTTGAGTGCTGTCGTAATTTGTAGCTTATTTAGTGCTTACAATGAGTTCTGAAGAAGTGCTGAGGTCAAAGAAACAGGTTTGAGTGCTAAAACTAAAAAAACTGGCTAGTTCTAAGAGAAATTTTGAAGAGCAGACTTTATGGTGCTGGGAATAGTTTAATCCTAGCTAAGTGGCGGGGGCTCAGAAGCTTACAAATAGTCCTGGATACAGCAAATCTGTATCTGGACTAGACTACATATAGGAAAGGCAGGAAACAAGCTTAAAAATGTTATATATATATATATATATATATATATATATATATATATATATATATATATATATATATATATATATATATATATATATATATATATGGGTTCACTATACACTCTCAAAAGACTGAAATCCCAAATTTCAGTATTTTGAAATTCTATAGCTGAAAGCTTTAAATCCCGAAACCCCAGAAAAGCGAAATTTAAAATCGCAAACCTACACTACAAATACACCACACACATACACACAATGTCCCCCAACAATCAAACATACAATCCTACACCATAGACAAGCAGAGGGGCAAGCCCCCCTGCACCCCCCATGTGGGGGGGCTGTGCCTCCCCACACCCCTCCTACTTATATATACTAATGCTGAGATCGCACAATCCCACACACAAAGGTAACTCACACCCACACATTTCATAGCCCCCTGCACACACATATCAGAGCCATAACACACACTAACATACAGTAAAGCACAGAACCAACACACTTACACATATATACTTACCTGAACTTACACCTATCCATTCACACACTGCAACACTACAAGTGCTATTTCAAAATCTCCGAACTTCGGGATTTTGAATTTCACACCTCTAGGGTTTCGCAATTTAAAGCTATTGGCTATACAATTTTGAAATACTGAAATTCGGGATTTCAGTATTTCAAGATTCTATAGTGAACCCATATATATATATATATATCTATATATATATATATATATATATATATATATATATATATATATATATATATATAGATACGTGTGTGTGTGTGTGTGTGTGTGTGTGTGTGTGTGTGTGTGTGTGTGTGTGTGTGTGTGTGTACATTTATTCATGTACACAAACTGACATTTATTTGGTACTTTTCTGTTATTGGACAACAGTTTTAAGTAACGCGTTAACAGTTGTGTGAAAATTCTACATAAACAATGCAACAAACATTTCAGCTTTAGAATATTTACACCTTGGCTTTCACAGTGCAATATTTCATGCTTAACAGAAAGTGCAGAAAAATCTCAGGACATGTGTATTGGAGGAGGGGAATAAAACTGGAAGCAGAAGCAATCTATTCTGTTGCTGCTATAATGGAAAAATTATTCAAATACAGTCATGTCATCTTCTTTTGGAATATTCTCATAAGTCTCCAACCCTTGAATTCTGGCCTGAATTTCTTGTGACTCCATTTCCTGTAGAACTATTGGCCTCAGTCTGTCATGCCTAGCAATAGAGCTCTCCTTAAATGAGCACTGCTTGTCCAAGTAGCCTGCTCGTAGTGCATTGACAACACAGCTGTCACTGATTTTATCCCATGAAGTTTTCACCCAAGTCACGTCCTCCTACAGGCTAGGCTTCGCAAAGTTTCCATGCTGTTTTCTCTCCATTCTATTTTTAATGTAGTCATTGAGTTCCATGCGCAAATGGTCATTGAATGGCTTGTTTATTACAATATCTAGAGTCTAGAGATATGCAGTCATTCTTGTGGGAATCATTATTTGATCTATTCTTCTCCGTGCAAGGAATTTCTTCATATCTTTAGCACGGTGAGTGCTGCTGAATCCCAGACTAGCAGACCTCTTTCGTCACCTCGCAAAACAAGTGGCAGCATTACATCGGCCCACTTCCTTATAACTGCTTGTGTGCACCAGGCTTTTTCAGTTTCAAGAATGTAAATGCTTGAAGCACATTCAGTCTTATCTTTCTTGCCTTTACTAATGATTAGAGGTGGGTTTTTCTTTCCATCTAGATGAATTGCCAAAATGCAGGTAACATGTGCACTCTTGTAACCAGTGGAGGGAATGTAGATTGATGAGGCACCCCTCTGATCAATAGTTGTTTGAGATGCTTGACCCAAAAACACTGCATTTTCATTCATAGCAATCATGTTGGAGAATTGGTATTTAGAAAAGTCAATGCCATCAACAAAAGACTTGAATACAAGTGCACGTTTAATAACTTCAGTATCTTCCAGCATGAATGGTGTTGCTGATCTTAGAGAAGTTCTTATCGCTGAAGGAAGTCATCCAGCCAATGTTATGATGCTTTGAATTCTTCTGGGGATATTTCTAACTGTGTTGCCATTGCAAGGGCAAATGCTTGAATATCAGCCCTGCGCACAACCAAAGCCTTTGCTCTCCTGTTAGCAATCCATTCATGGATGATGTCTTCCAGCTCAAGAAATAATGGTTGCCGACCTGATCCACACTTGCACTTCTTAGCATTTCCCTCATCAACCTGTTGACTTAGGTTATCTTATGCTGCACGCCATTTTCTGACCATTCAGAGATCTAACTTCTTCTCTTTGCAGAAAGCCATCATATTCTTTCTGCACGAGTCCTCCATGATTCCTTTCTTTTTTTTACTCAAATTATATTTATTTTGATGAAATAACACAATAATTTAATACAGTCATAACATTCAATAACTATTTACAGTATTTACATTCAGCCTGACAAAAGGGATTCAGATAAAAAAATTGTAGTTAAATAATAAGTTAATATATGAAGTATGATAGTTAGTAAGAGTTTGGTTCCATCTGTAGGGTATCAATCAAATTCAAAACTTTCCTCCATGGACAATTAACCAATGGCTTAGGAAAGGTTCTTAACTCTTTAATTCTTTACTCCATTAGTATGCATTTCTTCAGTGATGATAGGAATTCCTTCATTGTAGGTGCTACATTAGCATTCCATCTTCTAGTTATACATTTTCTGGCTATTGCTATCATTGCCCACAACAAATACAGGTCATCTTTCTTCATATTACTAACAACATTCAACAAAATTAAAGACTTTGTCAAAACAAATATATCAGTATAGATAGCTTAAAGAAATTTGTTAATCTCATTCCAATATGGTTTAATATTAGTACAGTTATAAAAAATATGAGACCAGTCAGCATTAGTGAACAGATGACATCTCCAACATAACTTGCTGTTTGAAGGGTTCATTTTTGAGAGTTTTTTTATGTGTCAAAAAGGATCTGTGTAGAAATTTCCAATGAAAAATCCTCCAGAATTGTGAATAAGAAGTTAGTTTAACTGAAAATAAAATGTTTATTTTATCTTCCATTGATAATGATACTTGAAACCTTTTAGTTAGGTATTGCCAGTAAGAATCTTTAGGAGCTGTCTTATAGACAATTAAAGTGTTATATAGATTTGATAATTCATTCTTAACATTGATATTATTATACAGAATTCCAAAAATCAAGTTTATAATTTTTGGTACAGTTTTGAAGGATTAGTTATATATTATTCTACACAGATCCTTAGTGTATGCTGTGACTCTCTGAAGAACCAACCAGTCATTAGGGGATAGGCCATAGGTTGACAATATACTTCGTGTGTTCAAAGCTCATTGGTTTTTAATACATTGCAACCAACAAAATAGGTTACTGTTTTCCCATAAACCAAAAATATCTTTATGTGTTTTATCAGGGAAATCCCTTGTAATAGTAAACAGCATTAAAAATCTATGCCACAATTTTATATATAGATTTGTGTTAATGAATTTTCTAGACACATCAAAAATATTGTTGATTAGTGTTAATTTAGTTAATTTTGTTGTACTATACTGTAAATTTAAACTTACACAGTGCCATATCTTATCTTTATCAGTTACCAAAGCATTTTTGATAAATAATTTTCATCCATTAGTATAATGGAGTGTAACTGTTTTCAATTGGAAGAGTATCTATGATTTATCCAATTCATCACTATTTTAATTATAGATGCCTTTATATAAGTTTCAACCTCTGGGAATTTTAACCCCCCTTGTTCCCATTTTCTGATATGATGAGAATATGCCACTCTATTTCTTTTGGGGTACCATAGGAATTTCTTCAGAGTTGAAGTGATTTCTTTAAGGATTTTCTTTCCTGGTAGAAGTATAAGGGCTTATGCTATATATAATATTTTAGGTAACAAAACCATTTTTATCAGTTGTAACCTATCATCAAATGTTATAAACAAATTATTCCATTTGCTTATTAATGTCTTGATTAAGTCTATGGATTTAGCATAGTTAAGCTGTAAGGTGTCCTCTATATTCTTACCTAGGACTATTGCTAAATAGTCTAGAAACTTGGTTTCCAATAATATGATTAACTGGAACTTGTATGTTTTTTATTTAATAATAAATATATTGATTTAGATTTGTTGAAGGAGAGTCCTGAGATTTTTTGGAAATTTGTTATTACTATACCCACTTCACCTAACACTTCCTTAGAGTTAGGTAAGGTCAGTAAGACATCATCATCAAACATCATTATGTTATATATATATATTGGTCATATATGTTTATGCCTCTTATCTTTGGGTTATTACGTATTAAAATGGCAAGTATTTCTATGGCCAGAGCAAATAGGATAGGGGACATGGAACATCCTTGTCTAGTACCTCTAGTGATTTGGATTGCTTTAGAATTAAAGGGATCTAATTTGACATATGCTATATTATTTTCATAGATTTTTTTTTTTATCATTGTTATAACAAAGGGGGGGATCAAATAACTGTAAGACTTTAAATAAATAACCCCAATTTAAGGAGTCAAAGGCCTTTTGAATATCTAGACCTATTATCATTGCTTCATGGTTTCCTCTATTGAGGTAATCTATCAGTGTTAATACGCTTTTAATATTATCCTGTGTATGCTTGTTATGAATGAAACCAGTTTGGTCTTCATTTATTATTTTAGATATAGGTATTTTCAATCTATTGATCATAATTGACATAAATAGTTTATAATCATTATTCAACAAAGAAATTTGTCTATATGAGTTGCAATGACTAGGGTCCTTATTCTCTTTTAATATAGGGGAAATTAGAGAATATCTCCAAGAAGGAGGAATATTTTCTAATGTTTGAACTTCAAGAAAGGTTTTATGTAGGAGAGAGATTATAGAAGAAGGGAAAAATCTATAAATGTTGATAATTAAGCCATCTATTCCAGGTGCTTTATTAGACTACTTATTTTAATCCCATCTATAATTTCCTTTTGAGAAATGGGTTTTTGTAGATCTAACTTAAGTTCCTCAGGAATTCTTGTTATGTTGGGAACTATATTCTCTAACGTCTCACATTCATTTGTACTTATTTTATCTTTATGATGCTCTGCATAATGATAATTAAAAGCCTCCAGAATGTCCCCTATGTCTGAGACTTTTTCCCTTTACCCTTCATGAAAGATACTATTAATGTTATTAATTTTTGATTGTATCTTAACTTTCATAGATAAGTTATGAAGATGCTTAGGAGAGGTAGCATAAGAATTTAATTTAATTTTTTCCATAGCTAAATTAGTTTTATGGGATAATATTTCATTGTATTTCTTATTTGCATCTTATAATTTCTTCTTATTATATGTAGTAATTAAGTTCTTATTAGATTTTGGAATTGCTGTAACTCTGAATCCCATTCTTTAATTTTATTTTTGTACCAGCTAATGGTCTTACCATGTAGATAGGCCTTAAGTGAATCCCAAACCATAATTGTGTTTGATTCAGGTTTATAATTGATCTCTAAGAAAAGCTGAAGTTCAGAAGCTATCCAAGATTTAAAGTATTTAATTTTTGTTATATATGAAGGAATCCTTGAAGTAATTCCAAGTGTATTGTTAACAACAGGGAATTATCTGAAAAGGGACAAGGTTGTATTGAAACATTCAAGATTTTAGAACAAAGATCTTATGATATATAAATTTTATCTATTCTAGTTTGGGTACCATGTGTATAGTCTTGTTGTGAGAATAGTAAAGAATTTGGTCCCAAAGCATTAAATGAGTCTTTCAAGTTAAACATTTCTATCCATTTTTTAACTGTTTGGCTGAGGACGATAGTCTAGGAGATTTCCTATTGGTAGTTTCTGTATCATCTGTGATACAATTGAAATCACCTCCTAGAATAATATTACCTTTATAAGTAGTTGTAATAAAGTCGAAGTGTTTCTTAGCTAGTCCAGCCCCTATACCTGGGAACCAGTATAAATTAATCAGGGTCCAAATTTTATTGTTAAACTTAAGTATAACTAAGGCTATGAGTCCATCATTATCTACATGTTTGTAAATAATTTGGGGATTTAAGAAAGTCTTTTTACATAGAATTGTTACTCCTCTGGTTTTATTTTTATAAGAAGATTGAGGAAGAACTGTGTATTCCTTTGGGTCCCACATAAATGTGTCATTTATTTTAAAATGTGTCTCTTGGAGAAAAATTGCTTGAGCCTTGTTTAGTTTAAGATACCTCAGTAGATTAGCTCTCTTATATGGGTTGTTTAAGCCATTAGTATTTAAGGATATCAAAGTTAAATACATATCATAATTCATAAAAAATAACAAATAATAAAGGAACTTGTATAAATAGAATCCTGTATTCATAATACTCTTCATGAATAGACAACAGAAAATCAGTTGTTGTATTTCTTTTTATCTCAATCCAAATAACTTTCCCCATGAAAGATAAAAGTAAAACAATTTTTTCAGACATTTCAAAACTAGAAAAACAATTAAATTGCAAAAAAAAATATTAAATTTTACTCTGATATAAACTTTAATACACCCTGTACATGGAAAGAGATACATCCCTAGTCTAGCAAACAAAACAAAATCTGCTAGACTACCTATCCCAATCATCAACCTTTGTTGGTTCAAGCCCATGAAAACAAAGTAAAAAATGGAGAATATATTATAAATTAAGAGAAAAATAGTAGTGATAAACAACTAATCAGATATTGATTCCAGTTAGATTTTAGAAATAAGTTAAATACACTATTATTAGAAGCATTAACCATTTATACAGTAATTATTCACTAAGTCATAAATATTACTGAGCTCTTTCCCTGTCAAAAAGTGCTAATATACTAAAAAACATGACTTTATAATAACTGAAAACATGATGTCTGAAACATAAATAACATCTAAGATACAATAAGAAAATCAACATATTAAATGCAAAGTAATTATAGATCAATCAAAATTACTCACTCATATATTTGCTAGGATATATTATGGTGTTTGAGTATCCTTACAGTTATTACCATTAGTCGTAAGCATTTACTGTAAATGTATAAGCATATACTAAACAGTTGCTAACTGCATAGGAAAGTTATTTAAAAATATATATTTATAATAAACTCCAGTATATTCACTATAAATAGTGGCTATAATTAAATGTTTACAAGAAGAAATAACATTCCTGTATATATTTGATCACAAAATATAGTTGTTGTTGTGTCTTTCGGCTTTTCCCGGTTAGGAGTCGCCACAGCAGAACTCCGGTCCGCTAATGATTGGCAGTAGATTTTTACATGCTGAGTTGCTGGCCCTGATGCACAACCTTCAATGAAGGTATGCCCATTCATGCATGTCTCCACACAGAAGATGCTCTAGCTGAGAATCGAGCAGTACAACGTCTTACTGTGAGGCGACAACGCTACTGCAGCACCACCACCACAGTGATCACAAAATATAGTCACTATTATAAAAGGGAACCATGAATATGTTTGCAGACAGTGTAGTTTATAATTCTTGTAAAAGAAGCCTACTATGCTATATTAACCAGTCAGAGACTTGACGTTCACAATTAGGCGTATATATACACATTAGATGTAATGTAATCTGATCAGCATGCATAGAATGTATGAAGTCACAAGCTAAGCCAGAAAGCTTAACTTCTTAAATTTCAAACTGACACTTTCTCACCCAGCATGCTACACAGTACAGTTTCATGACCTCACTTTAACTGTATCACAAAGTCTGCTTATTTACAGTAACAAATGCAAAGTTTAACTGTCAGATACTTCTAAACAGTAAAATAACATTCAATACACAAGAAATCACCTCCGGACATCACAAACCATGCAATACACATAAAAAAAAACAGTTGCATCCAGCCTTTCCCATAACTAAACTGTATATAACTGGAAAATTTAGAACATATGAACGCAGCCATTTAAAAGCATTCTAAAAAAAAAAAAAAAAAAAAACACAGCTCTCCCATTATATAAAAACTTTCAGATCCCAGCTAAAGCTTCTAATTAATAATCAGAACAGTCCATAAATTCATGTCATCATTTTTATTTAAAATACAAAGTCATTTTCTGAAGCAAGCACTTACCAGGAACACCAAGCATGAACAATTCGTATCACAGAGACAATCAGACAGCTATGGACATCTAGCAATAAACCACTGCCGCTATGTAGATATACAAGAGATGCATACTGCTAAAAATACAGGAAACATAGTGTCTTTGCCAGATTCACATTGAATAGAGCAAGTCCATTGCTAGTGAGAGACAAAACAGTACTTTAACATTAAACTCTATAGGAAACATAACTTGTAACCATTTAAAAACCTTGTGCCATAAAACATACAAACGTATAACTGTCAGAGAGACCCAATTTATGTCAAAAGCCAGCAAACAGCTTTTTGTTCACACAAGTACCAATATTTATTCTGAAACAATCAGAAGTTATAAATATTAAAGAAACTAGTTAATATATACTAAATCATAAACATGCCCTGTTATCCCATGTATCCAAAACAGTTTTAATAAATTAATCTAAGCAGTGACTATCCTGTGTAATAACTCAGAAGCATTTAGCAGGGAAAAGGGCTATATATTATTTGAAATAAAGCATGTTATCTTAAGGTCATAAAAGCAAAGATAACTTACTGTTCAATTATATCACTCAATAAACCAGTAATATTATACTAACATACTAAAAAGGATAAACAGTTATTTAATTTGAATATGAACAAAAAAGTACAGAAATGAAAAATGCAAAAAGAGAAAGAAAAACAATAAGAAAAATATTTTCATGACATACCTTACTTGAAAATTTAGCAAGTATAAAACAAATTAAAGCCCAGTTGCAGTAGATGCTTTAAGAGATTTAGTGGGAACAGCAATCTCTGACTCAGTTTTTTTGTTTTGTTTTTTTCTTTTTAACATCAGTCCAAGAGGATTGATCAGTAACTCTCTTCAGAGATGCAGATACCCATTCCATATCTTCAGGTAAGGAAATAATGTTCCTCTAGGGCATTAAATGATCTCATTGCATTCTGATATAGGATTTTTATTCTGGCAGGAAAGACAAGCTGAATTTTGATGTTATTCTGCTGTACCAGTTTTATTAATGGCCAAGCTTTTTTCCTCTGCTCCAAAACCCTGGTAGTATAGTCATTATCAAACCTAAATGGGTTTTGATTAAATTTTAATGGACTATTCCTCCAGGCAGATTTTAGGACCAACTCCTTGTCCATATAATATAGAAACTTTATGACTATTGATCTGAGAGGAGAAGAGGAGGATGTTGACACTGGCTTTCCGATAGCTCTATGAGCCCTTTCAATACCAAAGGACAGACCCTCCTTTAAATCTAAAATATCTGGAATCCAGGTATTCAGGAAAGAAATTATATCTTCTCATTCAGCTCTCTCAGGGATGCCAAAAATCCTTATATTTGACCTTCTCTACCTGTTTTTCAGGTCATCCACTTTTTTTAAAAGCCAAGTGTTTTGTTTGATGAAAAAATGTTTCTGGCTTTCTTCTTCCTTCAGTTTTCCATCAAGATCATTCAGGGATGCTTCTAAGTGTATTATTCTGGATTGATGTTGCTGTATAAGTTCCTTGAGAGAATCTGTTTGTTTCTGACAATTTTCCTTGAGGTTTTGGAAATTCTCCTTAAAAATCATCCATTTTTAGTGAGAGTTCTTATAGAGCAGATGTCACAAGCTGCATTTCATTTTTAAAAGCCATGTCAGAATGAAAAGTCTTTGAAGTGCTCATCTCCACAAATGATATATTCTCCTTTATAATTTGACAGGAAAAAAATTTCCTAAGTTCACCAAAGTTACTAATAATATAGTTTATACTTCCATCTATCAATTCTAAGTATTTTTGCTAAAATAAAATAAGTTATTTCCTGTTTTTATACTAGCTTCATGGAGTTCTGAAAAACTGCTGCTATCAGTTGGCCATCTTGGCTCCGCCTCCATGATTCTTTTCTTGTACTTGGCAGAGTAGCTCTTTCTTTTTGCACTCATCTTGTCTGGGGGGGGGGGTGTTAATTGAAGACTTATGAGACCGGAGTGGTCACACAAAATGGCGATGGTTGTGAAGATACAACCACAGGCATTTCTTATCAAGTGCATGAACTTTATGCGTGTTGTCTCTACTTTGACCAATCAGAAAACAACTGTCAGTGTTTAGGGTCTCAACAGTCAAGTGTGAGTGATGATTAGGGTTACAATAAGAATTGTGGTGGACTCCCAGGGAAAGAATCTTATGAGTTTCTGCAAAGTGAAGAAGTTGGTGTCCAAATGGTCCAAAAATGGTTAGCAGAGTATGATAACCTCAGTCAACGGGTGTCAATAATATTATTTTATAATTCAACACATCCATCATGTGTTGTTGATGATCTTAACTGGGGCTTATTTTGGGGTAGGGCTTATATCATGACCACCCTGGAAAATCATGCTAAGCCTTATGCTCTGGTTAGATATTATTTACAAAGCAATACGATATATGTATATATATATATATATATATATATATATATATATATATATATATATATATATATATATATATATGTCAATCTATCAATCCACCATGTGTATAACACCACTCATGACATAGAATCTGTTCAAAAATCTGGGGATATGTACACCATGTTGTTTGTCTGTCTCCACATGTCCTGTCCTGTGATATATTGCCACCTACTGTATGTGAATCTGTAGCCAACCACCTCTGTAATGTCCATCATACAGGCAAGGAAAAGGGGCAAGGCCCACATTAAGGAATGTCCCATATGTCAGAAGTAGTAGCAGTGTTCATGCCCACAGCACATTACTATGTGGGCACCTACATGGTGGTATGGCCTTAGCAATACCTGACATCTGCACATCTGTACAAAGGACAAAGTAGATAGATAACATGTTGTGGATTAGAATTAATGTTTTGAAAGACAGAAGTCTGAAAGTGAAAGGTATGCCATTACTACATGACAACAGTACTCAATGACATGTCCAAAAAACATAGTAGTCTAAAGTTAATATCAAAATATCAGATCAATATCCAATAGGAGATACATAAAAACATATAGCTCAAACACTAAGAACAAGATAGTAGTACTCAGACTTCCAACTTTGCATGCAGGAGTGTATGGTTCTAGTACTACAATTTGAAATCTACTTTTACTTGGAAAAGCACTGTTAAAAGTACTAACGTAATGATGCAATATGTATTAAACTATGTTTGTCAACCAGTGCACTGTAGCTGGTGTAACATGCAAGTGTGACTGTATATAACCTGGGATACTACCCATGTATGAAACAAATGGTAATAAAAATGATTGTGGTACTACCCATGTATACCCAGGTGCACCATACAATATAGTCACACCCTTTGCTACTGTAATGATAGCACACAGAAGCATGTTATGTACAAGAAATTAAATACACTTATTAAAGATGTCATTACCCTGCTATTTTCTCATACTGGAATGTGATCACTAGTTACCAGGGCTGAGCTATGCTTAGAAGGTTTCAGCATTGCTTAA
>NC_056732.1:743338596-743471096 GCF_019279795.1 Protopterus annectens
TGACATCTTGTCAAAGCCTGACATAATTGGTGGACAGATGCCCAAAATACATAGCCATACTTAAAAATTTGCTGTTATACACTGAGAATGTTGCTGGTGTCACAGGGTTTGTTGTAACATATCTTTTCTGAGTGATATAAAGTCAGAAAAACAAACAGATGTTTGCATTTACATATTGCAATCACCAGAGTATGCTACTGATTTGCCAAAGGGAACACCTGCTTGGGGAACAGACCAAACATAACAGCTAACCTGTGGCCATTATATGGATAGCCCTACAGTTGAGAGCTATGCCGAGACAGAACTTTGTCAGACTGAAACCTATGCAGAAGTAGCCTGTGCAGACATACCTTGTTAAACTAGCAGTATTTCAAACATATAACAGGAATACTCACAGTCTTCCCCTAAGTCTTGAGCCTTCTCCACCATTTAGTTGTCTTGTCTTCACAAGTCTTGTTGTAAGAGGTAGTAGCTCAGACAACTCCAGGATGTCTTCCTCACAAGTAAGCAAAAGGGCCAACACCCACATGGAGTACTCATTGATAGGAGTGTGTTGCCATGACATTGGCTATTGGAAGAAATACACAGCTGCTCTGCAGGCAGTTAGCAAGTGGGGAACACCAATAGGTGCACAGGCCATCACCTAGTCATGAGCATCACCTACAAAAACCATGCTGCCACCTATTCAAACCATCTCTATCCCTGTAGTGCACAGAGAGAGAGAGAGAGAGAGAGAGAGAAACAAAACATAAACTGGAAAAGAGAAGAAAATAAAAAAAAGGTAAGTGGAACATGTAAGCATGCAATTGAATGTAGTACTTGGTCTGTATTAATGGGAAATATGATTTAGAAGAGTATATGTCCCAGCAAGCCTTGCTGTACTAATGTCCTGCTGAACAGCTGCTATGGCCATAGCATCTGGCCCTCTCTGCAGTGGGAGAGATCACAGCCATACCTCTCAACTGTACAGATCTTCACAGAATGTCCAAATTTTCCTACCATAGTTTTTTGTCTGTTCGTCCTGAAATCTGTACTTTTCTGGCAAATAGCTGAGGATTGAAGTAATCAAGTAATGACAGACACTGAGTTTAAGACTCAACATTCTTAAGAATATTCCCGGTAATGCAAAATGTATCATTCTACAAACTTCCTAAGTTTGTAAGAGGAGTATTTAAAATCTGTCTCTATTAAACCCCCATCATTGTAAGCTTTGTCCAGATGTGATGCTCTAACAGGTTGTGAGGTAGGATCACAGTTCAGGAGCCTGACTCACCCTGGAAAAGGACAGCTCACATAAGACAACCACTGGGGTGTCTGTCAAACAGTTGTGACAGTGCTATTGCTAGGCCAGTTAATGGGATGTTGTCCAAATCCATATGTTACCTGTGAATAGAAGTATGACACATGTGTCGTGTAAAGCTAAGAGACCTATATAGGGCATGTGCATAGTAAAGTACTGTTGCAGACATGTGTGTTGAACTGCATGTGATGTATTGAATTAATAACATTTACCTATACAGTACTATCCTTCTGCTCATTTAAAATAAAATAGGTTTTAAAATATTTATGAAGTCATTTTAATATATAACAGTTATTTATTTGATTTAAATCAAATGTATATTAATCTATTTTAAATAATTTTATTATTGAGCATTTACTTAATGGAGAAATACAATGAAAGTATATGTATTTAGTGAATGTAAATAATAGAATGTTTACTGTCTTTTTAATTTTTTAAACTCAGATCTTGAATGGGATTGGGTGTTTTAGTATCAATTAGATTATATAAAGGTTAATTGATGAAATTACTGGTTATCTGATGAAGTCGGGAAATTGAGAAGAAAATGCATGTTATGTAAAGGCGTTCATGTGTTTGCTTTTTGCTGCACTGATACAGAGTATTTTTATGCGAAAATCTACAATTTTGGAATAAATCTACTTTGAATATTATCCTTGCTCATTTCTTCATGCAGTTTTGGCACTTACAACAATTGTTTCTTGGTTTATTTTGAGTGCCTTTTCCTTTTTTCGCATTTACCTATACAGTGTTCTGCTGGACAATAAGCATATTTGTGACTGATATCTGTAGTCACATACACATATACTTGTGTTATGCCAGCCAAACCATTGGCAAGTCTGTGAGCATTGACAATGTAACATAATAGCCTATTTATGACTGTTGGACATCTTCCAGGTCATCACAGTGATGGTGAAGCCTACTGTGCAATCAACTTACTAATGTATGGTGCAGCTATATTAATACTGTGTCACTACTGATGTCCATTTTGCCACCCTTTTATGTGTGCCATTGTCCAGACGTACTGCTATAACAGGTTGAGAAGTATGATTAAGCAGCAAGACTGTAAACACAGTGGGCCATACTAATATAGAACAGAAATGTACACCAGGTATCCCCTGAGCACATGTATGTATTCATATGCTCAGCTGGAAGACACAAAACTAATCACATAGGTTTCAAGCAGTCATGTACATAGGTTATGTATGTTGCACATGTGTGTAATATCAGTGTCAGTGCATACAACAGACATAAATGTGTACAGCTACTGGTTGTTGCATTGCCCTGACACTGATATGGGTACAAGAGAAGACATGATTATCAGGTAGTAATCAGAGAAGTGTCCAACTGTGTTATGACCCGCTGTTCATGCCTACCACTACCAGCTATATCAACACTTATATACAGTGTATATCACAAGTGAGTGTACACATCCCTGTTGGAATGGCAGGTTTGTGTGCTGTCTCTGCTATATGACAATCAGACCACAGAGAATCATTTCATAATGTTTCTCATCTTGTATGTGACCCCTAACCTGTACAATTCCATTGAAAAAAATCAAAGGTGTTTCTAGGAAGGTGAGCAACTACTGCCAATTGAAGATGTATCATGATGTTAGAGTCCAAACCAAGATGAATGAATGCTATAACCATCTCAAGAGGTGCATACACAACATATCAGTTTAAGGGGGTGCACACTCTTTCAACTGGCTTATTGTACTGATTAGTATTTCCATATCTTTTCACATACCAGATTGTTATGTTTTCAGTTGAATTGTACAAGCTATAGGTCACATTAAAGGTAGAAATTGTTTTGAAATGAGTTATTGTAGTGTCATGTTTCAATTGCACAAATACCAGACATTGTAACAAGGGTGTGTAGCCTTCATATCCACTGTAGCTATATGGACTCAGCAGTACCTAACTTGTATAACCAGCCTCCACCAAGGTAGATTAATTCCCTTTGGTGGAAAGCAGCAATACACAAACCACATAATATGTTGTTATATTGGCTGTACAGGGACACAAAGGTGCAGACAACAACTTAGAAACAAGTTCACCTCTATCTGAGCAAGCATGTAAGCTCATAGATGACTTCATGTAAGCCTGACTATGACTACAAATCAGACATATCCACACTACCAAGGACAATTGCAACAGTGTCTCCATATACGTTGTCAGTCTCAGAGGAAACAACACAATTTACCCTGTACTGGGGGTAAAGTACACATCATACACACATGCCATGGATATAGGCAACCTGCATCAGACAGGTTAGGTGGGAACATTGCCACCCTGTCCACCCCAGTTGTATAGGGGGATATGCACAAGAACCACACTCCTCCCCTCAGCTATGGTGAGCATGTACATACTGCCTACTGATGGCAGCAACAGCAAATCTCCATGGGGCATAATAACATCACTGTCTGCCTCTTGCATGAACCCAGGCATGGCCTCACAGCTCCATCACACACCACTGTGAAACACAGACCTGCCACCATCCACATACCATCCACATGGAAGATGGCCACTGTCAACCCTCTACACAGAAATGAAGAATGGAGAATAGAGGATTATAAAATCAAGTGTACAACACTGGGGGGAATAAGATAGCTCAGGGTCAGAAATGTAATGCAAGCTGCTATAGCCACTATAGAGTGGAGGGTTATGGTCTAGTTTGGATTATTTGCAAGTAATATCCACAGTTGATGTTCCATTTGACAACCGTATGAAGTCCTGTGACCTTTTTCCTATTTATGTCTTCCAGGTAACATGCAGAGGGCTTGCCTACCAGCATTCTCTGTTGGTGAAGCTGACATCATCACCCAATATGTGATCAAACATTATTCTCTGTTATTTGGATGGGGAGCAGAAGATGTGTGGGAGAGGACCACACTGTGGAACACTCTGGTCAACAGAGTAAATAATGCCGGCCTGCACAGCAGAACTTATGAGCAGGCGCAGCATTGGGTCACTGACCACATCCGCCATGCCCGTCAATTGGTTGCTGCTGAAGTGAGGGACTGGCTAGTCACAGGTGGGGGCCCAACCATCCAGCCCCCACTGACACCCACCAAGGAGCTCCTTGCCAACTTAGGGGCACCCACCCAACACACAAGCCATGAAGTTGAGGAGTTGAGGAAAGCATTGTGGAGGTGGGATGCATACACACACACACACACACACACACACACACACACACACACACACACACACACACACACACACACACTGGACAAGAGCATGCAGGTAAGGGTCCAGTGGGGATTAGCACACTAATGTATCAGGTATACCTCTATCTGTATTGTATTAGTACATTAATGTATCAGACATACATGTAGCTGTATTGTATCCGCATCCATGTGTCAGGTCCGATTGCAGCTGTGGATGGGGTTTTCTAATGCACAGAGGTGCACATCTATGATGAAGATAGAACATTGTGTATTATTGGGGTTAGTACTGTAAATGTGCAGACATGCTGCAACCATTCTGTACTAAGGTCACATGTGAGTCTGCTGACAATACTTCCCTCTCACAACTGCCTAGAACCCTCTGGTCTGCATATGGGACAGCAGCCTGAAGCTGGTGAGTATGACATTGTTCTGTTATTGTCTGGCAATAACCCAGGCATGTGAAGGACATGCAATTTACCATGCAGACAACTATCAGTAAAAGCTACATTGCTTTATGTGCATGTTCACTTGTGGTGGGGTTACCTGCATTGCATCACAGTAGTCACCACTGTTGCAACTGCCTCATGTACACAGATAACCCTCCCCTCTAAACTCCAAATACTCAAACCTGTGAGAGTTACCTGTATATCAAACAATGTGGACATATGCACTGTCCAGCAAAGACTGGACTAGCAGGTCAAGAGGATAAGATCAACACCTACACCACACCATGTGGAACATATAGCTCACCATGACACCCACTTTGACAGCCATGACATACAGTGAAAAGCCACACATCCACCTTCACAGAAGCACTCAATGGACATTTACCCAAACAGCACAGACCAGCAAGACAGACACCCACTCAGACACCACAACATGGTAAATGCAAAGGGACATATATTTAACCTACACAGTCTGCCCCTCAACCTAAGCTCCTAAGGCTAACCACCTTGCACAATACATTGATCATAGGTAACTCAATACTGAGGAACTCATATACCACTCACTAACTTGAATGTGGAGCAGGTAACAGCCAAATATCTATCACATGCCAGCATCCAACACATGCCACAGCCAGTCATGGCACTCCACAACTACGGTTATCACTCTGTATTCATGTGGGTGTGAATGACCTGGGACACACCTCCCTGAACTATGTGACAAGAGACATGGTTGAACTCTCTAATTATGTGGTCCAGGCAGCTGTGACAGTAGCCCTGAGCAGTGTACCGCCATCACCCAGAATGATCCTGTGGTACTATCAATAGATTGACTGCAACATTGGCTTATGTATTTTTTGTCATTCTCGGGGAATCCAGTACCTCTCTGCTTGGGATGACATGATTGATAGAACCCAATCTCTTACCACAGATGTCCTACATCTGTCAGCGCTGGGTTTCCAGGTACTGGCTAAGTGCCTTGCCACCCCTATGATGCCTTATTAGGCAGTGTTCCTAATGTAATTACCACCATAACAGCTAGACATGTATGCAATCTAAGGGTCATGCTGCTCAACAGTAGACATCAAACTTTCAGGATGCAGTCACTCAAAGCACTTGGAGTGTAGGATATTAACATGTCTGCTGTAATGGAGAGGTGGTTCACAGCAGCAGACAGCAGCCCTGCAGTATCAGGCTATAATGCATTCCACACTTGTCAGCCCCCAAACATGGACCACACCACATCTCCACAGGTGATGTTGTCTCCATATTCATTATGGATAGGAATAGCTTCAGACTACTATCCAAGCATAATACATTGGAGATTCTTCTAGTACAACTGTCTTGGGGTAATAGTGCAATCCAGACCATAGCCTGCTATGGGTCCACATCTATGTTCCTAGACTGTCAATGCACATTCCTCAACATCCTGCCATCGATGATGGTCCAATGCAACACTGACATAGTACGAGACTTCAACTACCCCTACATCACCTGGGGAAAGTAGCCAAATGCCAGTACAGTGGCCCAACACTTTCTGGGATTCATCATTTCCAAAGGCCTGGACTGGCTCATACTGGCCCCCAGTAGAGGAAGCAACAACCTTGACCTGTGTTGACCACTTAAATGTGGGACTGTTGCTTATCCACAGTTGTCAATCCCTGCATGGTGAGAGCCACACAGGCTGTAATCAACATTGAACTCAATATGTCAGACACCCCCCCACAAGGGTAACCACCTTGCAAAACCTGTCCAAAGCTGTATTTGCAGCCATGAAAACAGGGGTGGATGACTTCACTGCACCCATGGCAATGGGAAATAGCTGCATGACTGTGGAATCATACACATATGCACACTAAGAACAGGTACATGAATGCATGCTACTAACCAGAGTCAACAGAACCCAGACACTGTCCTCCAAACACTGGGAGACAATATGATGGTCCCCTGCCAGCACTAAAGTGTACAACAGAAGGAGGACACTGTTGGAGAGAAAGGTGTTGTCCCATGACTGTTGAGCTCCCTTATTCGCCGCAAACATAATGTGGCATCCCTCATGGAATCCCCAACAGACATCTGTGAAGGCAGATATGCAGCAGACAAAGACAGCAATCACAACAGCCTTTGATAGGTACATCAGCAACATCCACAGTATTAAACACAAGTGCTGTGAGTTACTGCACAATTCTAATACCTATCCTAAGACAACAGATATTGGCCACAGTGTTGGCAACACATTCAGTGCCAGCTTTAACCCTCTCTTCCCGTACAAGTGGAGTGCTGAGTGAATGTGTTCTCACATGCTGTATTCTATTTCTGTTCTAGGCATCTGTTTGTCACCAGGATGTGGCCCTGCAACAAGACCAAGGGGTATGGCAGTGTGGTAATACATCCACCCATGTCTTAGGCAGGAAACAGCTGTGTCTGCATGGATTTCCCAGATCTGTAATACAGTGATTGCATATGCCTCACAGATTATAGGGCTGAGGGTTGTACATAGGTATATGTTGATTTATGTAGAGTTGAGAATGGTACATGTTCTGGTTTGGACACACCTCCAATTGCTAATAACCACAGCCACGGGGGATCTCCATCAACCCAACACTCTGAGATTATTATTCACACACAGGCACACACACACACACACACACACACACACACACACACACACACACACACACACACACACACACACACACACACACACACACTAATGGGCCTGAAGGCTCTGCAAGGCTAGCCCAAGGGAATACCTTGGTATCAGGCCACATGACAATAGTCCCCATTGTGGTTCATGAGTATAGTCACTGGAGTGGTCCGCAGGGGTGGGTATTATTATTCCATCCACTCATCCAGATTTCTATTGTGGGTGGCCAGTGATGTGCACTGCTTCACATGTATGTGATTTATATTCCACAACATGAACAGTGACTGGGTTGTGCACATGTCCCACATGCATGTCCTTTGAAATGTGGAAGTATGCTTGAGGTCTCTGGGGCATCGTGTGTGGAGAGATTGGTATCTTCAGATGTAGCATTCCTGACCTAGTTTGGTGAGACATGGCTGAGTAACTGAGGTAGTGATTGCACTTACATAGACAGTATGATGCAGGTATTCATTTGAGTTATTAGAGTCTGTCCATACAGTGCATGTGCATAAGGCATGATATTCCCTTTGTGGGGTATGTTTGCAGACTCTACAGTTGTTACAGGTGTCCAGTGGGGAACATGGCAAAAGGGCTACTGTACATATTGATTGGGTTACTGAGGGGATGGTACAGGGTGACCAAGTCATTTTACTTTCTATATAACACACACTTAATAAAGAGATGTTACAAATCAACGTACTTTCTGATGTCAGTGGCACCATCATGGTCAACAGGCAGCTGATTGTCAACCTGTGTTTCCCATTCTGTTATAACAATGTCACTATTCAGTGGACTACCACCAATGTATTACTTCATGTGAGACATGGTGTTCCCAAAGGTAATGGAGGCAAATCTCTTGGCATTAAGGTAATGTCCAGGGTTCTGACAACAGTCATATGTGTCAAGTGACCTTTGTGCATGATGTCAACATCACATGGATTGGGAATACTACCACTCACCTTAATATCATATGCAAACATTTTCAGACAGGGTGTCTTTGTGTTCTCCTACAACTCAGAAGGGTAGATCTCAAACATGAGAAGATATGGGTCCATAACTGGTGTGACACCAGTCATGTCTGGTCATCAGTTTGACATGGAGTCCACTGCAATCACACTATGGGTACTTTCTGTGAGGCAGTTTGCAGGAAATCTACTGATATAGTGGTTGATGCCTAGCCAATTGTGTTTGTGTATGATTACTGGGTAGAGCATGGTCTCTGAATATTAAAAGGGTTGCCTATATTGTTAACTATTCCATACTGTCACATAGTCATTGCACATGGCACTACACATTTAGGGCTGTGGATTGCCAACACCAACCTCTATGGTGTTTGACGACTCTTGGCCTTGTAATGTGGACATTGGAACATATACTAGGTCATCAATATAATAATTTAGCAAAACCTGCCCCCAAAATGGACTCTGCTATCACACCAACACCCACATGGGATACTGATGACAGACAGAGAGACACACACACACACACACACACACACACACACACACACACTTGCCAGTACTGAGTTTCAAACCCCTACTTATCTATGTATTGCTACTTCAGTGTTATGCATTTATCACATCTGCCATGGAGCTTATAGGGTGGATGTTGTCCTAAAGTACTTCTAAGGTGAGAAACTTCAACAGCCCTTGTAAATACTGGCATTGGGTGATGTAGTAGTTGAGAGATTTCATAAAATACTTTACCCCACCCACACATTTAGATTTGCCAGGAGTGAGGTTCAAAACTCTATGTTTTCAGACCTTTATGTTATGCATTTACTACATGCACCACTGACCTTACATGGTTTAGGGTTGCCAACAGGTACTTCTAAGGTGAATTATATCTGCAGGACTTCTAAAGTAGGACACTGAGAAGTGTACTGTGTGTAAATGGGGCCTTAAGGTATGAACACATACATGCACATGCACAAACTTGCCAGGAATGAGATTCAAACCCCTCTCTATGTAGATATTACTACTACATTGTTACACATTTATCACATGCACCATGGAGCTTATAGGTAGAACTGCTTCCAAACATAACTCTAAGGTGAGTGACATCAGCAGCCATTGTAAAGTATTACACTTTGAAATGTACTGGCTGTGTATGTACACAAAATACTTCAACCTACAGATATACACACATTCACACAAACAGACATACTTTTACAATTGCTGGCACTGAAATTAGAACTCCCATCTAACTAGTGTTTTGCACTACAGAATCACAAACACAGACACACTTTTCCAGGTGCCGGTACTGAGATTAGAACTCCTACATAAGTAGTGTTTTGCAGTACAGTATCACACAGTTATTACCACTACCACAGAGCTTATATGGTGGAGAGCTGTCCAAAGGTATCTTTGCAGGTGAGTGACATCACCAGCTGTGTTAACGGAGGAGTAAGGGAAGCATAGTGATTGTGAATGGCCTCAAAACCATGTATTTACAAACACACACATTTTTACATTTGCCAGGAGTGGGATTAGAACTCCTACCTAACTAGTTTGCTATACTACAATATTACACAATCGCAAGTGCCACAGAGCTTATATGTTGGATAGCTATCCAAATGTATCTTTGAAGGTGAGTGAAATCAGCAGCAGTGCTAAAGGAGGAGTAAGGGAAGTGTAGTGAGTTTGAACGGCCTCAAAATCATGTCGCTACAAAGACACACACACACACTCTCACACAAATATACACATTTTCACAGTTGCCAGGACCAGGATTAGAACGCCTACCTAATTAATTTACTACACTACAGTATTACACAGTTACTGCAAGCGCCATGGAACTAACATGTTGAACAGTTGTCCAAAGGTATCTTTGAAGGTGAATGATATCAGCAGCAGCGCTAAAGGAGGGGGAAGGGAGTGTGGTGAGTGTGAATTGTCTCAAAATCATGTATCTACAAAAACACATACACTCTCTCACACAAACACACACATTTTCACAGTTGCCAGGATTGGGATTAGAACTTCTACCAAGCTAGTTTGCTACACCAGAGTAGTGCACAGTTATCACAAGTGCCATGGAGCTTATAGGGCTGCAAGCTGCCTAAAGGATTATTTCAGGTGACTGACATCAGTAGGAGTGCTAAAGTAGGACAATGGGAGGCATAATGAGTGTGAATGGCCTCAAACTCATTCATCTAGAAACACACACACACACACACACACACACACACACACACACACACACACACACACACACACACACACACACACACACACACACACACACACACACACACACACACACACACACACACACACACACACACACACAGACACACAACTTTACATTTGACAGGACTGAGATTACAAATGCTACATGAATACTTATTTGTACTATAGTGTTACACAATTATCACAATCACTGCTGAGACTGTAGGGCTGAGGGCTAACAAAAGGAATTTCTACAGTGAATGACATCAGCACATCATGTGCTATAGGCCAATGGGATGTGTACTGGGTGGGAAAGTCCTCAAAATGGGATTCTCTATGTCATTGTCTGTCCCTCTCTTCCCCATGTCTCTCTGTGTGCGTGTTTGAGATATATTCTGTTGGCCTTAGATATGTGTAAGTATTACTATCCAATGTATGTGTGTGTGAAGTATGAATGGTGTACAGTTTGGTGTGTGTGCAAAGACATCTGTGAATAATAGATATCAATAGTCCACTGTGCTGTCAGACATGGGCTTCATTTCTCTAAGTGTAGGAGCATGCCTAGTATGACCTTCTATATTGAGTGTGTGCATCCATTCCAGGGAGAGTTGGACTCCAGTTCAGGGTTTTGTGTGCTACAGCTACACCTAGCAACCTTTTTCTTCTGGATATCTGTAGATAGGTTGCCAATATGGAGACACAATGGGTGCAACATACGGGGGATACTGTAACTATTGCTGTCTGTGCTGCTTGTGTAACATGGTTGGTTGTAGCATAGATTGTCTGACATAGGTATGGCTTTACACTGTGATGTATCATGTCATGAACTACTGACAGATATCATTATTTGGTTACAGTCATTTACCAGGATAATACAAGATGAATAAAGCTGAGACCAATATTCTGAGGTATATAGACTACACATTCTGGCACACTCCTGCCATTGTGGAGGAGTAGCTACAGACAATAGACTGCTGATTCTGTGTGAATGGTCCAGCACCTTGATAGTATGCTGGCTGGGGATCCCCTTCTTGTGCTTTTCTCCACTTAATGGAATGGCCATATCCTGTTGCGGCCATACCTCTCAGTTGCACAGATACACCCAGTTTATCCAGAGGGAGGACTCATATATCTGGTCAGTTTACCTTCATATTGTGGTTTACAAGCAGTTTTGTGGCTATTCAGTCATGAGTTTGCAGTCAGTGAGGTAGTATGGGCAGACATCAGAGTTTCAGACTTCACACACTCCATGACATCCATGGTTCTGCACCCCCCTTGTTATTCTCTCTTCTTCCTAACATTATGAAAGCAATATCTCTGAGGTATCCCTATAGTTGGGCCTTTATCCCAGTAGTAGTAGTAGCCTGGTCCACAGTTCTTGCAGTAGGTCATGGAGAGGCATGCTACTGGCATTTGTCAGCATGGCCTTGCATTTGTTTTCTGTTTACTGTGTTAGGTTGTTAGTTAGGACCCCCTGGCTTTCCATACATTGGCACTATGGGTGAGGCATGGACCTTTACCAGAGGACTGTAGGCCATTTGAGAGTGCTGCAGGCCATCTGTAGCAGGCCAGTGCATTCTGTCACACATACGTTCCCAGGTAGCAAGCAAGTGGATTACCGTTGAGTGACAGTGGTAAGTGGTTGAGGTGTTCCTGTCAATCCTTCCTGTTCATATTGATCCACGAGTCCGGATGTGGTCAGGTTGCTGCTTACAGCTAGGGACACGTGCATTGGACACCTATTCAGCATGCAGCATAATGTATGTATTCCCATACAGAGATGGGTTCATGCTGTACTCATTCCCTGCAGCAAGGATATGACCTGTGATAAACCTGTGGCTGATGGTAGGGTGAGCTGAGTGCATGTGTGATATGGAAGATACTGGCACCTGAATCACATATATACCTGGGCCATTCCCCTTATGCTGCCTTGTGTGTGGATATGGGCAGCCTGTTATTACTTTATAACTGTGCCTTTTGTGGTCTGCCAGTGATTGGCCAGACTACCGGTATTCCATACTAGAGGGACAACTAATGTGGTGCTAAGCCTTATGTATAATTCCAACGTTGTGTGCAGTTGACATTTATTTTATATGCACCCTGTGTAGGTCACTTCCACCTGTGTACTGTTTCTATGTATGGGCCCCTATTTATGGCGTGTGCAGCTTTCCAATGGTGACAGATATTGACATCTGGATTGTGAGTATGTGCAATGGCTGACATGGGTGTAGCTGAGAAGCAATATGGTTGGCACTGCAGTTGTTGGAACATGGCACTGTCGACCACTGTACTGTACCTAGGCCACTGAGACACAACCCTCCAGGCCCACATGCTGACCACTTCCAGGCAATATTAAACACATGACATACTTACCACACTGATCCCTGCATATTGCACATATGCAACAATATAGATTGGGATAGCTTTAGCAATCTGTGCTCCAGTGATATTATTCCTCAAACCTACATGTTATTGCATTTCTACATGGGCATTGCACACAACCTGGCAGTTGATGGAGGGGAAGCCCTTGCGGTTTATGTAGCTCCTACCCCACTCGCCATGTGGTGCTTTTATGTGTATGTGCGTGCAGTCTATAGCACCAACTACCTCAATGTTTGGCTGCTGGGGAAATACATGTGCTCACTGACATGTGCTGACATGGCATCCAAGAACTGGTGGAGTATACTGGATGCTGATGCCTGCGATACTCCCATGATATCCCCAGTTGGTCTTTAGAAAGTACCTGTGTCTAGTATTCTTAAACCTACACATACCTTGGTATCCACTGGGATGGGTTCCCCTCTGTTAGTTCTGTGTGTGAGGCATGGCCTGCACAGCTCAATGATTTGCTGTACAATGTCCTTGTCCACCCTATAGCACTCCACTATATCCTGCTCATGTAGGCACTGGGTCAGTTGTCAGCATTCGCCTCCTCACCACCCTCAGTCTCTAGCACATATTGATGGATTAAAGCAGCAGCAGCCTCTAACATTTTTAGTTAGTTTTGCCAGTTAAAAATCCAGTTTACTGTCAAAAGGTTGAAATTCATTTGGTCTAACGTTCATTTGGTCGACACATTTGGTCGACTAATTAATATTAATTAGTTCATTTGGTCGACAGACAGTGCTGTTGACTGTCTATCAACCTTATGTTGACAACAGGCAAGGATTTATCCTTGTCAGCACTGTCGTGCAATCACAGAGTTGTAATATATAAGTAGCAGGGGGTGTTGGGGGAGCACCCCCCCTGCAAAAAAAATAGTGTTAGTTTGAGGTGTTTGTCAACCATTTAAATGTAGACATTTTGGCGTCGATATTTTGACCTGTCTATGTAAAGATTTTGACCAAATGCACATCGACCAAATGAATTTCAACCTTTTGATAGTAAACCTAAAAATCCCCCGTCTGTGTACACTGGTGGTGTAGAGTTTGTGGGAAAAAATAGTCTGAATGGTGTTTGCATAGCTTATACTAATGTGCTGGGTTGCTGCATGTGTAATTGGCTGATTCTGATGCATTCCATCTGCCAGCTATGCTAGTTCTCCTTGATTGATTTCCTACTGCTGTTTCCCCTTCCCAGTTCCTCTCTATTTAAGCCCCAAGGCATGCCGCACATACCTAGTGCTGAAATGTAAACAGTGCTGCCATTTCCTCTTTTTTTTTCTGTTTATGTTTAAAACCCGATGCATGGCACACACACCCATTTAGGCAATGTAAACACGGCTAGGCAGCCTCAGACACACCCTCTTCCTTAGCTGTGCTTAGCTAAGGGCAAACACAGGCCACAGAGCTCCAATGAGCTTACAGAAAGCATGACACACCCCCTTCTGAAGTCATTCAGCTCTTAGACTTGTACTGTTGTATTGCTGTACCTACACAGTTAGGTACAAGCTGACACTTGGAAGAAATATCTAGAAAAAGAAGTGAATTCCACTAAAGAATGCTCAGCAGAACAAAAAACAATGTAAATATTGGAAGAGCGTTGCACCACAGGTATTAGTATTTCATGTGAGTATTCAAAACTTGCTAAACAACCAAAATGGCATAAAGACAGCTTCAAAACAACAGCTTCAATAACAGGCTTTTACCATGTTGAATCCACAATATATGAAATATAGAGCTTTGCTGTTGTAAAAGTCAAGTGGTGCTGTAATTGCACAGCTTTAAAATATGTGGATGTCATAAAAACTGAAAAAACAAACATAGAAGTGAAGAACCCTTCTGATGTAAATAATGGACAAGCTCTTTCAGCTTTTTCAAGCCTTCTTCAGATCCAAGTAGGTAAGCTGGGTTCAGTGTTTAAAAGTTGCTGGTAAGAGAATTAGAATTTCGCTATAAGACAGTTGAAGTATCCACTGTGTACAAACATACTCCTGCCCAAACAAAGGTCATAGGGTATTGTAATAATGCCTGTAGTGTAATGATTAGAGCAATGATCACTAAAGTTGTGAGCACTGCAAGGACATACAAGTTGTTAATTGACATCACTCTCACCCCCCCCCCACACCATATCTGTAACAATAATCTAAATACACTAATCAATGGGTGTATTCTACACCAAACCTACTGTTGGGACATATGTCCTATTGTTCAACAAGTATTGAAATGTGTTTGTATTAATGTTCCATGTTGAAATACTATCATTGGTGGCCTGTTGCTATCAATGTAACTTGCATGCCGCTGTAATGGCCACTGTGGTTCCATATATGCATGTGTTCTATGCAACTGTTCCAAATATGTTGTTTTGGGTTAATGGGACTATCTATGCATGCTTTTATAACTAATCCTGGATTGTGTTGACTATTAATAACCCACATATGTTCTAAAACTGTAACACCATAGCATGTTTGGGAAGGCCAGTCCCAGTGGACCCACCTCTACCACTTCATCTGGCCATGGCACTGGGAAGCAGCACATCTGGGACCCACCCCCGCTGGTCCTGCACCACCTTTGGTGTAGGAACTGCCTCTGAGGATGGGGCTCATCCCACGTGGGAGTGGGTGCAGACAGGGTCCTGTCACCGGAAGCCGGGTATGTGGTTTTGGTGCGTAGCAAACTCCAAAAGGAGTTTGGAGATCTGCTATGCCAGCGTGAGGGCCACGTGATGCAATTAGAGGTCCAATCCAAGATGTTTACCTCCATGTGTCATATTTAGCCCCTGTATGCTGTCTTGTCTTTCCTCCTACCCAAACTACTTCTCCAAATATACCTACTATCCTTCCCCAGCATACCACTCTCACCTTAAATAAAAAAAAAAAAAAAAAAAAAAAGCAATATGTTCCCAAAAAAAAAAAATGTTGCCCCATACATAGCTGTCCATTTCACAGACGTGTCCACTGGACACAAGTAATCTGGTCTAATTGGCTTCACAGCATATTATTGTTGTCCTCACCCCTCTCTCAGAGGTGTGAGTGTCCAAATATACCTCCAAATTCAATAGATATGCACAGCTGTTGTTGTAAAAGAAATGGACAGCTATGGACCTTCCGTACACCCATCCTTCACATCCCTAGCTACTTTCCGTATTGTCTTTCCCTCTGCGTGCCCCCCCTTTTTTTTTCTTTTAAAGAAATTAGTGCAGGGGTAAGTGGGAGTAAGCACTTTTAAGCAGTAGTAAGCTGGATTAAGCCTGCTTGCACAGTGCTAAGACATGCCTACTCAGATTAAGCACTTTTCAGGCTGTCTGTAAACATATTTAACCGGAAGTTAGCATTGCTTACTGCCATGCAAACCCGCACACACCCACTTACAGCTGATTAAAAGTGCCTTAATCACTCTGTATGCAACAGCCCTTGTTTTTCCCAGCAACAAAATAATCAGTGCTTGCAAGTCTTGAACCCAGGGCCCTGCACACCATAGCCACAGCATGTTACCACTAAGCCATAGACATGTGTGATGTTTTCTCAAACATATCATGCAGCACAGTCATTCAACAGTAGGGAAAATGTATTTATATATGTATATATATACATGTAGTGCATTCAGACATTGGATCCACACTCTGATCCTTTCACTGCAAAACATCTGACTAAAGGCACTGTAAATGGGGATGAAGTGGCCCATAATAGGGACCTCTTGTAATTGTTGCTATTATCCCTTCCACCACAGCTGAACTGTTCTGCCTTGCAACAAAATAACAAGCACATGCAAGTCTTGAACCCAGGACCCTGTACAATGTAGTCACAACAAGCTACAACTAAGCCATCTCAGCTAGAAGAAGCTAGGATAATTTCTGTAACATATCATGCAGAATAGTCAGTCTACCATAGGGAATGTAACATGTGGAAGCACTAAACATTCTAATGATACAAACACATGACACACACACACACACACACACACACACACACATATATATATATATATATATATATATATATATACATGTATGTGTGTGTGTGTGTGTGTGTGTGTGTGTGTATATATATATATATATATATATATATATATATATATATATATATATATATACACTTATAGATATATATATAAAGAGAGTATATATAGAGGGTGCACAGAATATCAAACAGCCATTATTCCTACAGTTGCCACCTTATCAAATGGCTAGTGTCTGATTCTTTCCTACAAATGAGAATGATTGCATGAAACATATACGCACACACAATGCAAAGGACATGACACCATACACAGTTTGCATACATATAAATGTTTATTTGTGTACTATTTCAGTTGTTTATGCCATTTCTTTTAGCATTTAGGTCTTTGAAATACATAATAACTGATTAATGCAACTCTCAAAGAAAACATATGATACAGTGATCTGCAAAACATAACATATTTTGCTGTGTAGGCTAATGCCTTCAATTAGTACAACAGTAAAAGAAACACATTTGCCTTGAAGATAATAATCAATCAATACTTAATTACAGATGTAGTTCAACAGCCTCCAATTACATTATGTACTCAACTCCCTAGGGAGAAAAGTATCAGTTGTCACAATGTAAATGTATCCATTACATAACAATGATTAACTTAAAACATCACTATCACAGTGACTATCAGAACTATGTGCAAGACAGTAAGCTGTAGCCCACCACTGTTCCCATGGTGAAATGTCTGAAAATGTATAGCCATATACCTTAATGTTTCTTATTACTGATATACCTCACATGTTGTAACAGCCTAGGTTAAAAACATTTAATACCCCTCCCCCATAAAATGTCTTACAAGGGCATATAACAGTGTTCTCTATACACTGACCTCCAAACTGTACAGGATCACACATGTTTTGTCCAGCTGTAGCCCTCATACATATGGACCCTAGCCCACAACTTATGTGGGAGGCCACAACATCACTCGAATGATAGCAGGAATGTCAGCACTAAATAATGATAGACCATACCTATCAACCTCTTACTGCATGACATTTGGACAAAGCCTGTTATATAGGTGGAGGACAGAGGTTGAAACACAGGGCCGTATTTGAAATATTGCTGTTATACACTGCGAAAGTTGCTGCTGTTACTGGATTAGTTGCAACATACCCTTACTCAGGAATATGAAGTCAGAAACACAAATGGATGCTGCCATGTACTGATAGCAATCAATGGAGAGAATACCACTGATATATGAGGGACAAGACCTGTGTGGGGAACAGACAAAACATAACAGCCAGTCCTCTGGCCATCATGTGGATAGGCCCACAGTTGAGAGCTATGCAGACAGACTGCATTCCATGGAAAACTAGCATGTACACACTAACCCGGTAAAACAAGCAGTATTGAATGCATATAACAGCAATACTCACACACTGTTCCTAGGTCTGGAACCTTTTACAAACATGTAGTTGGCCTGTATCCACAAGTCCTGTTGTAAGCAGTATTCCTACCTGCTTTCTGTAACTTTGATGTCCACACACATTAAGTATGTCTTCCATGCAGGAAAGGTAAAGGGACAATGCCCACATGATATAGTTATTTATAGTAGTGGGCTGCTATAACATTGGCTATTGGAAGAAATACACAGCTGCCTGCATGCAGTTAGCAAGTGGGGAACAGCAATTGGTGCAAAGGCCATCACCTGAACATGAGAGAGAGAGAGAGAGAGAGAGAGAGAGAGAGAGAGAGAGAACATGTAAGCATGTAACTGAATGTAGTTCTTGGTCTGTAATAATGGGATAGATGATTATGAAAGATGTATATGTGCTATCAGTACTTGCTGTAATGAAGTCCTGCTGAACAAATGCTATGGATATAGCATCTGGCTCTGTCTGCAGTGGGCTATACCTGTCAACTGTGCAGATCTTCACAGAACATCAAGATTTAGCCATCATAGTGCTTGTTCTGTTCCACTAAACATCTATATCAGTCTGGCAAATAGCTGAAAGGTGGAAGTAATGAAGTCATGACAGACACATGAGTTTCAGACCCCACCACCTTCAGAACAGTCATGGTAATGTGAAATGTATCATGCATAAATGTAATAAGTTTGTAATAGGCATATCTATGATCATTTCCTGTATACCCCCCCAATGTAAGGCTTTGTCCACATGTGATGCTCTAAGAGGTGGATAGGTTGGGTCACAGCTGAGGAGCCTGGCACACCCTGGGAAAGGACAGCTCACATATGGCAACTACCAGAGTGTCTGTCAAACAGTCGTGTCTGTGCCATTGCTAGGCCAGTTAATGGAATGTTGCCCATATCCATATGTTACCTGTGAATATGAGTATTATACACATTTGCATTGTAAATCTAGGATACCTATATAGGCCATGAGCATAGTAAAGCACTGTTGCAGATGTGTGTGTTAAACTGCATGTGATATATTGAATTAATAACATTCATCTGTACAGTGTTCTTCTGGACAAAATTCACAGTTGTGACAGACATCTGTAGTCACACATATATTTGTGTTATGACAGCTATATTGATATGGTAACAAAATTTACTTCCCTGTTTTGTCACCCAGTGAGGTGGACCAATGACCAGAAGTCCTGGTATAACAGGTTGAGATGTATGATTGAGCTGCAAGACTGTAAATACAGTGTGCCATAATGACATAGAACACAAATGTGTACCAGGTATGCTTGAGCATGTGTATATATGTGTATGTTCAGCTGAAAGGCACAGAAGTAATAACACGGGTCACAAGCAGTCCGGAAAATAAGATGTGCATGTTTCACATGTGTGTAATATCACTGTCACTTCATACAACAAAATAAAATGTATACTGCTACTGATTGTTCCATTGTCATGACACTGATATGGGTATTACAGTAGGCATGCTTATCATGTAGTAATCAGAGAAGTGTACAACACCCAGTGTCCATGCCTACCACTAACAGCTATATCAACACCCATATACACTGGATATCAAAGTGTACACACCCCTGTTGGAATGCCAGGTCTGTGTGCTGTATGCCAATGAGACCACAGAAAGTCATGTCAAAACATTTCTCACCTCAAATGTAACCCATAACTTGTACAATTCTATTGAAAAAAAAACAAAGCTATTTTATGGAAGGTGCGCAACCATTGCCAAGTGAAGATGTGATATGACGTTCGAGTGCAAACCAAGACAAATGGATCCTGTAATCATCTCAGCAGGAGTTTACTCAACATATCAGTGTAAGGGTGTACACACACATTCAACTGGCTTACTGTACTGAGTATTAATTCCTATATGTTTCCACTGGACAGGTTGTTATGTTCCCTATTGAACTGAGCAAGCTATTAGGACACGACATAGGTGGGGATTGTGTTGACATGTACTTTTGTAGGGGCATAATCCAATTGTACAGGTAAAAGGCATTGTAACATGGGTGCGTACACTTCATATCCCCTGTAGCTATGTGGAATAAGCAGTATCTTACCTGTACAACCATCCTCTACCAATGATAGGGTAATCCCCCTTGGTGGACAGCACCAATACACAAACCACATAATAGGTTGCTATAGTGGCTGTACAGGGACACATAGGTGTAGACCATAACTTGGAAGCAAGTGCACCTCTATCTGAGCAAGCATGTAGATTCAAAGGTGACTTATTGCAAAGCTGACTATGACTAAAAATCAGATATATCCAAACCACCAAGGCCAATTGCAACCATGTCTATACATATGTACACAATCTCAGAGCCAATAACAAATGTCAACCTACACTGGGGGTAAAGCACACCTCACACACAGGATACAGGCAACCTGCATCAGACAGGATAGGCAGGAACAGTGGCACCCTGTCCACAACATTAGTACAGGGGGATATGCACATCACCAGCACTCCTGCCCACATCAATAGTGAGCATGGACATAATGCCGACTGATGGCACCAACAGTAAGTCTCCATGGGGCATGAGAACATCACAGTTTGCCTCCTACATGAACACAGGCATGTGCTTACAGTTCCATCACACACTACAGTCAAACATACACATACCACCATCCACACACACCATCCACATGGAAGATGGCCACTGTCATCCCTCTACACAGAAATGAATGGTGAATAGTGAATTATGCCATTAAGTGTCCAACATTGGGGGGACTGGACAGGTCATGGCCAGGAGTGTAATGCAAGATGTCAAAGCCATGACAGCTTACAGTGTTATAGTATAGTCAGGATTATTTGCAAGTAATATCCACTGTTAATGTGCATGTGGACAACCGTATGAGGTCCTGTCACCTTTGTTCCTGTTGATGTCTTCCAGGCACAATGTCCTGTGAACATCTGCTCGCATTCACAAACGTGGAAAATGGTGCAATCATCAAGTATGTCAGCATGTATTATGCTATCCTTTTCGGCCGCAGGGCCAAGGGTCTGCAGGAGAGGTCCTCCCTATGGAATGAGCTCATCCACAGGGTAAAGGATGTCAGCCTGCATGACTGAAATTATGAGCAGGTGCTGCATCGATGCACCAATCTGATCTGCCACACCCGTCAACATGCTGCTGCAATTAGGAGGGACCAGCTAGCCACAGGTGGGGGTCATGCCATCCAGCCTCCACTGACACATGTTGAGGACCTCCTCACCAGCCTTGGGGGACCCACCCGCCATCCAAGCCAGCAGGTTGAAGACAGCATTGTGGAGATGGGTGCCACCCACATAATGGATGAGGAGCATGCAGGTAATGCCTCAAGGAACATTACTAGACCACTGTTGCTTATCCAGTTTCATCTGTAAAGTATCTACATGCATATGTTAGATAAGATAGTCTGTTGCTGCACTGTAGTAATAAACAGGTGCATAATCTCTAGTATTGTGGGTTTGTACTGTTGATGTGCTGAAATGCTGCTCCCACCCTGTACAAATGCCACAGGTGTGGCTACTGACATTACTTCAGTCTCACAACTATTTAGGTCCCTCTTGTATACAACTAGGGCAGCAGCCTGTAGCTGGTGAGTATGGAGTTGTTTTGCTCAGGTTTGCCAATACACCGGCCATGTTATGGCCATGCCATTTGCCATGTACACGTTTAACACACCTACCCATAATGCATGCTGTACATGTTCACTTATTGTTGGTGTTAACTGCACTGCATCACAGTGGTCACCATGGTAGCATATCTGAAGGGCATGTGAGAGTCTTGCAGTATACCTAACAATCTGTCAGTGCAATATGTGTGGACAGAGATGAACATAATAGTGGGACAAATGACCTACAGTAGGGACATGTCTGAAACATTACCTTATACAGTGGCTACAGAAGTGTATACACCACTATTACAATAGGAATTGTTCCTGATATAAACAATGGCAAATTACAATACTACATTCCACACATTTTACAACCTGTAATGTGATCCTAACATGAGCAATGAATGTGTAATATGGAATCCTATGTTAGGACAATAAATATGGGGAATACATACCTTAACAAACACTGGAAGCATATGTGTGCACACACTCCAAATAACATTGTGGAAGCAGCTTGTGATGTACTGACAGCATTCACTCTTCTTGAGAACACACGTTCCATCGAGTACAGGGCCTCGATGTCACACCAAGTCATGGTCTGCTGTCCAAGAAGTATGTCCATGATATTTGCCCACTCACCTGCAAAAGAGGCAGCTGTGGCTTGCACACATCTTACAAACCATGAAATTGATCCCATATCTGAAAAGTAGCACTCAGGAGTGGGAAAAGTAGCCTTACCTCACCATTGCATATACCATGGCAAACATTGCAAACAGTCATGTATGTGTGTATGAAGTATGGGACAAAACTGATGTAGAAAATAAACAAATGCTCATCCAAAACACATGACAAAACATGTTGCAAAGTGGTCATGGAGGCTGCCCAGAAACATGCAGCAACACTGAGGGACTTGCAGGAATGTCTAGCAAGTACTGCCTGCGCAGTACCTGTGTCGACTATTGTCTGTTTTCTGCATAAGTGTGCCTATTGGTTAGGGTAATCAGACGGAAGAGTTGTCCCACATGATACATCATCCAGGGCTCTCTACAGGTAGCATAAGCATAACATCAAGTCTCCCAATGGCATGTATTGCAATGTGCAATGGTGTCATGAGATCAAAGCTCAAACCTACAAGCAGTATTTATAAAGATACGTGTGGTGCACATGCAACACCTCACCCCACCTCAGGGCCACCATTCCCAATATTTAGCTTGCTGGTGCCAGTGTACACCTTTAGGTTTGCTGCTCATTAGCTGGAACTAGGCCAGTACATATAGTGTTTGGAATTTGGAACACTGCAAAATAACACTCGTGTGGCCCATAGTTGTGAAACATCTGCAATAAGGCTGAGGATGGAGAGGGCTGTCAGCTTGAAAAACAACAGTGAACTGAAGCATACATCCAAAGCTTGCTAAGAATGGCTGTATCTGAAAACAGTGAAGATTATGAATATTGCCAGACATAACCCTGACTCTACAGCAATAGTAAAGCCACTGGATCCGTGTCCCTCTTGGGACTGGCCAGGACCACATGCTTGTGGCATGCTTTGTCGTGGTGTGGACAGCACCCCCCCCATAGTGCTGATGCTGATACTGCCACTATGGGAGCAGCTGTGAGTTGTTGCATGTCCACATAAACCTCCACCTGTTGCTGTTGCTGACCTACATCCATGTGGCCGATGCCCTACTCCTTCCACATACTCTACCACAGACATCACACTGTCGAAGATTCCCACCATCTCACCCAACCATCGATCCATGACCTCTACAAAATAATGGTGGGCACCTGCAAGATCACGGATGCTGTCAAGTACAGCAGGAAGAGTAGTCCTCTGGAGCCTCAGACTATCTCTGGTGTAATGTTCCATACATGCCTGTGCCTCTATGATGGTCCAAAACATGAGTCTAGTGACACCTGCTGTGGCACTTCTGCCAGGGGCATGTGTGACCTCCAAGGGCTGTGCACATGATCTGACCTTGCAATTTGGTAGAGTTGGGGGACATTTGTAGAGCAGAGTGACCAAATAATGGCAAGTGAAGATGGGCCATGCTAGTATACCCCTTCCAGGAATAGTGACTGCTGTAGTTCACTTAACAGGTACTTCAACAAACCATTGTGTTAAGCATGTGTACACTTATGCAAACCACATATTGTATGATTCTCATTCAGGATCTGCACAACTAACATATTTGTTTGATACTGCATTGGATTGCACAGGGCATATGCACATATCAGATGTGTGCAATGTTAACAAATGCAGTATTGTGGCCCCATTGCATATCATAGAAGAGGCTGGCATGTCAACAAGAGTGTGTACACTCCTCATATCCACATTAAGCTTTGAAGGTTGTCAATGTAAACAGATTTAATTGCACATACATGCACTGCTGATGATGAGAGCTGAAAATCAAAGGACAGGCATTAATTACTGACAGTCTTCCTATCATCCCAGGTATGTGTCAGACAAACACATAGGGGCTGTGAGCAACAGAGCAAACATAACTGCCACACTATTACACATTCGGCAATGGTGTGTACACTTGTGAGGTATGTTGCACAGTACAAGCCAGTGTGCTGTACAGGTGCACGGCAATACTGTGTACGTGGGTGCAGTGTGTTCCAGGGGAAGGGCATAACCTACTAACACATCTCATGCATCACAGAGATGTATAATGTTGGTAACAAGGATTTGGTATGGCTGCAGTGCATGCTATTGAGTGCCATATGTCATGCATATTGACTGTTTGATAATGAGAAGTCTGTGTAATATCTTTGTGCCACCTCACCTGTAAATGTGTGTGTGAGTGTGTGTGTGTGTGTGTGTGTGTGTGTGTGTGTGTGTGTGTGTGTGTGTGTGTGTGTGTGTCAAAGTAAACCATAATGTACAGCTCTTAATTTACATTTCTTGTCTGCTGCTCTCAGGTGGCGAGGCGATTCAGGGTTCCTCCTGCAGGCAACCTGATGTCAATGCCCATACAGACTCTAACAATGATGACAGACATAGCGAGGCAGAGGCAGGGTTGTCAGGGGCTGAATCTGTACCATTGGTTGACATCCCACTTTTATCCACCCCATCCCCGCACACAGTCACAATGCTCATACATACCCCATCACCAGTGGCCATAGATGAGGGATAGTTGGTGGCTGGTAGGATGGGACAAGAAAGTCTGCTGACTATGACCAGTGTGTCTGTACACAGCAGCCATAGCCGGATGACCAGTGAGGTACTACACAGGCAGATGTACAGGGATGCTTGTAGGAGGGCTACTGGCCGTCATGCCCCTGGCAGAAGTGCCACAGCAGGTGTCACTAGACTCATGTTTTGGACCATCATGGAGGCACAGGCATGTATGGAACATTACACCAGAGATAGTCTGAGGCTCCAGAGGACTACTCTTCCTGCTGTACTTGACAGCATCCATGATCTTGCAGGTGCCCACCATTATTTTGCAGAGGTCACGGATCGATGGTTGGGTGAGATGGTGGGAATCTTCGACTGTGTGATGTCTGTGGTAGAGCATGTGAAGGGAGTAGGGCATCGGCCACTTGGATGTAGGTCAGCAACAGCAATAGGTGGAGGTTTACATGGACATGCAACAACTCACAGCTGCTCCCATAGTGGCAGTATCAGCATCAGCACTATGGGGGGTGTGCTGTCCACACCATGACAAAGCATGCCACAAGCATGTGGTCCTGGCCAGTCCCAAGAGGGACATGGATCCAGTGGACAAGTGTCTTCATCAGGGGAGAGTACCATATCTGGGCTTCTGCCTGGTAGTGCCCGTGGAACCCCTGGCAGGAACAGTTCCCATGGCCGTGGATGGACATGGTGAACTGTACCACCTGCCATGTATAGTCTGCAGCTGTACAACAAACTCTAGTATAGGGGAGCCATGTGGCAGAAATGTGTGCATACATACACACACACATCACCAATACAGCTAGGGCATCTCCATACCTTCACACACCACGTCTGCACAGCCCATGTAATAAAGAACCCCCTGACCCACACACTTGATGTCAACCAAATGGCTCAGCCCTGGCCTCTGGCAAACCCACAACACACCCTGTGCATATGATAATACATGTGCCACATCCCTGTCATCCATACCATCAATGCAGGGACATGCTAATATGTTTCTGATGCAAAGGGTGAATGTACTAAGGTTTAGCAATGTAATGCTGTTTAATGTGTTTTCAGCTGGAATGATTAATGCTTACACATCAGGGTGTGTAGCTGTCCAGACATGATGCATTATAGCTGTTATTAACACTGACTGATTGTGGTCTCCATAATGTATTCAGTTTGTGTTGCAGGTGGCTATGTGTCAGCATGATGTTGGTCTGCTGTCCTTTTCTACAAGGGGTGTGGCACTGAGGTAACACATTGACTGTGTCATATCCCGGGTACAGCTGAACACAGGTAATAGGTCAGTATAACAGTTACTGCATGTGCCACATAGCTGATAGGTCTGAGGGGAGTATACAGGTGAGTGCATGGTGGCTAATGTAAGCAGTTGTTCTACACTGGACAATGGTAAGTGTACTGGGTGGCACACACCAAATGTTTGTGAATAAAACACATACAGAGGCTTCGGTGTTGATGTAATACACAGAGAATATTGTTCACATGGATGTACTTAATTTTGCAGTGAACTCATTTTGGTCTATGTAATTCCACCAAGACAAAATTGCCAAAACATTACATCAATAAATATTTAGTCTGACAGTTTAATGTCATTGACAATGGTACTGGCAGGGTATATGTCCTCTTCCCCAATGTAGTACAATCTTGGAGTTGGTAAACATAGTTGTGCTGGTGTGGGTGGCACAGCTCCCCACTTTGGAGGGTGTGGGGTGGCATAGAAACACACATAGTTTGATTAACAACTACTTATCCTGTTAACATAAACTGTACAGTATAACAGCACACTAAGCAGGGTGATATTCACAACAATAACCCCAATGTGGATGGCTGTGCCCACAACAACCACCCCCATGTATATATACCAACTCCAATATCATTGTACAGCTGTACAGTGGGGAAGAGAGTATTTACACATCCACTACTAGTTTTGCTTGGATGTATTTCCACAAGGTGATTGCTTTGGAATTTTTCCTTTAGCCAGTTAGTTCTTGGACAAATGATCTCCTGGAATATATGTTTTCTGCATACTGAAGTAGATCCCTTCACATACACACACACTTACTTGGCAACACTGAGAGTAGAACCCCTACCTAGGTACGTATTGCTACTAATGTGTTTGGCCTTAATTGCACACACCACAGAGCTTTTAGGGTGAGGTGTGTCCAGAGTTTCCTATTAAGTGAAGAACATCACCATGCCTTGTACAGTACGGTAATGGGTGATGTACTGGGTGTTAATGAACAATACATAGTATGACATACTGTCATATGCACATTGACAAACACATACAGTTATAGACACATTTGATAGACCTTGGATTAGCAGTGCTAACTACCTTGTCAGTGAGTCCATTCTGTTACAGAGTTTTTGCACACAGCATATGCATCATTGGGCTGGCTAGTGTAATCAGTTACCTGTATGGTTGATGGTGACAGCGGTCCTCATACAGTGGACCTTGGGACATGTACTGGGGGACCATGATGTAAAGACAGTGTACCCAGCACCCACACCCCACATTGGATATTGTACTCACTGAAACCAATGATAATGCTCTGACATACCCACAATCACACATTGACCAGGACTGCAATACAAACCCTTGTCTATCTAATCAATGCTACTACAGGGATATGAATTTATTGCACACGCCACAGGGATAGTAGGATGAGAGTTTGCCATGGCTCTCCTAATGTCAGCAACATCATTATCCCTTATAATGTATGGCAAGGTTTATTGTATTTGAAAAATGTGGCCTCAGAATGCTGTCTCCTACAAATATGCATACTCACACACAACTGCACACACATACACACACTTGCCAGGTCTCAGAGGGTAACCCATGCCTATCTACCCATTTTTAGAACAGTGTTATGCTGGTACTGCAAGCTCCAGGTAGCCCATAGGATGAACGGTGTAACAAGGTACATTAATGTGAATTACATCAGCAGCCATTTCTAAGTATGGCAATGGGGGTGTAGTGGGTGAGAAGGCCCTCAGAATATTTTCAACTACAAGTTTAGAAACACACAGACACTGTTATTCTTGGTAATGCACACTGACACATTTGGCAGTACTGAAGTTCATAGGTGCAGGTGTTCCTAAGTGTATACCAGGCTAATGTCCATGGTGACATGAGAAGAATCAGGCATGTGGGTACACCGATATCATGCCACCTGACATTTCTTAGTAGGCCATCTATCAACCAATGCCACTCGAGTGATCCCCAGGGTGACAGTTAAATTCAAAATCCAATCATCTGTTTTTCTCACGCAGAGGGCCAGTGAGGTGCTCCAACTGACATGTATGCAACATATATTAAATAACATGGCCAGTGCCTGGGTAAGAAACCTGTACTCAAGCATGTTCTGTTGACTGTGGTAGTCTGGTTGAGGTATCCATTGCATGTGGTGCATACAGGGTGGGGATCCTAGCTGTGGCATTCATAACACAGCTGGGCAGACATGTCAGTGTCAGTCAATCAGAGATTGCCTGTAAGCAGCCAAGATGGTTAACTGACATCTGTACATCTGTACAGAGGACAAACATAAATTAGCTAGCCAACAGGTTATGCATTTGGATGAATGTTTTGACAGATAGATGTCTGACACTGATAGGCATGCCATTACATGACAGTAGCCCTCAATGACATGGCCTAAACACACAGTAGTCTACAGTTAATATCCACATATCAGATCAATATCCAATAGGAGATACTTAATAACATACAGCTCACACACCAAGAACACTATAGTCAGTACTTACAATACGTGCAAGTGTGACTGCATATAACCTGGGATACTGCCCATGTATGAAACACATACAAAGAAAAAAGATTGTGGTACTAGCCATGTATACTCAAGTGTCCCATACAGTATATTCACACCCCTTGCTACTGTAATAACAGCACATAGGGGAATATGTACATGAAATTAAATACACTTATTAAATGTGTCATTACCTTGCTATTTTATCATACTGGCATGTGATAACTGGTTACCAGGGTGAGCTATGTTTAGCAGGTGTAAGCCTTGCTTAAATGTAAATGCTAAGCAGATTTGTGGACTGGTAAGTGATGCCTACACAGTGTAAATGCCTTTTCGTTTAACCGTACATTAGCACTGCTTACTGTCATGCAAACCCATACAAACCCGCTTGAAGCTGTTCAAAACTGCCTTAACCACTCTGTATCCAACAGTCATTGTTCTGCCTAGCAATAAAATAAACAGTCCTTGAACCCAGAAAACTCTAGACTATCGTCACTTCACTTAACCACTAAGCCATCTGAGCTATACAAATATCTGTTGCTTTTTCAAATATATCATTCAGTACATGTACTGAATAGTAGTGAACAACTGCTTTGACTACTACAATTGTTTACTACTTGTTAGTGAAAATAGTGTTGAATCGGTTATGCTTTTATATCTAAATATATACATATCAGATAAATATGGTGGGATATATCTGAGAAGGTATATACAACACTCATGTCTACACATAACAAGTATATGTGTATATCTATATATATATATATATATATATATATATATATATATATATATATATATATATATATATATATATATACACACACACATGTAGATACATGTATACATGTACATACACACATATATATTTATGTAGAGTCATACCTCAGCAACATAATTCACAACCTCTTAGAACAAGGGAACATAATGTTATTATTGCAGTTATAAATATAGAATGTTGCTACAGTAACAGGGGTTTTGTCAACAGACATGTTGTGTAGGAAGTCTCTTCTGATACTGACATGTACGTCATTAGTTACTGACAGACATCATAAAATCATCATAGTGAAGTCCCACACAAATCACAGTAATGATCCTGTGGAATACAGCAGAAATATGACCAATAAATGTGGACAGTCTGAAACAATCTGGTCAGTCCAGAGGTATACACAGAACTCCTTAGTGCAAGACGTGTGGACCAAGCCTGACAAAGGGGATGTTTACAGCCATGAAAATGGGGATATAACACAAATACTGGAATAGATAAACTCACACAGTTGATACATTCACAGCCTGCTGTCTGTCCTAACACATATTAACTGGAGGTGCAGAGGTTCCAAGCCCACATACTTCCCACTAGTTAGTGACATACATCTTCACAGCATCCCACTGTTTTTTTCAGAAATACACAACACTTATGGTGGCCAGGCAACAGTAGATCTGACAAATATCTGGACATAACATCACACTAGGTAAATACACTGAGCTGTTAGGCATGTCACCAAGCACTGTGTAAACTACAATCAGACTGCCACAACACTGACCCAAGTTTCCTATGTGGGAATACACATGTACTTGCAAATATAGCAGGAACTACAGGCATGTAACAGCATAACCCAGTCACTGGGGATGCACAAGCCAGTGCATTTCTTTGTGCCGGTCCCAAGCCTGGATAAATGGGGAGGGTTGCGTCAGGAAGGGCATCCAGTGTAAAATTTTGCCAAATCATACATGCAGACAAAAGTACACATATACATATACATACTGGATCGGTCGAGGCCTGGGTTAACAACGACCGTCACCAGTACTGTTGGCCAACAGGGTGCTGGTGGAAATTGGGCTACTGTTGTCTGAAGGAGGACAAGAGGCAGAAGGCATGGCTGAAGGCAGGTAAAGGCTAGGATTGTGATAGTGAGGGTCGGAACTTTGAATGTTGGCAGTATGACTGGTATAGGGAGAGAGCTAGCTGACATGATGGACTGAAGGAAGGTTGGTATATTGTGTGTGCAAGAGACCAGATGGAAGGGGAGCAAGGCTAGGTGTATCAGAGGTGGGTTCAAATTATTTTATCATGGTGTAGATGGGAGGAGAAATGGCGTGGGCATTATCCTGAAGGAACAGTATGCTAAGAGTGTTTTGGAGGTGAAAAGAGTGTCAGATAGAGTAATGTTTATGAAGCTGGAAATTGATGGTGTAATGATGAATGTTGTTAGTGCATATGCTCCACAAGTTGAGCGTGCGATGGATGAGAAAGAAAAAATTTGGAGTGAGTTGGATGAAATGGTGATGACTGTACCCAAGAGTAAGAGACTGGTGATTGAAGCAGATTTCAATGGGCATGTTGGTGAAGGGAACAGAAGGGATGAGGAAGTGATGGGTAGGTATGGTGTTAAGCAAAGGAATGCAGAAGGTCAGATATTAGTGAATTTTGCGAAAAGGATGGACATGGCTGTGTTGAATACGTATTTTAACAAGAGGGAGGTGCATAGGGTGACATACAAGAGTGGAGGAAGATGCACACAGGTGGATTATATCTTATGTAGAAGGGCCAGTCTGAAGGAGATTGGAGACTGTAAAGTGGTGGCAGGGGAAAGTGTAGTAAGGCAACATAGGATGAAGGTTTGTAGGATGACATTGATGATCAAGAAGAGGAGGATGAGTGTGAGGGCAGCACCAAGGACCAAATGGTGGTAATTGTGAGGTGATGTTCAGGGAAGAGTTAAGACAGGCACTGGGTGGCAGTGATGAGTTTCCAAATATCTGGGTAACTACAGTAGTGCTAGTAAGAGAGATGGTTCGAAAGGTGCCTGGTATGACATCTGGAAAGAAGAAGGAGGACAAGGAGACCTGGTGGTGGAATGAAGAAGTACAGGAGAGTATACAGAGAAAGAGGTTGGCAAAGAAGAGGTGGGATTGTCAGAGAGATGAAGAAAGTAGACAAGAGTATAAGGAGATGAGGTGCATGGCAAAGAGAGAGGTGGTGAAGGATAAGGATAAGGCGTATGACAAGTTGTATGAAAGGTTGAACACTAAGGAGGGGGAAAAGGACCTGTACCGATTGGCTAGACAGAGGGACCGAGCTAGTAAAGATGTGCAGCAGTTAAGGGTGATAAAGGATAATGAGGGAAACATACTCACAAGCAAGGAGAGTGTGTTGAGCAGATGGAAAAGGTACTTTGAGGGGCTGATGAGTGAAGAGAATGAGAGGGAGAGAAGGTTGGATTATGTGCGTATAGTGAATCATGAAGTGCAGTGGATTAGCAAGGAGGAAGTAAGGATAGCTATGAAGAGGATGAAGAACAGAAAGGCTGTTGGTCCAGATGACATACCTGTGGAAGCATGGAGGTGTTTAGGTGAAATGGCAGTGGAATTTTTAACTAGATTGTTTAATGAAATCTTGGAAAGTGAGAGGATGCCTGAGGAATGGAGAAAAAGTGTTTTGGTACCGATTTGTAAGAATAAAGGTGATGTGCAAAGCTGTAGTAACTACAGAGGGATTAAATGAATCAGTTACAGCATGAAGTTGTGGAAAAGAGTAGTGGAAGCTAGGTTAAGAAGGGAGGTGATGATTAGTGATCAGCAGTATGGTTTCATGCCAGGAAAGAACACTACAGATGTGATGTTTGCTTTGAGAGTGTTGATGGAGAAGTACAGAGAATGTCAGAAGGAGTTGCATTGTGTCTTTGTGGATTTAGAGAAAGCATATGACAGGGTGCCTAGATAGGAGTTGTGGTATTGTATGAGGAAGTCAGGAGTGCCAGAGAAGTATGTAAGAGTGGTACAGGATATGTACGAGGGTAGTGTGACAGTGGTGAGGTCTGCGGTGGAAGTGATGGATGCGTTTAAGGTGGAGGTGGGATTACATCAAGGTTCAGCTCTCAGCCCTTTCTTATTTGTAATGGTGATGGACAGGTTGACAGATGAGATCAGACAGGAGTCCCCATGGACTATGATGTTTGCAGATGACATTGTGATCTGTAGTGAGAGTAGGAAACAGGTAGAAGAGACCCTGGAGAGGTGGAGATATGCTCTAGAGAGAAGAGGAATGAAGGTCAGCAGGACTAAGACAGAATATATGTGTGTAAATAAGAGGGAGGACAGAGGAATGGTGATGATGCAGGGAGTAGAGTTGGCGAATGTGGATGAGTTTAAATACTTGGGATCAACAGATCAGAGTAATGGTGAGTGTGGAAGGGTGTGGAAGAGAGGTGAAGAAGAGAGTACAGGCAGGATGGAGTGGGTGGAGAAGAGTGTCAGGAGTGATTTGTAACAGACGAGTACCAGTAAGAGTGAAAGGGAAGGTCTACAAGAGGGTAGTGAGACCAGATATGTTATATGGGTTGGAGACAGTGGCATTGGCAAAAAGGCAGGAGTCTGAGCTTGACGTGGCAGAGTTGAATATGTTAAGATTTGCACTGGGTGTGATGAGGATGAACACGTTTAGGAATAAGTATATTAGAGGGTCTGCCCAGGTTGGAAGGTTTGGAGACAAAACCAGAAAGCAAGATTACATTGGTTTGGACATCTGCTGAGGAGGAATGCAGAGTATATTGGGAAAATATTCTAAGGATAAAGCTGCCAGGTAACATGAAAAGAGGAAGACCTAATATAAGATTTATGGATGTGGTGAGAGAGGACATGCAGGTGGTTGGTGTGACAGAGCAAGATGCAGAGGACAGGGAGACATGGAAACAGTTGATCTGCTGTGGCGACCCCTGACTTAAGCAGCTGAAAGAAGAAGAAAACAAGCATGTAACAACATGGAGTAACAGACACCAGTGTGAAGGTGCATACCCACAACCAATCTCAACATAGTCACAGTCACATTATGGTAAGCATAATTAATAGTACAGTATATGGACTATGTGAACAAAACCATCCTCATATTTGTCACTCACACACTAACCCTACATATATTGGCCCAATTCACAGGTCTGATGCCTGACTGTGGTATGGGACATGTCTCAGTCTGGCCCTACAAACATATATGCTGAAAGGGTAACAGAAACTGGAGCAGCATGCAACATCATATAGAACAGGACCAAGAACACTGACATCTACCACAGACTGTACACAGGCCAAGTAACATATTTACAATACACTGCTACACAATACTGACACTCTGTCAACAATCACCATAAGTACACAGACCTCACTACTGTACAGACTACAACAGCATGTCCAGGTTTTGTCCTCAAATATAAGGCCTACCATACATAACATGTCTAGCAGTCTGATATATCACTGGCTTGTTATCAAGAATGATGTCAGTAAATAATGATATACTGTACATATGCACCTCTTCCTGCATGACATATGGATAAAGCATGACAGACTTGGGAGACAGAGGCACAAACACAGGGTCAATATTGACATATTGCTGTGATAAACTGAGAAAATTGCTGGTCTAACAGGGTTTTTTGTCACATATCTCTTCTGAGGGATATGAAGTCAGTAACACACATGGATGTCACCATGTACTGACTGCAATCATCAGCGCATGCTACTGCATTTCTAAAGACAGAAAATGTGTGAGCAACACACCACATCTAAGACTCCAAACTCTGGCCAGTCTACAGATAGCCCTTACAGGTGAGAGTTTCCTCAACCACATAACACTGTCATGCCAGACTTTAAATCATGCAGAACAGCCATATCCACACAAACCCTGTTAAACCAACATTACTTCAAATGTCGAGCAGCAATACTTATATTCTGTCCCCATGTCTGGAAAATCCCCCTCCTGGTTGTTGGCTTGTCACCACAGTGCATGTTGTAAAAGGTATTTCCAGCTACCCTCTGTGATGCTATTTGTCAGACATCCACATGAAGTCCTGCTCACAGTGAAGGAAAAGGGCCAAAACCCACATGAATTGCTTAGTTATAGGAGTGTCTTTCTATGCAATTGGCTATAGGAATGATAACACAGCTGTTCCACATGCAATTAGCAAGTGGGGGATTCCAATTCATACACAGGCCATCAGCTGATCATAAGCACTACCTACAAAAGTCAAGCTGCTGCCTATGCAAAACAGATGTATTTTTCCACATCCACCAGAGAGAGAGAAAGAGAGACAGACAGAGAGAAAGTAAGAAAGGAAGGGAGTAAGAGCCAAGCGTGTTTGTGTATGATCCATGGGTGGAGAGTGGTATCAAGGTATTATAATGTTTGCCTATATTGTTTACTAATCCATACTGTCACATAGTAATTGCACATGGCAGTACACATTTTTGCCTGTGGATTGTCTACAACAACCTCTACAGTGTTTGAAAACTGCTGGCCTTGTAATGTGGACATTGGAACATATAGGTTCTCAATATAATAATGCAGAAAAACCCACACTGCAATGTATCCTGTCATTACACAATCACCCCAACACCTACACAGGATACTGATGACACATACACAAATGCACACACTCACCAGTACTGAGTTTCAACCCCCTACCTGGCTATGTATTGCTATTATACTGTTATGCAGTTCTTGCACGCACCACAGAGTTACACGTTGGAGAGCTGTCCAAAGGTTTCTTTGAAGGTGAGTGACAATAGCAGCAGTGCTAAAGGAGGAGTAAGGGAAGTGTAGTAAGTGTCAATGTCCACAAAATTAGGTATCAACAAAGATATACACTAACACTCTCACAGAAACACACACAGTATCACAGCTGGCAGGACCAGGATATGTACACACACAAACACTTGCCACAGATGAGATTCAAACCCATATTTATGTAGTTACTGCTACTACAATGTTCCACATTTATGGAAAGCACTATGGAGCTTACATGTTGGAGACCTGTCCAAAGGTAACCTTGAAGGTGACTAACATCAGCAACAGTGGTAAAGGAGGGGTAAGGGGAGAGTAGTAAGTGTCAATGTCCATAAAACAACAGGTATCATCAAAGACACACACACTCTTTCATACAAACACATACAGTTTTACAATTTCCCTGTCTGGGATTAGAACTGCTACCTAACTAGTATGCTACACTATAGTATTATGCAGTTATCGCAAGTGCCATGAAGCTTATATGTTGAAAAGCTGTCCAAAGGTATCTTTGAAGGTGACTAACATTAGCAGCAGTGCTAAAGGAGGGGTAAGGGGAGAGTAGTAAGTGTCAATGTCTATAAAATCAGGTGTCATCAAAGACACACACACACACACACACACACACACACACACACACACACACACACACACACAAACACACACAGTTTCACAGTTGTCATGCCTGAGATTAGAAATTCTACCTAAATAGCATGCTACACTATAGCATTACACAGTTATCGCAAGTGCCACAGAGATTATAGGGCTGGAACTTGTCCAAAGGGTTATTTCAAGGTGAAAGACATCAGCAGGCATGCTAAAGTAAGGCAATGGGAGGTGTAGTGATTGCAAATGGCCTCAAAATCATTCATCTCCACACACACACACACACACACACACACACACACACACACACACACACACACACACACACACACACACACACACACACACACACACACATGTACACATTGTTTCACAGTTGCCATGTCTGAGATTAGAACTCCTACCTAACTTGTTTTCTACACTACAGTATTACACACGTATCGCAAGCACCATACAGCTTAAAGGGCTGCAACTTTGCTAGAGGGTTATTACAAGGTGACTGACATCAGCAGTAGTGCTAACATGGGCAATGGGAAGTGCAATGTGTGTGAATAGGCCATAAACTATTCCTCTGGAAACACACACACATACTCAGTCGCACACAACTTTAAATTTGACAGGACTGTGTATTCAAATGCTAGATGAAAACTGATTTGTACTATCATGTTCCACATTTATCACACACACCACAGACACTATAGAGCTGAGGGCTACCAAAAGCAATGTCTACAGTGATTGACATCAGCACATCATGTGATATTGACCTACTGGATGTGTGGTGGGTGGGACAGGCCTCATAATGGAAATATCTCTATCACTGTCTGTCTCTCTCTTTCTCACATCTCTGTTTGACATATTATAGTGTGTTGGCCTTGGATATGTGTGAGTATTCCTATCCACTGTGTGTGCAAAGCATGAATTGTGTACAATGTTGTATGTGTACACACAAACATCTGTGACTGACAGATATGTATAGTCCACTGTGTTGTCAGACATGGGCTTCATTTCTCTAAGTGTAGGAGCATGCCCAGTATGACCTTCTGTATTGAGTGTGTGAATCCATTCCTGGTAGGTTGTACTCCCAGTCCAGGGTTTGGTGTTCTACACCTACAGCTAGCAACCTATTTCTGCAGGATATCTGTAGATAGGTTGACAATATGGAGTCACAATGGGTGACAGATAGTGGGATACTGTGCTGCTGTCTGTACTGCTTGTGTTACATGGTTGGTGTTAGCAGAGATATTCAGACATATGTACTGTTTTACACTGTGATGTATTATGTCATCAGCTACTGACAGGTATATTTATTTGCTCACAGTTATTTCCTGAGAAATACAAGATGAATGAAGCTGTGCCCAGTATTGTGTTCTGCAGACTACATATTGTTGTACACTCATGCCATTCGGGAGGGGTAGCTGCAGACACTTGCTGATGGGTCTGTGTAAATGATCCAGCACCTTGGTACTATGCTGGCTGAGGATCTCCTTCATGTACAAATATCAATGTAACAGAATGTCCATATCCTGCTGTGGCCATACCACTCAGCTGTACAGATTTACCCAGGTTACCCAGAGGCAGGGCTCATATATCAGGTCAGTTCCCCTTCACATTGTGGTTTACAAGCAGGTTTGTAGCCACCCATTACTGGGTTTCCAGGCAGGGGTAGTATGGGGATACTTCAGAGTTTCAGACTTCACACACTCCACAATGTCCATGTTTCTACACCCCCCCATTCTGTTATTCTATCGTCTTCCTAACATTATGTGAGCGATATCTGAGAAGTATCCCTATAGTTGTCCCCTCATCCCAGCGATATTTAGGGGTTGGTCCACAGTTCATGCAGTAGGACATGGTAGGTATGGTACCAGGATTTGTCAACATGGTCTTGCATTTGTATTCTGTTGACTGTGTTATGTTGTTAGTTTGGACCCCATGAGATACCATACATTGGCACTACGGGTGAGGCACAGGCCATTGATAGAGGACTGTAGGCCATTTGGTAGTGATGCAGGCCATCTGTAGCAGGCCAGTGCATTCTGTCACGCCTACATTTCCAGGCTGAGAGCCAGTGGATTCCCCTAGGGTGACAGGGTAAGTGTGCAAGATGTTAATGGGAATAGTTCTTGTCCATATTAATCCATTGGTCTGGATGCAGGCAAGGTGCTACTTACAGCTAGGGACACACCTGAATGGGACACCTCTTCAGCATGCTGCATTCTCTGGGTATTCCCATACAGATGTGGGGTCATGCTGTACTCATTCCCAACAGCAAGGATATGACCTATGATAAACCTGTAGCTGATGGTAGGGTGAGCTGAGTGCATGTCTGATATGGAAGCTACTTGCAGCTGACTCACAGATATACATGGGACATTCCCCTTATGCTGCCTTGTGTGCGGACATAGGCAGTCTCCCATTACTACATAACTGTGCTTTTTGTGGTCTGCCAGTGATTGGCCAGACTACATCAGTATTCCATAGTACACAGACAACTAATGTGCTGCTAACCTGTATGTACAACTCCAAAGGTGTGCACAGTTGACAGTTACATTTTATGTACTCTGTCTAGGGTACTTCCACCTGTGTACTGTGTGTATGTCTGGACCCACATTCATGGCATATCCATCTTTCAGATGGTGACAGATATTGACATCTGGACAGTGAGTATTAACGACTGCTGACATGGGTATTGCTGAGAAGTATTGTGGTTGGCACTGCAGTTGTCAGAACATGGCCCTGTCATCCAAAGTACTGTCCATAGGCCACTGAGACACAACCCTTCATGCCTACATGCTGACCACTTCCAGACAATATTGAACAAACAAAAACCTAACATACAGAGCCCTGCATATTGTACACATGCAACAATATATCCTGTAGATTGGGCCATCTCAGGTAATCTGTGCTCCACTGTTATTACACCTCACACTTACATGTTACTGCATTTCTGCATAGGATTGTGGTGGGGCACACATGATGACTTTAAACATTTGCTATGACTGTACTGGTATTTCAGGCATTCTGTTGGCTTCCATTTCATTTTATATTCTGACCTGTCATGCAGACTGGAGGCATATCAGTAGAGTACAGATCTTAGGTTTTATTGACCTACATTTCAGTTTCAGACTTCTTACCCTTCAGAACTAACATACAAATGCCAGACCTGCTGCAGTCTGTCTGTGTAGGTCTGAAGGGGGGCTGTTAACCATTGCCTTCAGTTGGAGCCCTTAGCCCAGCCTTTCTTTATAGTCATCTACACCTGCCCTGCTGGCTGAGGCTGGTGGTGGGTATGTGAACCTCATTGACATGCATGTGTGTGTCCTATGGGCACACATTTGGGCCACCACATGTACTGCAGTGGGATTTGTCACCTTGTCTAGTACTGCCTAGTATGTTGACACCAGTATTTGTTATGTATTTCATGCTGCCCATATAGGTGACCACTATCTGCTGCCATCCTATTCAGCCACCCGATTCCCTTGTATGGTAACATCCATACCATAGATACAACTATCAGAACATACTACTCCATTCAGCAATTAATAGGAAGAGTGACTTACCTTGTGGCTGTGCCAGTATTGAGGATGGTGCTGGAGGGCTGACTATGTTGGATGCACATAGTGCACTCTCTATACATGGTAAAGCACAGGTATTGTCATGTTTGGCATCCCATTTACTGTACGTGCAAGTCAGAGAGAGGTATCATTCCCTGGGTCCCTACAATGTAAGTGTATGTGTTATGCATTGCCTCTTTGCTAAGGCCTGGGCATACTGGGCATGCCTCCTTCTGCCTACATGGGCAGGCTGAGGTAGGTCCTCCTCCCAGTCCCTCTGTGCCTATGATGGTCTTGGCAATGGTGGGGGGCTGTGTGGCCTTGACCCATGCTGTTCTTGCTGCTGCTGTTTCCACAGGATGATATTGTGTAGTATGGCACATACTATGAACATTTGTGCACATGTGGCTGGAGAGTACTCCAAGGCTCCACCGAATATGTCCAGGCAGTGGAACAATGACTTGAGCATCCCAAACACACTCTCTATTATGATTCTGGTTTGTACATGTGCCTTGTTATGGAGTTCTTGTTCAGGTGTGAGTGCATTTCTTAGGGGTGTCATCAGTGACGGCTCCAGTGTGTAGCCAGCATCCCCCACTAGGTGGCCATATGGGATGTCCACACTGGCAAATGACTGGTACAGCTGTGTCATATGCCAGATGTGGGAGTCATGATAGCTTCCAGGGCTGCCAGCACACACATTCAAGATAATGCCCTAGGCATCATACACAACCTGGCATTTGATGGAGGGGAAGCCCTTGTGGTTTATGTAGACCCTACCCCATTCACCGGGTGGTGGTTTGATGTGTATGTGCATGCAGTCTATAGTACCCACTCCCTCAGGGTATTCTTCTATTTGGTGGAAGAGATGCATATTGCTGGTCAATGCCTCACTGGTGTTGAGGAAATATATGTGCTCACTGGCATGTGCTGACATGACATCCAGGAACTGGTGGAGTACTCTGGATGCCGATGCCTGTGAGATCTCCATGATATCCCCAGTTGGCCTTTGTAAGGTACCTGTGGCTAGCATTCGTAAGGATACATATACCTTCATATGCACTGGGATGGGTTCCCCTCTGTTGGTTCTGTGAGTGAGGCATGGCCAGTACAGCCAACAATTTGCTGTAGAATGTCCCTGTCCACCCCTATAGTGCTCCAATATCTCCAGCTCATGTAGCCCCTGGTAGGTTACCCTGGGACTGTACACTCTTTTCCTTCTCCTCACTGTGGGTTGGTCTTCAGTATTCACATCCTCACCATCCTCAGCCTCTTGCACATGTTGATGTATGAGAATGACAGCAGCCCCTAACATTTGTTAGTTTTGTCAGGTAACATTTCCCCATCTGTGTACACCGGTGGTGCAGAGTTTGCAGGAAAAAACAGACTGGAAGGTGTTTGCTTAGTTTATAATAGTGTGCTAGACTGATCCTTGTGTAATTGGCTGATTCTGATACATCACACCTGCCAGCTCTGTTAGTTCTCTTTGATTGCCTTCCTACTGCTGTTTTCCCTTCCCATTTAAGCCAAGAGGCACACTGTGCATACCCAGTGCTCAGATGTGAACAAAGCTGCTATTTCCTGCTGTTTTTTTATTTAAAACCCAGTGGGCGGTGCGCACACCTATTTAGGCAATGTAAACACTGCCAGGCAGCCTCAGACACACCCCCTTCCTTAGCTGTGCTTAGCTAAGGGCAACCACGGGCCACAAAGCTCCAATGAGCTTACACCATGCATGACACTCTCCCTTATGACGTCATCCACCTCTTAGTACAGTGGTGTTGTTGTTGTCTTACTCATGCCATTGGCTTTTATGGCTATTATGGCAAAATGGTGATTTGAGTTTAAAAGCTTCTGTCCAACGTTTTTTCATATTTTTGGGCTGATCCTGTTTGCGCACTGCTGCCCTACTCTTAAATGACCGAAATAGGGCAAGAAAAAAAACTAGTTATTTTTTATAATTTTGCAACTATTTCTCATGCCAACAGCCATATATTTGGCCATTGGCATGTCTACTACATTGAATACATGCTTTCTTTCAAGCTGTTATTCCTCCATTTTGTAATTTGCAGAAATGTATTCGGTTAGTAACCAAATACATTTCTGCAGATTATACTATTCCTGCACAGACGCCTGCCTGCTGCCTGGATCACTAATTCACCTCATTTGCATGGTTTTCACCAGCAAATGAGGTAATTAGAATAAAACAGTGGTGTTCATGCAGGAATAGTGTAGGAGCGCTTGTGCATGTCCTGGGAGCCTGTTCCTGGATCGCTCATTGGCCATATTGTGTGCAGCAGCTCTTGCACTATTCCTGCACTCCATGCAGAGCTTGCTGAATCCAGAAGATTTTCTCAGTATCCACAAGGGTAGCCCCAAAACTCCTCTGTATATTGAGCTTGTCAAACTCATATCCCTTTTTAAATAAATAGGTAATACAATATCTCATTATTGCCTTTTCACTGAGCTGTTTCAAAAATATCACCTAAAATATGATTTCAATATCTTATATTAGTCAACATTAGTAATAATTCCATAAATAAAATAATTCCAGCTGGAATTATTTAACAGGAATCTAATTTTCTTATCTGTTATGCCTGCAGTTTATACATACATCTATTTTTGTTCAAAAATTTCTTACTTGGCAAACAAACATGCATTTCTTGGCCTTTTATATTGTATTGTGATAACTTATGCTCTTGTACAGTTTTTAATTAAAGTAGAGTACCGTCAATCATTCCACTGGAATTTTCAAATATTTGGCATAAGGATTTATACTATTAGCTTATGTAAAGCTGAGATATTTTTTCATGAATTTAGAAAACCTGCCTTGCAGCAACAGATCAAAAAGTGAACATTACACAAGGTCTTGAACTAATCATTAAGAAACAGGGTACATTTTTGAGCCGTACCCTTGGACTCGCACTGTATTGTGGCTGATAGAAGATCAGGCAGTGCAAACATGACTGCTTCACAGTGACAGCTCTCCTACTTGAGGAAGAAGGGTGATAAATGTCTGGGGAGTAGTTGTCATCCCACTTGTTAATAAACGTAGGCATCTTTCTTTGTGCAAGAGAATACATGTAACGCTATGGTGTTACTATATGGCTAAAAGGCTTTTGGAAATCCAGAACATGAACAGGCTTACTTGTCATTTAAGGTAGTCAGTAAAACTACTATCCATATGTGATGCAAATAGATCTTGATCAAACCCTAAACAATGAGGAAAGGGTCTCTTAATTATTTCTCATCATGCAGACATTTGCAATATCATAAAATAAGCAGTGAACAGAAAATTATAAAAAATAATGAGGAATCGGGAGTATCATTATGACTGAAATCATATAGAAGTATCAGAAACATGATGATTTAAGTTAGCAAAATATGTTAGAAATAAAAACATAACTAAACTGAATTGTGCTTTCCTATATTAGCATTTAAGACATTCCAAGTTCTAACCCCAGGAATATAATTTTATGGTATATAAAGCAAATGTGTTTTGTTCGATGTTTTGATGTTACTTAAAATAAAATGCTGGATGTTTTGTCCATCTTTAACCTAAAATTCTGCTTTTTTAATTGTATGTAGCTATAAACAAATTCATTGCCATTGTCTTGTTCTATGTTTAGTTTAACTACTTCAAGATCCCTTATTTTTAAACAGTATTCCTTGATTTTGAGTATTTTCATTTTTGATTATTTTGATAAATATGAAAGCATTGCAAAACCATAAGAAAAACGGAAGGAAATGAGCTGTGTAAGGAGATCATACTAATTAAAGCAGACAAAGGAATTCACCTTTTAGAATCAAAATAGAAATATATTAGAAATATATTCAGCTACATATGTGCACACATGTGTGAGCCTACACACACACACACACACACACACACACACACACACACACACACACACACACACACACACACACACACTATAGTACAGACTAAGACTAAGTGAATAGATATGGTAGGAATATTACTATTTTAGGGTCATAAAAATACTTGAGATGACATTGCCAACTTTTCTCCCACCCCCACTAGTGTATGGCCTGATAAAAATTGTCAGTTAAAAAAGCAACATGCACATGGCCAGTAGAGTTCATTATAACTTTCAGATTAGTCTATAAAACCTCTTCATTAAATGCTGGGGTTTGGAAACATCATGTGTAAAAAGGATTCACTCTGTAATACCTGTTTAAGCATTGCATGGACATTTTAAGTGTGGGAGCTCATTTCTGTTTCATAGTAACTGTTCTTTTTGAAGCAATGCAAAGGGAGAGTTGTGAGTGGAATGTTATGCTGAGGCAACTGTGATCTCATCACAGTGTCATAAGAAAGGAGTCAGGAATAAGAGTTGTCCGGCTTCATAAAAGAAACTGAAGTAGGCATTGTTGCAAAATCTGCAGTGATAGATAGACAAGAATACTTGGAACCTTTATGCTGTCATCTATTTGTCCATATTTTTAGCAGTTTCATTTGACATTGTTAAGAAATACTTGTTTTTAATTTCCCAACAGAGATGGGCCTGCAATTTCTATTTTTCAGCAAGAAGCCAGTTTTAATAAACTGGCAACAAAGAAATATGATGACTCCTGTACCACCACTTCTCCAAAGAACAAACACTCAAATGCATTTGTCTGTTTTTGTACCACATACTTTTGCTGCTGAAAGTGAAATCTCTCTAGAAGAATTTATTTATGTTTACACTGGTAATTCCAATAAGTACTCTCAGAGCAAAAAGGTAGGAATGTAATATTTATATTATCATCTGTGCACTTATTCTATAGGTAGAAAACAAATTGGCTCAGCACTTATTTTTTCCCTTTTTTAAAACAATTATTCTAGGTTCACATTGAGCTAACAATTAAAACATCCAGCGTGCAACATGTTGACTTTGTATACATATACGTTTATTGCAATATTAAAAATAAATGAGTATAACTAAATGGGTAGACATCAGTTAATATGTTGTACAGTATACCATGGAAGACAAAGTCAATTACATTAGTCCAGTATCATTCAGAAATGTCAGAAAAGTCAAATGATATTAGTAAGCCCCTCTGTTCTCCCCAAAATATCTTTAATATCCAAAAGTTTCTGGGTAGTAAACAGACTATGAGGTTAAGGTGTAGGCTGAGTACTGGTTCCTCAGAACCTTCTGGGTTGGAGGTCTTTTTTGTTTCATTATTTTTTTATGAGCATTGTAGAAGCAGCCTTGAGTTCTGTGTCCACTCTCTGGGAAATATAAAAAATGGAAATAATTCTTGGAAAATTCATGGTGGTCCCTCCTTGGGCAAATATCCATTCAGATGCAGATAGAACATGTCTGGTTCCCTTTCTAGGAAATAAGTATCATCTTTGTTACAAAATGATCTCTTTTGCCTTTGTGAATAACCAGAGGTCTCAGATCAGCAGAATGAAAGATCATAGCTTTATTTCAATTACCAGAGTATAAGCTGTACACCAGTGCAATGTCATATAACCAAGAAAGGCTCCTTCTCAAAGTTCAGCTGTGTTGTTAGCTGTGCAACTCAGATGAGAGTGAGTGAACTGCTGAGGAGCTACAGAAGAACAAATGACAGAATGAGTGAATGAATGAATGAATGAATGAATGAATGAATGAATGAATGAATGAATGACTCCATCCACAATTTCACATTTCTACCTAGGTATATGCCTCTTGGCAAAAAGATAGAAAGGTTGTATTGCTTTATTCCCTGCTGTGGATTGATTCTTGCTGTAGTTACTAGCACATAACTCTATGAGGCTGATTTTTTGAAGTACGAGAATCACAAGCCTGGTTTTGTCTGCACATGTTTATGATTCTTGGACAAAAATATGTTTTTTTATGGATGGGATTTTATTTGTAAACATTATGTTTCTTCTGACATCATTTGAGATTCTTACCTTCTGAATCTCATGGCACTGTAATGCCCCAGAGAAAGATAATATCCAATTCATATGTCCAGCTTTGAAGTCCATTCCTTCTAAGTGGTGCCATTTGGTGTGCTTTCTTTTTCTGAGCTAAAAACAGATATTAGTAGTAGAGATAATCAAAGGACACTTGCAAAAAACCATTGAAAGTAACAAAAGAACAGCTGAGGAGTGCCAAAAAAATCCCAGTCCTTTATTGTAAGCGCTTTCGTTCATCCACACTATACAATGAACTTCTTCAGACAAAACTCTACCCAACATTCAATGCCTTGTATAAGGCACTTAATTAGTTAATATGTTAATAAAACAATTAACAAGCTTCCTCAAATTGATCAAACTGTTAAGTACTATAAGAAATACTTTACAAATGGAATTTAAAATGCTAAAAAGCACAAAGAAATTTAAACATTATAATTCCTTATATAACACAAACAAAATAAGACAAATATAAACCATACTAAAATGTATGTATTATCACATTGGGCAGGATTCACGAAGCCTCCGTGTAAGAGTTACAAGGCTTACACGGAGGCTGCAGTTAAACGGTGTGACATCAGCATGTCATGCATATGCATGAGGGCATGCTGAATCACACCTAAGGCTTACACGGTCTGTGGAAGACAGTAGGGGGCGTGTCCATAGGCCGAGCCCTGCAAACGGACACGCCCCCAGAAGAGTAAAAGTCCTGAAAGTAAACCCCCACGACAGAGTCCGTGTAAATGTGAATAAACACAACACAACACATGCCCCCACAGACTATGAACATAAAATATATAAATGAACATGTTATATATTTTTTTAAATTATAAAGATGTTTGCCCGTGAGTGCTCGTTTTGCGTGCCCGTAGCTTAGCCACAGTTAGCAGTCAGTGGAAAAGCATATAAGAACTACATATGCAAAGTAAGCCAAGAAGCAATAGCGTAGCGGTGGAGACGTCAGCTGAAGAGCAGGCAGTCATGGTTCGAGCCCCCCCAACATCAATTTTTATTTTTAGTGAAATAAGCACGAAACAAGTCCCTGACATATATGTACACATATAAAATTATATTTTATGTAAAATGTAATGAAATGGGCCATTTATTTTGAAGAAATGTGAGATAACAAAATAATAAAAAATGCCAGATGTGCCTATAGCTGAGCTACAGTTTAACAAGTTGAGTGCATCTGCCCGTAGGTGAGCAGTGGTTTAACAGGTGTAAAATGAGTGCCCGTAGGTGAGCAGTGGTTTAACAGGTGTAAAATGAGTGCCCGTAGGTGAGCAGTGGTTTAACACGCTGAAACTGTGTGCCCCTAGCTGAGCTGAGCGTAATATGCGTGCTGACAGCCAAATGAAGCTTAAACCAGCGTAACTCGTTTGTGCGGAGCTGCGCACCGCGCCAACAAGCTAACCGACGGGCAACGGTGAGCAAGCTGTAACAAAACTGCCTTTACACAGACACACCTCCTAGCCTGTGTAGACAGTCATAAAATATAAAAAGCAGTGGCCAGGTTTGAACCCAGGATACCATGCACCATAGTCAAGGCACTGAACCACTAAGCCATGACAGCTGCACTTAGAAATGCAGTAATAGCAAATATATAGGAATGACTAGAAAGAGGAGCATGACAAAGCAGGTTTTGTGAAGCTGATACAATTCCAAAATGGCCAATCACAGATAAGTGTGGGAAAAACGGCATATATAAGCCCCATAGGCGGGAATACACAGCATAACCAATTGTAGAAACAACTTGCAGCCAGAATGTCAGGTGTAGGTGAGGGTAGTTGCTTTCGAGCACAGAGGTGGGGCATTGAGGAGTCCAAATATATGGTTTGGCTCCTTGTCCGCAATCATGAGGCCCAACTCATGCAGGGCCAGGTCCTGTGGGGAGCATATAGGGCTGAGGCATGGGACCAGTTGGCTCATGATCTTACCAGTGCCACAGGGATACCAAGGACTGGTGAGCAGGTCCGTCACCACCATGCGGACCTGAAGAGATGGAAGCAGGACCAACTGAACCGTTGGATCCAGAAGGCCCGGCAAATGCCCAACGCCCCACTACTGAGTAAGTTACATCTAATTATTTATGTAAGAAATTAACCTAGCTGATATTATGGAGATGTGTATTCCAATATTACTTTATTTATGTTACAGCTGCAGGTGTCTGTTCTGCGAACAGTAGAGCCTATGGCGATAGGCTGGTGCGGTTGCGCCACCAGGCAGGTCAGTAATCCTCTCCCTGTAACTGTAAATAAATATAAAAGTATGAGAGTTAGCAAAAGAGTGCAGTGTAGTCACTAAGTAATAAAATGTGCAAGTAACAGTGTAAGAGGGTTTGCAAGTATTGCTTGATTACAAAAGTGTTATGCAGTCTGTAATCCAAACAGAAAAATGAAAAAGTCTGAAATAAAGTCTGAAATAAAGATGTCCCACCTGTAATATAATAGTACATAACCTGCAGCAGGCTGAAAAGTACAGCTGCAGAAGCTGAGTAAAACACATGTGTGAAATATATCCCTGTTGAAATACAGAAACATGACAGAAGTGAGACTGTTGGAAAGGATTGTAATAACTACAGGTAAAACATGTCAATAAAGCCTAGAATTAAGTACCATCCTGAATTGTAAAAATAAAACAAGTGAGAGAGTGTGAGAAAGAGTTATGAATCCACCAATAAAGTAGTAATAACTCCTGAATAAAGTATACTGCAGTCAGTACAGAATGAAATGATTGTGACAAGCAGAACCAAACTGCAAAATGTGTTGAAAATGTTACTGCAGCTGGAATGTGTATCCCAAAATCTGGATATGTTGCTCTCAGTCTGCAATATGCAGATAGTATGGTAGTCTGAAATACCAAACATCCACAGTTGTCTATAGCTATATAAAGCAAATGTAGCAGGATGATGTAGCTGAACAGAGCCAGATATGAATGTGTATGAATAAAAATGAAAATGTATATTGATGTAGCAGTAACATTCCTATCACCAACTTGAAGTAGTTATCACATAGGAAACTGTAGGTAGAACTGTAGTGTGTATATATATCTGCAGCTATTAGAAATGTACAGCATATGTATTGGTATTTGAAGGTGTTAATTACATTTTCTTCACCTTACCCTATAACCACATATAATCGATTCCACATGAAATTGATATGTGCAATCACAATTAACACCCCTGGACATTTGTCCTGTTGGGTCATACATATTTGCATGTACACTGAACAGGCAAAACAGACTACTGAAAAACAAAATAGAGAAGAAACCACACAGTAGCACAGAACGAAATGATAAAGCGCTTTTCGTTTATTCCAATAAACAAACTTCTTCAGATCAAGAAAAACAAAAAGTCACAGCTTAAATACTCTCTGGGCTAATACTTACAAATCCAATTAACTACTTAAAGTGAAAGCTGACTTACAAGACACGCCCTATTTGCAAACAAAACTAGACTAAAAACTGCTTTTAAAGTAAAAGCTAAAAATCCAAATAGTCAGACTAAAAGTACAACTAGCGTTGTCTATAAAAAATGTGTACATCTAGCCTGCTACTAAGCTAGTGAGGCAAAGAAATAATAATTACAAGTGCATAAAAACTCTGCTGGTGTTTGTAAAACTGAGTTAATGCAAATACCTATGTTAGTGCACTAAACTGTGTATGTTGAAGCACATCAAGTGTGCTGAACATAATTGGTAATAAGTAAAGTATCAAGATAAAACTACAAATTCTCAGCAAAAACTACTCAGCAAAAAATACACATAAGGTCACTGAACCAAGGTGCACAAAAAGCATTAGAATAACTGTGTTGTTCTAGTGTGGAAGGTAACCTGACACAGCCTACCTATTAAGGCTCCTAAGTTTAAGAACACTACTTAAAGAACAGTTCTCATTCAGACCTGGTGAACTGTATGCGTTGAGTCTAATTTGCCAAAACAGCTCTCACTCTTTTAACTTAAGTGGGAGAGGAGCACCCCTGAAGTCCTGTGTGATCTGGCCAATAATCAAAAATTTAAACATATGGTTGGGATAAACTGAAATGTGTTTTGCTAGTGCATTATCAAGTTTCTGCTTCCTGATCGCATAAGTATGTTCATAAATGCGGTCACGTAGGCGTCGTTCTGTTTTGCCCACGTAGAAAGCTGTACAGGTTTGGCACATAGCTAAGTAGATCACCATTCTTGAATTACAGTTAGCTCTTAGGTTCAACTTGTATTCGTAATCGTGAACTTTAAATCTATTGGATTCCAAGATGTATTGACAAAAATTACACGCCTGGCATTTAAACATGCCAGCTGTCATTGTTTTTTTAATATTATGTCGTTCAAGGAGGGCTTTGAGGTTTTTTGCCTTTCTATAAACAACCAATGGATGATTACCAAGTTTTTGGTGTACTGTGTTGTCCTTTTTGAGTAAGTCCAAATTTTTACGTAGTGCTTGAACACAGTCACTGCTATTGAGACTGTATGTTGTTATGAATGTGACACCAAAACATTCAGAAAGATGCCTAATTGTGTGGACATTTACTAAGTCTGTGTTCGAGGATTCAGTGTCATTCATAAGAACCAATTCTCTGTTCAAGATTGGTTTATAAAAATGACACTGACGCTTAGAAGACACTTCTTCTATAATAGTGTCTAACATTTCATGTGGGTAACCCCGGTGTAAAAACATATTCCTTAGGTGTCCACATTCATTGGCAAAATCACTATCCAATGTAATAATGCATGTACGTTGATGCATCTGCCCTGTTCATACATCCAAACCTGATGGCCTGTTGCCATCAATCAACCCTGCATGTTGTTGGACTGTGTATTGCTGTTCAAAATATGCATGTGTTATGCTTGCTGTTCAATGGTTTGAATATCTGGGTGTTTGGTTAATGGGAATACTAATGCATGCTGTTACAACTAATTGTGAATGGTATTGTATGTTACTAACCCAAACTGTCATGACATAATGCAAAACATAGCACGACAGAGAAGGCGGGTTCCAGCGGACTCACCTCTCCCACCTCAGCTGGCGAGTGCACCTGGCAGTAGTGCCCAGTCTGGACCCTCCTCCGGTGGCCCTGTGCCACCTGCAGGTGGAAGCGCTGCAGGGGATGGGGCTCGACCCCCTCTGCAAGTGTGGCCGGAGGAGAACAACCACTCACCCTCCGTAGTGTCCGGACTGTGGTGCGTAGGGAGATCCAGGAAGCTGTTCTTGGGCCCCTACACCAATTTGAGGCACAGGTGGCACAGCTAACAGGCATGCCTGCTGCCCGGCCTACACAGCCCCCAGCACAGCCCCGTCCTGGGCTGTGAAGGCACAGTGGCAACTGCCCATGGGTGGGGATATCAGTTCCACTGTTGCCATCTGTGGGCACATGGGCTCTAGATATCCAAACATCCGTCCCCGTCAATTGTGTAACCCTCCCCACATGTGTCATACACTGCCCCTGTATGCGTCTTGTTTGTCTTGTCTGTTGACCTACACAACCTACCTCCTCAGCTATACCGACTTCCTGTACCTGACATACCACTCTCACCTGAAAAAAAAAAAAAGGGCACTCTGTACCCACAAAAAAATTACGCCCCATACACAGCTGCCCATTTCGCACACATGTCTGCTGGACATGGAAACTGTCAATTACAATTGGCTGTACAACAAGTATTATTGTTGTCCTCACACCTCTCTTAGGGGTGGAAGGTTTCAAATGTCACACCAAATTACAAACATATGCACAGCTTTTGCTGATGAATAAATGGGCAGCTATGGGCCTTACCTACATCCCTCCTGCAAAACCCGAGCTTGTTTCCCTACTGTCTTACCCTTTCTGTGACCCCTTTTTCACCACTTTCCTGTCTCCCCATTTTCATTTCTTTCAAAGAAAATAGCGCAGGTGTGCACAAGAGTAAGCACTTTTAAGCGGTTGTAAGCGGGTGTGCGCGGAGCTGAACGCCAGTGCGCATGTGAGCTCCACAAACCAGCGCTAACCCGGTTACAACTGCTTAAAAGTGCCTTAGTCACTTTGAATGACAAGTCCTGTAGTCTGCTCAAAAGCAAAATAAAATCCCACTGTCAGTCCCTAACCCAGGACTTTGGAAACAGTAGTCTGCATGACTTACCACTAAGCCATGACTGTTATATAAGAACATCGTGCTACAATAAATATATCATGTAATAGTAGGAATGAATGTAAAGGGAATATAGGATGTGTAGTACACAAAGCATGTCATGTATATTTACTGTCAAATGTAGTGGATTTCCAGAATAGTAGTGTGTGAACAGAAACAGCCATGCTAGTTGGTAGCTAGTAGGTAATAATGTGACTGTAGCACCTTGCAAGCCACACACATACTCACAGCAGGATAATCACTGCCCATACCCCACAACCTCTTACAGGAACACATCCGGACTAAGTAATAAAAAATGTGGAGCAAAGGGCCAAAAACAGGGACACATTCCAAATAATGCTAAAACAAACTTAGTTCAGAGAGTAACAGGTTCTGCATTTTGTTGGATGTTTGGAAGGGTATGAAGTCTGAAACTTAAATGTTTGTCACTATAGTCTGACTTGAGCCCACAGTAATTTGCCAGAAAAAGATGGTTATGAGATATTGACCAAAATATGAGGCAAAAATGTGGACAACCTGCAAATATCTGTACACTTGAGAGGTCTGGCACTGCCATATTTGAATAGTTAAGAGCCTAGACATAGCAACAGTGACTGAGTTACAGGGATGCCCCACAGACTCCCTATGGAATGTACAAACAGTAGGCAGAAAGGTGTTACAACACATGCAATGGTAACTATGAAGTACTGAAAGCATGCACCACTTGCACGGCAGAAATAGTGCAGTAATACATATGCTTATGCTATCCCACAGTCACAACTGCAGAATACCAGACAATTTAAAGGGTGTACCCCACTGATATGTACCATTCCATGAGGCAGATAAAAGATGCACCTGAGAGTCTCTGGGGCCTGCTCAGCAGCATACTCAAATACCCTAATAGATGTCAAGGCCCACACCATGGCCAGACCACACTGCATGCAGTAATACCCTAGCAGATATAGCAAGCATTCCAAGGTGTGAATGTACATGGAAAATAGGAAAGCCACAGCAGCACACTACAGTCAAGACACCTAGCAGGCATACAAGTAGTGAATGTAAAGGGCAAATATTGAAGCCATATCAACAAAGTGCAAGAGTCACTGCATTCCTATGGAACAACTTGTTACCACTCCCACAACAGGTGAAAACATGCAGCACCTGTTCACCAACAACATGTAGACTATATGCCCCAGACCAGATGTGTATCCCTCGCTGCTAGGATGATACCATATACATCTCACACTGTATATACACATACCACATGCAGCACTCGCACAGAAGATCACAGTCATAATGTTATCCAGTGCAAATACCATGTATTCACATGTGGCAGGCGTCAGACATGGGAACTATTTAAGGTCACAGGTACATATGTGTATTTGGCACACACATACATCATCTGTGTCCATTGCCATTACTGGTTTAATCGATGTCATGCATTATTGTGAACAACAACCCACACACATGGGCATTCTGTGTGACAAAAACACACGTGGCATGTGTGGAATTCAAAGCCATAACTAACTGTGCTATGACAGTAGTGAGACATGCAGTAGCAGAGCGTGCTATTTGCATTACTGGGAGATTTGCCCTCTTCCGCTGTACTTGTAGGGTGCTGACATCATCTCTGTGTAGAGATTGGAATATGCAGCAGCTGGTGTGTTGTACTGCTTGGCAAAAGGGTCAGTTCTCTCACACATGTAATTGCACACACCCTACTTCCACCCCCCACACACTTGCAAGATTCGACGCATTAGCGGAGTGCGCTATTCGCATTACTGGGAGGTTTTTCTTCTCCTGCTATACTTATAGGGTGCTGACATCATCAGTGTTTAGAAAGGGGAATGTGCATTCTGTCGTGTGTTCTCCTAGTTACCAAAAGGGACATTTTTTCCCACTGAAATGCACACACACTAACATGCCTCACCCAAACTTGCCATTTGCAAGATTCAAACCCCTAACTAAGTATGTTACAACACTCGAGACGGATGCATTAGCAAAGCATGCTATTCGCATTACTGGGAGGTTTTTCTTCTCCTGCTGTACTTATAGGGTGCTGACATCATCAGTGTTTAGAAAGAGGAATGTGCATCCTATAGTGTGTTCTCCTAGTTGCCAAAAGGGACATTTCTTTCATACAGAATTGTACACACACTAGCCCCTTCCACACACACTGAGTATTTGCAGGATTCAAACCCCTACCTAACTATGTTATGACACTCGAGACGGATGCATTAACAGAGCGCGCTATTCGCATTACTGGGAAGTTTTTCTTCTCCTGCTTTACTTATAGGGTGCTGACATCATCAGTGTTTAGAAAGAGGAATGTGCATCCTGTAGTGTGTTCTCCTAGTTGCCAAAAGGGACATTTCTTTCATACAGAATTGCACACACACTAACCCCCTCTCCACACACACTGAGCAATTGCAGAATTCAAACCCCTACCTATGTTATGACACTCGAGATAGACGCATTAGCAGAGCATACTGTTCGCATCACTGAGAGGTTTCCCTTCTCCTGCTTTACTTATAGGGTGCTGACATCATCAGTGTTTAGAAAGAGGAATGTGCATCCTGTAGTGTGTTCTCCTAGTTGCCAAAAGGGACATTTATTTCATACAAAATTGCACACACACTAACCCCCTCCACACACACTGAGCATTTGCAGAATTCAAACCCCTACTTAACTATGTTATGACACTCAAGATGGACGCATTAGCAGAGTGTGCTAATCGCATTACTGAGAGATTTCCCTTCTCCTGCTGTACTTATAGGGTGCTGACATCATCAGTGTTTAGAAAGGGGAATGTGCATCCTGTAGTGTGTTTTCCCAGTTGCCAAAAGGGACATTCCCCTCACACACACACCAACCCCGCTCACCCACATACACACACTGAGAATTTGCAGGATTCAAACCCCTACCTAACTATTTTATGACACTTGAGTGAGACTCATTAGCAGAGCGCACTATACGAACTATTGGGCATCTGTTCTGCACCTGCAGTATTTATAGGGTGCTGACATCATTATTTCTACAGAGGTATGTACATCTAGTACTACCTGTCAGGTGGGGGATAGCATATATATGCATTTGCAGCCACCTACTTCAGGGTCAGATATGCACATCGCACTGGCAGGTTATGTTCTATACCATGCTTCATGACCACAGGACCTGTAACACACAACACAACCAGTTCGGACCACCCCTCCCACATCCAGGACACACACTTTGCTTCCCTGGGAACAGTGCCAAGATATGCAGGTGTTCACATACACCATTCCAGTTGTTAACATCAGGTACAGGTATATTGTGTGTGGGAACTACTCAGGCCTCTACAACATTACCCTACAGCCACTACAATTTGTGAGTCCATGTGCTATGGCAGAACCACTCACCACAGCCACAAGGGGGAATACATATTGCACCTGACCATCTGCAGCATGGGTACTCACTGTTCCACATCAGAGGTAGACCACCATTGTTGATATCTGACCATACCCACCTTTCCCTGGACATCCATATCCCATCCCCACCCCCAGGCAAGGTTGTCACTGCAAACAAAGTGTATTTATCAAAAGCAGACTTTACAATTGTGAAGACTGGGGTGGAAAACTTCAAAGGACCCATGCTGGGGGAGTATACAGGCCACTCTGCATAATCCTTGACAATTGCATTCTATGAGCATGTGGAAGGTTTGCATTGATCATGCTATCCCAAATATACCCATGACTGCTCCACAACAGGGCACCTGTCAGGTGTACACCAGCCATATATGAGCTGTCCAACAGATGGAGTGAGCTAATACATTGCAGAGCAGTAGCCCACAGAGGGAGGACATCTCTGAACAGTACTGGCATGACACTTCGATCCTTCATAATCATCACGACAAAGTGTTGACAGTGAAATTGTCCAGACAATGCAGATAAGGCTCCCCTCAGTCTGTTATTGACGCCCACTTACTGTTAGAGGTCCTCGCCAACCCTCTTCCAGCACACACCAACAACATGGATGTGGCTTAGCAAATTCAACCCCTGGTATCTCCACTGTGTCCCTGATTGACAGAGGCACATCACACTAGCCTCACACTGTGCCTTATGTGACCTACTTTACAGTGGCACAGTAGCCTACTGTACTGGGGAGGCAGATGCCAAGCACATTCTGGCTAAGCTGTCATTCCCTAGGGCAAACAGCCTAGTGTTGACCTCTACACCCATATGTTTAATTGTCAGATGCACAATATTTGTTGCTGATAGACTGTTTGCAGGTCTTTATTGCCATAGCATTCCCTGTTTCTATGAACAACATGTGTATCTGTGGAAGATGTTTGCATATGAGAGGGATTCACTATATCACGTATGTCTCTGTAGTCATTTAACTGTGTGCACTGGGCAGATTGCTGTAATGTGGTTGGTTCCTGGAATTACACGTACAAATACCGGATATGTGTGGCCAACTGCTAAACTGAGATTTGGCCTAAGTGTGTGAGCATGCCCATTTCAGGCTTTCCATGGCATATTGTCTGACATATGTCTCATTTATCAAAGTGTGCGAGCATGCCCAGTGTGAGCTTTCCATATGTTGAACTCTGCAGCCCACCACATTTATGGGTGAGTGTGAACTTCAACAATATCTCACGTTTATGGTTGTGTGTTGTGTGTCATGTTGTGTAGTTACTGTCCAACTGCTTTGTGTCTGAACACAACAGGGATTATACTGTGCCTGCAGGGTTTGCATGGGATACTTTACATACAGTTGTCAACATCCTTTCATACTGACCTAACACTGTAGTACCGTATAGTGTACTGGTTCAGTACTTTCACTGTGGTGGACAGTATCCTGGGCTTTAGTCCTATCACTGCTTTACATTTTCATAGTGAGCACAACAGCCTGGTTAGGGGCCGGTTGTGCACATCTGACCATGTTGCATTATGTTCAGATATGAACTACTTAAACCAGGCTTGTCCAACATTGGTAGTGTATTCCACAACATAGGTGTACATTGGCAAACACTAGCGATGTGCCCTAGGCCATTTGTAATGCTAGTCGGAGAGTGTGTTTGTCCTTCGACACACATTGTAAGTGGAGTTTGCCATGACATATGTCATGGTTAGTATACTGTGCCTCCGTCTACCCGTGACATAACAGTGATACCCAGGGTAAACCTACCATCTCCCATCCACTAATCAAGATTCCTCTTGAGGAGAGTCGATGAGTGACTCTCTGGCTAACCTGTACTGGGAGTTTACTCAAGAGTGGGGGTGGCGTCTGTGTTATGGATCATTCAGTACAGCTTGTCCTATGTATGTCAGTGCTGGGGTTCAGGTCTCTCATGTGCATAGCTCACTGCCATTCAGATTGTACAAGGTGCAGCATGTTCATTGATTCCAGCTTGGACATGGCTTTATACATCAGGCACAGCTTGCCTCTGGGTGGGTAGTATGGCAGTGTGTGGAGCTGCAGTTTGTTTAATCAGGCAACACATGGCATCTGTTCAAGCTCTTTGATACTCCTGGTGAGGTACTTTTGGGGACTTTACAGTTGATGGAGGTGTCTGCTGAGGTACATCCCACAGGGGCTATTGTAGTCAATTGTAACGCTGATGAAGGATGACTGCAGAGCCACAATGACCTCCCTTATGTAGATCTGACAACCTTCATGATTAGGTGGGTATATGGTATGTTTCTGTAACCACTACAGCCACATGCTTGTCCAATGCAGGATATCTATCAACTTGTGTCCCCAGGTCTCTCATTACATGTTAAGTACTTAATGGGTTAACACCTATGTGGTAATTGGTGGGCACTTACTGAATATCCACAGGGGTTGACTATACACTTTTCTGCAATTAGCTTGCTGACATGGCTATGGCACCAGTTGTCTGTTTCTATGTGGCCCTTTTGTGGGATGCTTGTGTCAGCTGGAGGGTCAGATATGGTGGCCAGTTTGTAGTCCTCTGCAAACATGTTCAGATACAGTCCTTCCATGTTGGCCTGTACCTATGGGACATATATACCAAACGAGGGAGGTCCCAGGACCAAGCCTTTTGGAATGCCAGTTATATCTGGTTTGTAGTCTGACATGGCTGCAGCATGTCTGACCATGTCAGTTCTGTCCTTGGTCTGGTTTGCAACCCCTCTACTGACATAGGGGTTTAGATTTAAGCTGGTGAGCTTATCTATAATGAACACGTGGGGTATTGTATGGAAGACTTTGCAAGGTCCAGCTACGCTGTGTGGACCACATTGCCCTCATCAATGACCTTAATGACTATTCCAAATGAGTCAAACATGTTTAAGGGGCAGGATCTGCATTTAAGAAAGCCCCACTGGGTAGGGTCCAGTGTCAGTAGGTCCCCAATATCTTTATGTCTGCGGTACATGCTGATCCTTTCCATAGCTGTGCAGACCAAGCTTGTCAGGATTCTGGGGTGGTAGTTTGCAGTATCCATTCAGGCAACACCTTTGTTGAGAAGGACCACTGTTGTTGTACACTGCTCTTTGGGTAAATAGCCTGTGGTAAGGCTGACATTGAGCAGTAGTGTGATTTGGCATTCCATTCTTCTTGGAGTCCATGTTGGACTCAGCCCAGGACACCATCTCATACCATTGCTGCTGTGTGTTTTGCTTTGTAGATGCTGGCTGTTACCTCAGCATCTGAAATGTCAGGGGGCCAGCAGGCTGCTGGGATAGATATTTTGCATTCTGGGGGGAGGTGTTGCACTGCACCTGTCAGGTTGGATGTTGGCAATATGTGTGTGTGTTTGGTATGTTGTTTGTAATATTTGAGTGATTCAGAGCATATCTGTGAATTCCCAACAAGGTTCCTACCATCAGTTAAGAAAGCCTTGTGATCATCCTTAGTGTCCTGTACAATTTGTATCTTCATAGGTTCATAGGTTCATACTAAGCTATCCACCCAAGGGCATTTATAAACCTAGCCAGAGTGTGTGTGGCTTTTGCCACCCCTTGCTATGTGAATATTATGGCCATTTATGATTTACTTTACTGTGCCTCTGTCTGGACGTGACACAGTGAAGACCCCCAGTGTACATCTACGATCATCCATCCACTTGGCAAGATTCCTGTTGAAGAGTGTCAGTGAGGGGCTCTGCCTAACATGGAGTGGGATTCTGTTCCAGGGTGTAGGGAGCCTCTGGGTTAATTATCTGTCCCTCCAGCACATCCTATTTCATTATGTGTTGAGGTTGACATCTCTCACTCTCACTGCTCCGATGGCTTTGGGTTTTTTGGGGTGGAGCATGTCCATTACTCCTGTGTTGGACATGGCCTTGTACAACAGGCATACAATGCCTCTGTGTAGGCAGTATGTGACTGCATTCAGCTGGGGTGTCTACAGCCAGGCAGCATATGACATATATTTGAGACCCTTTATCCTCTTGGTGAGGTACCTTTGAGGTCTTTCTAACTGCTGCAGGTGTCGGGTAAGGTACATCCCAAATGAGGCATTGTACTAGATTATGGGTCTGATAAGAGAACAGTATAGGGGCACAATGACCTCTGTTGGCGTAGATGTGAATCCTTTCATGATACGGTGTCCAATATAGACAGTCTTCCTAGCCACGTTGGCAATGTGAGTGTCACATAACAGGTTACTGTCCACTTGTGTCCCTAGGTCCCTGATTACTCCTTCCATACATAATGGTTTACCACCTATGTGGTAATTTGTGAGTACCTTGTTTGGTATTTGGTGAGACATTTATACTGTCCAGTGTCTTCAGGATGGCTGGGTGGGGTTCCTGTGTGTGAGAGTGTGGTCTGTAGCATGCTACAGACTGTACAGCAGTTTTGCCTACGGTTAGTTGCACATGGGTGGTCTCTGATGCTTCGTGCATTGTCAGTTACCTGGACGTATGGGTGTCTGTGCTGAATATGGATACCCCCCCCTCCTTTTATGTTTTGGTCCAGGTTTTGGGGCCATAACGCATGATATGAGGTATAACCTGGTAGTGCTGGTGTGCTGTCAGGAGGCTTGCTGCAGGTCTGTGTCACTGCACGGACATCAATGTTGTCCATACTGGGGAGGGCCTCGGGAGCATGCATATTGAGGTTTACACATCTGGCATTGGTCAGCATTACCCTTCTGTTTCTTTCCACTTATGTTTTCTAGGGTGGTGGGTTAGTCTTTTCAGCCTTGCCTGCAAAAGGCTCTATGGAGGTGGCAAAAGCCTTATCCAATATCCAGACGCCCAGAGGTAACAGGTGCGAGCCATCCCTGGAACAGCAGTGTGGCTTGTCAAGCATGACATCCCAAGCAGACAGACATTGGATCCCCTTGGAATGACACCAGTAATTGTGCCACTTGTTAAAGCTGATCAGTCTGTGTTTGTACTGTGGCATCATTCTTGGTGAGGGTAGGATGCTGCAAACGATCAGTGTCATACCGGCCTGGACTACATAATCGGAGAGCTCATCTATGTCTCTTTTCATGTAGACCGGGGAGGTACATCTCAGGTCATTCACGCCAGCATGGACAATGACTGCATCATATTTCTACTTGCTTTGGGGTGAGCTGCGTATTTGTGTTATGTGGCATATTGTAGCAGCCTGCAGGCAGCTTACTGTACCCTTTCCCTTGTTCAGTCTGGTGAGTGGGACAGCAATGTGTCTGATTATGGAGTCACCTATTACATCTGTATCAGGCATGTTGTTTCTCCTTCTGGCCTGTGACTGTTTGGCACACCAGCTTTGTGTACTATGTGTTGCATGTGCTATGTTTGGAGGTTGTGTTTGCTTGGGTGTCTGCTTTGGAGGCCTCTGTTGGTGTAGTGTGTTTGTAATTAGGGCCTCCGGGAATGTTTTTCTGTGTTTATGTCTTTGGTTTGCAGTTGTGATAGGTCTATGTGGGACTGGGTTTGTGGTGTGTGTGGTTACCTTCTCCTCCTGACTAGTTTTGACAGTACTGAGTTGAGGGAGCTCAGTCTCCGGTTTGGATAATTGGTTGTATCTCTCACATATATTTGTATTTCTTGGGGGGAGTTCAGGGTTGTCTGTGTACTTGGGGCAGGTGTAACATTGCCTCAAGATTCACAGATTCAACTTGTTGTAGCTGGCCTTAGTGGATTGTATGTGTGGACATATTTTATTGCCATACTACTGATCAGTGATTACTTCCCTTTTTATGTTTGCTCTATCATGTAGTAGCTTCCTCATTCTCTTGCATGGTTTGGTAATGGCTGGAGTCCACCATACCAGATGCCTGCGTGTATGGCATTGTGTCTTGGTTTTATTTGGGATTGCATAATCCAAGCATTCCTGGCAGTGTTCATGGAATGCCTGTATAACAGGTTCTGAGGTGTGGCCCATATTTTGCACCTGAACAGGGCCTTTAATGTATTCCACATCAGTTTGGAGGAGTGCAACTTTTGTTTTACACATGTTTTTCACTGTGGTTTTCTGGCCAGGGACTGTGGTCAGGATGTGTATATCCAGTGTGATTACTCTATGGTCTGGTCTTACCAGTGAGGGATACACTTCTCATCTTGCCATCCAGTACCCATGTTGCTGATTATCACATCCAGTATGCTTACCCCTCTTGTGGGAGTGGTGCGTTGTTCCTGGGCATTTTGGTTTATGGATTCTAGGAACTTTTGTCCTACAGTGTTGGAGCTAGTATAATGCTCCCAGTCTATGTCTGGGTATTTTCAGTCACACAATATAATGTGGTTTGGAGGGCTTGATATATTCATGTATTCCAACACAGGCCAGGTGCAGTTCCTGGTGTTAGGACAGTAGTCTGTAGCAGGCTATAAACTGGGAGGCAGTTTTAGCCACTGTTACTTGACCATGGCTAGTCCATGCTGCTTCTTGTTGTGGTACCAACATGGGGTGTGGTTATCCTTGACAATTATTGCTAGTCACCCTCCTTTTGTAGCTTGTTCCATGTTTTGAGGCTGTACAGCACAGTATGAGGTGTAACCTGGTAGTGTTAGGGTGCTGTTGTGAGCCTTGACCCAGTTTTCTGTTACAGGACAGATATCAACATTCTCCATACTGGGGGAGTTTAGACTGCATGCATCTTGCTGTTTAGACTTCTGGCATTGGGTAGCATTGCATCTAGGTTCTTATCCCTTGTGATACCGATGGAGGTGGGTTTGTGCTTTGAGCCTTCCCTATTCAGGGCACACTGTGGGTAACAACAGCCTTTGCCAGTATCCATAAGGCCTGGACTGATAGGTGCACACCACCCCTAGCAGGTGGAGCATCATGTCATGCTCAGCATGTCATCCCAGGCTGGCACACATTGGATCCCCTTTGACTAACTGCAATACTTCAGCCATTTATTGCAATTGATCATCTCATCGTCATATCGTGGCATCATGCTTGGTGAGGGTAGGATGTTAGTCAGGGTCATCAAGTGTGCATATACTACATGTTGTTACATTGCTTAACACATGGCATTCATGCCTCAGGTGGTGCTGCAGGGCTGCCTCTGTCGGATGCACATACTACAACCAAAGGTAAAGCACAAACTAGTAAAAAACGACCAGGAAGTTCCACGGTCGGGGTAAACCACAGCTGATGCACGTTACCTCCTTGCACAAAAATTATACTGTTATCACTGTCACCAAAAATTCCACGCTGAAGAGTTTTCTCCAAATTTCTGCAGCAATAATGGATATTTATTCTTGTAAAAACAGGTACAAGGACAAGTACAGCCAACACAACGTAGTGCAACAAACACAATCCAATGATTTACCCGGGTTTCGTCCGCCAAGACGAACTTCATCAGAATAACTACACTAATTACTGCTTCCCTTATATATACATACAGATCCACCCAATGATTTAATTGATTGATAATTAAATATACTACTTAAACAATTTATACATAAAAAATGTTTAAAATTAAATAGGCATAATAAATTCATGTAATTCTTATGTATATTCATTACCTATATTGTGTATGTTCATAGAATAACATAAATATCATATAAAAATCACATAAAAAATCACATAAAAAAATAACAACATAAGAAATGATAAAAATATGGAAAATAACATAAAAATTATATTGCTTAATAAATGCTAAATGTTGTGTTGCAAATCCAATGTTGAAGGTATATATATATATATATATATATATATATATATGTATGAGTATAAATTATGATACAATGTGTGAATATCTTAAGTTGTTTCGCTTCAATGTACATATATATCTGTATAACACACCACCCTAGTTATATGAATACTATTCATTATATAATATATATACACATACTTATCTTATTTAGTGACATTTACTATTGTGTTTGTCATTCCTTAGAGTTTGTATGTGTACCTATACATTACTCAATCTATTATACAATATACAATGATGTACATAGAATGCACATTATGTGTATTACACTTCCCTACTTGTTAGGATTATTTTGAAATTATTAATTTGGTAGTGTACAAAACTATATCAATGCTTACCCTTAATATGATTTTTCATAAGAATGGGTTTTATTGTACAATATTCATTAAGCCCCGGCCAATTATGGGCATTCAAAAGAATCTGCCATCTTAGCTCCTGTATGTCCAAATCATATTTTGTGTATCTTCCCTGTGCATCATTAGATACATGATCAATGGCCAAAATTTGAATCTGTGATCAGCATATAGTTGAATATGTCTCACTAGGGCATTCGTAGTTTTCATATGCTTTATGTCCAAAAGATGTTCTTTTATTCTGCTCCTAAACTTTCTACTTGTCTTACCTATATAAAAGGCTTTACAGTGTTGACAAAGTGCTACATATATAACATTTAAGGTATGACAATTGAAATGCCCTTTAATTTTAATATTATATAGATTTATCTTAATTTTATCCTGTGTTTCATGAATATACTTGCATGTTGTACACCTTCCACATCTAAAATTGCCTATTGGTCTATGGGTTTTATATCTCTGTACTTCCATATTATTCTCAAAATATTCCTTAAAGGATGTATCCTTTTTGTATACAAACTTAATTGGTCCCTGAAATATTTGTGCAACCATATGATCATTAATGAATAGGCTCCAGTTTCTTTTGATGATATTCCTTATTGTTTGAGTAGAGTCGTCAAATACAGAAATGTATAGGGGTATCTGATCCTTATTTTCATTATGTGTTTTACTTATATCTTTATCATGGCCATAACGTAGTATGGCTTGATATATTCCTACCTGTCTCTTGGTTTTAACTTCTTGTTTAATTGTTTCACATAAGATTTTTGGATAACCCCTGTTTAAAAACATATTTTCCATGAACTCCAACTCTTCATTAAATTCCCCTTCTTCACTAATCATCCTGGCCGCCCTGACCATCTGACCCTTGACAACTCCCTTCTTCTGGTGGTCTGGGTGCCAGCTATCATAGTGAAGGTAAGAATTTGAAAAGGTCGATTTTCTGTGAATGTTTGATTTTAGCTGTCCCCTATTTTTATCATATGTTAATTGCACATCCAAATATGATATATTTTCATAACCAATATAATGTGTAAATTTCAAAAATCGAACATTTTGGTTGATATATTCAAGGAATATTTTTAATGCTGTTTCATCGTTGTCCCATACTATAAAGATATCGTCCAAATACCTGGAGTATATTTTAATATATTGTTGAAATGGACTATTGAATATATAATTGTACTCCCAATATGTCATTATTAAATTTGCGTACATGGGGCACATGCCCCATTGCAACTCCATCAATTTGTTTATAATAATTCCCTTCATAATACAAATAATTATTGTGAAGTACAATTTCCATAAGGCTAATCAAGGTATTGATTTTTGTCTGGTCAAATGTTTTAGACTCAAAAAGCTGTTCTTCTAGCCAGATTAAACCTATATCATGTGGTATTGATGTAAATAGATTGCATATATCAATTGTTACCATTATATCTCCATCCTTCATTTTAACTTGATTCATCATATTAAGGAAATCCCAAGAGTCCCTTGTTATATATGGAAATTTGGACATACTCTGTTTGAAATAATAATCTAGATATTGACTAATGAAACATGTTTTGTTTCTCTTTCCATCCACTATTGGTCTGAATTGTAAATTGTTAAGACCTTTGTGGATTTTTGGTATGCCAAATATTCCACTAATAACCGGGAAGTCATTGTTTAAGTATTTATGTTCATCCTCCGTTATTTCACCCTGCATTAACATGTCTTCCAATAAATTATCAATTCTTTTATGGACGATGTTAATTTCATTTAGGCTTATTTCAGAATAAGATTTACTCAATAACATAGCAGTCATGTAAGAAACATAGTCCCCTTTGTCAGTTATAACAACACCACTGCCTTTATCAGGCCTCATTATTCTGATGTCTTTTATGTTTAATATATGCTTAAATATTTCTTCCTCACTTTCAGTCATATTACTATGTATGTGTGTTCTATACTGTTTAAAAAATTCCCTAATGTCCATTTCAGCCCGTTTTTCAAATATAACTATTTTATCATTCATAGGTGGGTTAAATACACTGGGTTTACTCAAATCAGATCTTGTGTTATTGTTCCTATTGTCTTGTACACTACCATCAAAAAATAATTTTAAGTTTAATTTTCTACTAAATAATTTTAAATCAATGATTGTACTGACTAATCTCCATGACAGGGTACAAAATTAAACCCTCGCGAAAATAAATTGGCATGCTTACTATTTAATACATGTTTAGAATAATTAAATATTTTATAATCTCCGTGGGTATTAGTTATTATATTTGGATTACTTAAAAATTCTCTATCAATTGGTTCAAAATTATTAATTGATATGCATTGATTAACATTATCCAAGTAATTATCAATGTTTAAATCAATGTGAAAATTAATAGGAATATTAATTTCATAATTACCCAACATTTCATTGTTTGTATAGTTAATGTTATTACCATTCCCACCATTATTTATCATAGTTTCTGCTGTGTTTTCCAGTTGATCATTCATTACATTGGGGGAATAGTGTATTATATCGGGGTAATCATGTGTAGTCAAGTCCAATAAAATTTGATCTTCCTGTTGTGTTTGACCTAATTCCAGTTGTGTGTCACCCTGAAAATTATTTACAAGTAATAATTCTTCAATTACATTCATATATGCTTGTTCATCCACATGTACAGCCCGATTCTGCTCATGTACGTTTTTGTTGGTTTGCATGTTAAATTGTTGCCATTACCACTTACACCATCTATTTCTATACATTTGTTACATACATAACCCTCCTGTGTGTATGAGCTAAATACCATGTCACATACCATAGATAATGAGTTGTCACTATAATTAACTCTATTATCTTGTTGTTTTACACTGCTAGAATGTGAACCATATTCCCCAGCAGTGTCGTTGGTATTTAATTTTTGTTGTACATTAGGATGAAATACATCAATAACATTTATATGTCCCAAACCTTGTTCATAAGATTCATTGTTATACTTAAACAAACCTTGCATGTGATGCTGTTGGTATAATTCCAAGGTTTGTACATCGGTCAAATTGTCCATGTCCGTAGATGTGTACACATTATCAATAGTTCGATATACGGATGGATTCCTCATTTGCGACTCTTCCATCCGGCTTTCGCATTGTTGGCCGATAAAAAACCTCTTTTTGGTCTGGCCCCCGTGTTTCTATATTCATCGTCTACTTGCTTGTTTCCACGATTAAGGAGCCTTTCCGAACGCCTGACTCCTTCTTCTGCGTTATATGTATTATGTTCATAGGGGCCATATTGTTGCGGATCTTCATTATCGGAAGTGATGTCATATACTTCCTGTCTCTGTCATGTACGTTCTACATATTTCTCGTTGCCATGGTCACGATGTTTGTTTTTTGATTTTGGGTAGATTTCACCTATCTCATATCTTTTTATGTCTCTTGTAATCTTATTACATTTTTTATTGTATAGAATGTCACAACTGGAATCAATGTCTTTAATAATGGTGGTATATTTCGTATAATGACTATCAAACGTAGGATCTTGACTGATGTTTTGATTAAGTATATCAAGTTCCTTGAGCATATTATCTATTCTTATGTTGTTATATTTAATCATAATTTCCATCATTTGTATTCCGGTGTTGTTAAATAGTTCATGTAACTCATCAAGCATGTTTTCATTGTTTTCACTTCCATTAGGATATTTCCAAAGCCTTAATCCTTTGGGAACCATATGCAAGTCTATGTTTTTCTGCAAATAACTATTCTCTAATTGTACTCGCTTAAATTTAAATAACTTCATTTCAAAAGTTCTAAGCATTTCACACATTGCATCATTTTGTTTCATTTGTAGTGGTTGAGATGCACTGTTCGCTGTGTTGAATGAAAAATAATTTTCGCGCCAGATTTTAAAATTTAAAGAGTTCGTGTTATTGATAGTTTCTCCATTAGTATGTTTACCTTGCTGTGCCGTTGTTGGAGAATGCAGCGTAGCCTGTGTTAGTGGTAGTCCAAGAGAATCATCCACGTTTGAGGTATTGTCATGGCTATTTTTGCTCAGTAATTTTTGAATTAGAGCCGAATGCTCTCTCAACTGTGCATTTATTTGCTGGAGTATTACTCCGGTGTCCACCGGAACCACCTCGTCTTCCATATTAACACAAAAACCAAAGGTAAAGCACAAACTAGTAAAAAACTACCAGGAAGTTCCACGGTCGGGGTAAACCACAGCTGATGCACGTTACCTCCTTGCACAAAAATTATACTGTTATCACTGTCACCAAAAATTCCACGCTGAAGAGTTTTCTCCAAATTTCTGCAGCAATAATGGATGTTTATTCTTGTAAAAACAGGTACAAGGACAAGTACAGCCAACACAACGTAGTGCAACAAACACAATCCAATGATTTACCCGGGTTTCGTCCGCCAAGACGAACTTCATCAGAATAACTACACTAATTACTGCTTCCCTTATATATACATACAGATCCACCCAATTATTTAACTGATTGATAATTAAATATACTACTTAAACAATTTATACATAAAAAATGTTTAAAATTAAATAGGCATAATAAATTCATGTAATTTGCACATACTACACTCCCTGTACATGTTTGAGAGCAGGTTATGTAATTTTAGGCATCCCTGTTATTATATGAGTGGGTCAGAGAGGGGTATCATTCCCAGGGTTCCTACTGAGCCAGTGTATGTGCTATGCGTTGCCTCTTTTCCAAGGCGAGGGCATACTGGGCACGCCTCCTTCTGCCTACTGGGGCAGGCTGAGGTTGTTCCTCCTCCGAGTCACGCTCTGCCTGTGATGGCCTTGGCAATGGTGGGGGGTTGTTTGGCCCGGCCCTATGCTGATCCTGCTGCAGCTGTTTTCGCAAGATCATATTATGTAGCATAGCACATACCATGACAATTTGGGTACATGTAGTTGGTGAGTACTGCAAGGCTCCACCAGATGTGTCCAGACACCGGAACCGTGACTTGAGCAGCCCAAACACACGCTCTATTGCATCACTTGTTTGTGCTTGTGCCTCATTACGGTGTTCCTGTTCAGGTGTGTGTGCATTTCTGATGGGTGTCATCAGCCACGGCTCCAGTGCATAACCTGCATCCCCCACTAGGTGTCCATGTGGGATGTCCCCGTTGGCAAATGTCTGGTACAGCTGCGTCAAATGCCAGATATGGGAATCATGGTAGCTCCCAGGGCAGCCAGCACACACATTCATTATTATGCCCTGGGCATCACATACGACCTGGCATTTGATGGAGGTGAAGCCCTTGCGGTTAATGTAGGCCCTATCCCGCTCACCGGCTGGTGCTTTGATGCGTATGTGCGTGCAGTCTATTGCACCCACTACCTCAGGGTATTCCACTATTTGCTGGAAGAGACGCATATTGCTGGCCAATACCTCACGGGCATTGGGGAAATATACATGATCGCCGACATGTGCTGACATGGCATCCAGGAACTTGTGCAGTACCCTGGAGGCTGATGCCTGTGATATCCCCATCATATCACCAATTGGTCTCTGGAAGGTACCTGTTGCTAGTATTCTTAGGCCAACACATACCTTGGTTTCCACTGGGATGGGTTCCCCTCTGTTGGTTCTGTGTGTGAGGTGTGGCCTGCACAGCTCGACAATTTGCTGCATGAGGTCTCTGTCCACTTTATAGTGCTCTACTATCTCCAGCTCATGTAACCCGTGGTAGGTGACCCTAGGCCTGTACACTCTTCTCCGTCTCCTCACTGTGGGTTGTCTGGCACCATTTGCATTGTCACCACCCTCAGCAAGTAGCCTATGTCTCCTTATGACAGCTATGGCAGCCCCTAGCATTTCTGCTCTGAGTTCAGCTTTTTCAGTTTTCACTTCTAATAGCTTACTCCTGTCTTGCAGTGTCTCTTGAGAGAAACATCCTGCACTGCTGTTTGCAGAGTTTTAAGTGCTTGGCTGAGCTACTATTCTGCCTGTGTAATTGCCTGCTTCTAATTGTTTTCACCTGTTAGCTCCAGCAGTATTCCCTGCTAGCTTCCTACTAATTCTGTTGCTTCCTTTTTCCTTTCTGTTTCCTCCGGGGGGAGCAACGCGCATACCAGCAGAAACACGCTCACAGTGGCTGACATGTGCGCACACAGGCTTACACGGTTCAGAATCTGCTTATTCAGGTTAAAACACGTGCACACCAGCGCAAACAGTCTTACAAGTCTGCCAACAGGCTCCCACATGCTCAGTCTGCCTTACACATGCGCACACTGTCCTACTCGCGATTCATGGCGCGCACATGTGCGCATGCACGTCCAGCAAGAAACTTTGGTGTAAGCAACAGTGTACACCTTCCATTTCTTGACTTTCCCATGCTTATCTTGTGGCACTCCTCTTTCCATGATATGTGTCTGACATCTGTCATGTAACACTGACCTCCAATGAACTGCATTTCTTTCTACCATTCCCCCCTGTGATGTCACCTATCTCCTACTCTATTCCTCCCCCTTATTTATTTCTTACACTACTCAGAATGTGCTCATTTGCTATGTGACAGTGGAATTCAGTATCCTAACACTCATTTACATCAGATTGCCTACTACTACCTGAAAAATAGGAAACTGCTAAAATAAACGCATGAAATAGATTGACATCACTGAATTCTATATTAGCTCTACTTTATTTTATTTTGATTCTATGTTATTTTATGCTTATTTTATATGCATCTTAGATGTAAATTTTATTGTGAGTGCTTTAATTTAATGGTGGGGAGGTGCTTTGAGTATAGGATTAACTGTGATTTGTTCATTTAAAATTTGACTATTTGCATGAGTATAAAAAGGGGGGGCTAAGTCTGCTTGTTTACGGTCTGATGAAGCAAACAGAAGTTTGTGAAAGCACTTACCTGTTGTAACTTACTTGCAATAAAGGGATTTTATCTGGAAATAAGATGTGTGGATTTATAACTTGATCTGGCTTGAGACTGTGAACATTCTGTGGATTTATAACTTGACTTAGCTTGAGACTGTGAACATTTTGCCATAGCTGCTTTGATATTTGGCTGCATTCATTCCGTTTTTTGTATCACTGTGTGGCCATTGGGACCTTGAGGATTGTTTTCTTATACTTTTAAGTAATGTTGACAGCTAAAAGTGTAAACACCATGAAACAGACTATTCATACTGTCATGTAAGCATAGGCAGTATGTAGCAGATGAAATACAGTCACATTTTATCCAAAGCTACAGTCCTCTGTGCAGATATATAGCAAAGTAATACCCTCCCTTGTGTTTACAACACTGGGCTCTCCTTCAGTTTCCCTGCCTACACAGTTACCAACCATGTAGATTCAGGGCTGTCTGCACGGTGAGGATACAAATGACGTCAAAAGTCATTAGAATTGCTGAATCGCAAAAAAATAGTAACCATGTAGGGATGTTCACTTTGTGTAGGCATTTACACAGTGTTTGTTTTCAATGGATGGTAACAATGAATGATGACATCAGGGGTTTGTGTCAGGTTACATTTACAGATGTGCACATGTAGATCTGTGAAAGGTGAAAGTGCATGTAAGCAGTTTCCAATGCACAAGTTCTGTTTCATCCTCTCTTTTGTTAAAATGTGTCATCTCTGTTCATTTTAAGTATTTTTTTTTTATTTTTGTCATTGTTTGCATGATGAGTGGATGGGAAATAGGAAATACATCCCGAGGATCAGTTCTGTTTCTCTGCTCGATAGGGGCACAGGAAATTAGCTTTCTTGGGTGGCGTAAGCCAGGGAAACTTATTGGCTAGGCTTACTTAGGCCCTTGGGCCGATAGCCTAGTACCTACCTATGAACCTATAAACCTGTGATGCAGCTCTTAACATAATCACTGGAAATGGAGGAATGAATGGCAGGTTTCACTGTGCTTGTCATATAACTATTCCTGTGGCAGCATGTGTATGAGAAGGGCTAGAATATAGATGGTCCTGGGTTCTAGTACAGGGTGTACAACCTCTCCTTCACTTTGTTCTTCTAAGACTGCAAGATATCACAGGAACAGAGAAAGTAACACCAGTTTTATCTGTACTTACCTTATTTGCACGAAGGTATGAAGAGGTGCACGGAGGTGTGCATAGCACACTAATGAGCAAGCAGCAGTTGTGTTTAATAGATGATAATTACAGCATAAGCAGGTGAATTGCATTTTAATGCACCATTCCAACATGGTGGAGCTTTTGACAAGCTATAAAGCATGCAGCCTCAATACTGGTTTTCCTGAATACTTCAGTACCATTGAAGTAGAGACAGGGAACTTTTAACTGGATACAATGCTAAGGTCTGGTGCAGCTTTGATTCATATGTATGTGCTAAAGGCTGAAGCCAGTGCTGCTGGTGCTGGTGACAATAAGCCTAGGGCGAGAAGGAGAAGAGTGTTCTGGCCCAGGGTGACATCAAATGCTACAAATTGAATTGAATTGAAAATTGTAGAGTACTACAGAGTAGACAGAGACACATTACAAGAACTGTGTGAGCTATGCTGCCCTCAACTCTGAGTGAAACGCATCCCAGTGAAAACTAAGGTATGTGTAGCCCTTATAATCTTAGCTACAGGTAGTTTTTAAAGATCAACTGAAGACATGATGGGTGTGTCACAGGCATCAGCATCCAGGATCCTCCACCAATTCCTGGATGTTATGCTCATACATGCCAGTGGGCACATATGTTTTCCCTGAGTTCTGAGGAGAGGGCCGGCAGTATGTGACAGTTCTACCATGTAGCACACTGCCCTGAAGTCCTCAATGCCATAGATTGCACTCATGTACACATTAAGCTACCTAGTGATCAGGGTAGAATCTACATTAACTGCAAGGGATACCACTCAATCAATTGCCAAATCATGTGTAATGTATAGGGAGTTATCTTGAATGTGTGTGCTGGTAACCCTGGCAGTTATCATGGCTCCCATATCCAGCACACATCCCAACTGTACCAGATGTTTGCAAGGGGGGGGGGACATCCCACAGGGCCATTCACTGGAGGATGCTGGTTATGCAATGGAACTGTGGCTGATGACACCCATCAGAAGTGCACACACAGCCATGGAAGAGAGACATAATGAGACATGCCCTCAAACAAGAAACATCATAAAGTGTGTGTTTGGGCTGCTGAGGTCACAGTTCCAGTGCCTAGATACATCTGGTGGAGTCCTGCAGTATAATACATGCACATGTACACAAGTCTTCACAATGTGTGTTATGCTCCACAATCTGATCCTGTGGAAACAGCTGCAGTAGGATCAGTAAGGGGAAGGGACACACATACCACCACCAATGCTTAGGTCACAATAACCACAGTCAGAGGAGGACTCAGAGGGGGAACTACCAGCTGCTGTGCCTAGAGGCAGATGTAGGTGTGCTCAGTTTACCCTTCCTTTGGCTAAGAGACAACACATAGCACATTCACTGGCCACCTAGGTACCTAATACCTTTCTCCTACTCACATACATATAGTAAAATTGATGCAAGGCAACTCACACAACCTTTACCTCCCCATGTATTGGGTTTGTACTGCTTGCATCAGACAGTCACACTGAACCAAAATTGTGTTAACTGCTACATTTGCAAGATAAGTCCTGAACCCAAACTGTATTCTTGTATAATATTATTGCATATCCTTGTATTTTGTAACTTGGTAAAGTAATTAAGTAAACAGTGATAGATTTGTACAAAGAGCACTTTAACATGTGACAGCAGAGACTTGTTTGACTTATAGGTGTCCATTAGTAAGTAAAAGATCTCAGGCATCAAACTTTCACACACTCATACCTTTCAAGAATATTGATGATCACTGCATAGCCTCAGTTTAGCACCATACCTTTGTACTGGTAAATCATTAGAGAGAGAAGTTAGAAAGTAAGGCTACACATTGCAGTTTCTGACTTCGCAACCCTTCCCTAGATCAAATAGCAGGCAGGGTGTAGAACAAGGACAGTAACAAGAGCATAATATCCTTGTTTGTGCCATAGCAGTAGCACCTTTGATCCCCTACAAAAGAACAGAAAATGCTTGTTTGTGACATATCCTAGTACCAACCTATGAGTTACTGTTATCAGCCCTAAGGCCTATACAAGTCTAGCCATAACAATTCCACGGATATTTCTTCCCACAATATTTACTTCCCTGGACCCCTGTCTAGCAGGGCTACTGACATGATCCCTGGGGTGAATTTCCTATCTCCCATCCAATAGTCAAGGTTCCTTTTGAAGAGGGCCAAGGAGGCATTCTGCTTGACATGTATGGGCAGTCTATTACAGAGTATGGGGAGTCGCTGAGTCAGGAACCTATCCCTCCAGCATGTTTTGTTCATCGTGATGACAAGGTTTTGATCCCTGGAGCATGTGGCTCTGAGGGATTGGGATTTCTTTAAGTGGAGCATGTCCAACAGCTCAGGGTTTGACATGCCCTTGTATGTTAAGCAGAGATTGCCTCTGAGTAGATGACATGTCACAGAGTATAGCTGGAGTTTTTTTATATGGTCAGCATAGGGCATCTGCTTTAGGCCTATGATTCTTTTAGTGAGGTATTTCTGCAGCCTTTCCAGCTGTTGCAGATGTCTTGTGAGGTACATACCAAATGGGGCATTGTACTCTATAATGGGTCTAATGAGGGATGAGTACAGTGGGACAATGACCTCCTTTTTTTTTGGATGAAAAGCCCTTAGTGATGAGGTGTGCCACATAGAAGGATTTCCTGACTGTTGTGGCAATGCTGTTATCAAAGGATGACCACTATCCACCTGTGTCCGCAAGTCTTTCATCACACTTTCGGTGTTTAGTGTACTGCCACCTATGTGGTAATTCATGGGTACATGTTTTTTCTCAAAGGGGATAACTATACATTTATTGGTATTAAGCTTGAGCCCATGACTCTGGCACCAAGCATCTATTTCTGTAAGGCTCTTTTGTAGAATATCTACACCATGTGGGGATTCAATAATGGCTCCCAGTTTGCAGTCATCTGTGAGCTTGATTAGCCAGAGTCCCTTAGTGCTGGCCTGTACTTCAGAGAAGTAGATGCCAAACAAGACCGGTCCCAAGACTGAACCCTGAGGTACTCCACTTGTCACTTGTCTGGAGCTGGATTTGGAGTTGGCTACTTTTACAGTTTGGGTTCTGTCGGTAAGCCAGTTGGCAACCCATCAAGGGATGTAGGGATTTATGCCCAGATTAGTAAGTTTATCTATGATTCCAGAGTGGGGGATGGTGTTTAAGGCCTTGGCGAGGTCCAGATAGGCTGTGTGGACTGCCTTACCCTCATCCACAGCTCTGGAGACTGATTTGAAGAAGTAAATCAGGTTCAGGAGACAAGATTGGCCCTTTACAAACCCAAAGTGTGTGGAGTCCTGTGCTTGATGGTTGCCAGTGTCTTTGTTTATAAGTTCCATGATAATGTGTTCCATGCCCTTGCAGATCAGGCTCATCAGACTGATGGGACAGTAGTTCCCGGGATCCAAGGTGGATCCCCCCTTGTGGAGTGGGATAACTGGAGCTGTGCATCACTCAGTGGGCACAGAGCCTGAGATGAGGCTATGATTAAACATGACACTTAGGTGAGGTGCCAGTTCATTTTGTAGTTCATGTAGTACACAGTCCAGGAGGTCATCTGGTCCCATGGATGCTGCATTCTTAGCTTTGGAGAGTGCGGTTTCTACCTGTGTGGCTGTGATTACCGGGATTTGTCAATCTTTTGATATTGAGATGGACCCTTTAGGGAGTGAGAGGGGGGTGAAGTTGGCACTAAATCTATTTGCCAGGATATTGGCAATATCCTTGGGATCAGTATATTTAATGACATTCTGTTGTAGCTCAGAGCAGATCTGAGCATTGCCATTTAGATTCTTGACATAACTATAGAATTCCTTCTGGTTGTCTTTGGAATCTTTGGCAATTTTATTTTTGTAACTAGCTTTGGAGGATTTTATGAGGCATCTCAGTTTCTTACTGAGGCTGGTAAGGGAGTTTTTTGCATCCTGGGATTTTCCTCTTTTCTGCAACAGGTTCTTCTTTCTGTTGTATAGTTTGTTTATGGCAGGGGACCACCATATTTGCTTCCTTTTTTTTGGAGAAGAGCATCTTGGTTCTATTTGGGATGGTACGATTCATGCATGAGTGGATATGCTCATACAGTGCCTTAGTGTAGGATTCAGTAGTCAAACTTTCAGCTCCCGTCTGCATGGGTGTCATGAAGTTTGTCACTTCTGACTTGAGTAGCATGAAGTTGGCTTTGGAGAAGCTTTTTTCAGAGGTTTCCTTACTGGGGGGTGGGATGTGGATGTCAAGGGTGATTAGCTTATGGTCAGACTTGACTAATGAGGGGGTGACCACTGGTGTGGAGCATCTATCTCCCATGTTGGTAATGACAAGGTCTAGGATACTGGATCCCCCGGTGTGACAATGGATTAGTTGATCCAGGGGATTGGAATTTATGAATTCCAAGAACCGTTGGGAAAAGGTGTTGGTACCCAAGTAGTTTTCCCAGTTAGTAGCAGGATAGTTGAAATCACTCAGTATTAGGGTGTTTGGTTGTATCTTAATATGTTCCAGTATGTTTAGAAAGGTGTAGTGAGAATCTTGGGGCATGGTGGGGGATCCATAGCAAGCTGCAATTTGGACTGCAGTCTTACCTAGTGTTAGTTGCACCTGGAGAATTTCAGATGCATTGTGTTGGGCAACTAGCCTGGAAGTGTGAATATCCTTGGTGAATATGGGCACTCCTCCACCTTTAGTTTTTCGGACTTGGTATGGTGGCAAAAATGTGTGGTACGAGATGTAGCCTGGTATTGCAGGGGTGCTCTCTGGAGCCTTGAACCAAGTCTCAGTTACTGCACAGATATCGATGTTCTCCATTTTTAAGAGTGCCTGGAGAGACTGGATTTTGAGGTTTAGACTTCTAGCATTGAGTAGCATTACCTTCAGATTTTGCATGCTTGTATCTGTTAGAGTGGTGGTTTTGTCCTTTGAACCTTGCCTAAAAAAGGCACTATAGGGATGGCAAGAGCTTTAGCCAGTAACATGAATGCTAGGGCCGACAGGTGCAGACCATCTCTGGCAAAGCATTGTGGCTTGTCGATCATGTTGTCCCAGGCAGACAGATACTGGATCCCCTTTGAATGACACCAGAAGTGTAGCCAATTGTTGAAGTCCATCATTTTGTCCTTATACTGTGGTATCATTCTGGGCAAAGGCAGGATGTTACTCAGGGCTAGGGTCATACCTGCCTGAGCTACATAATCCGAGAGCTCTTCCATGTCTCTTTTCATGTGGTCCAGGGAGGTACGTCTCAACTCATTCACTCCAACATGGACAATGACAGAGTCGTATTTGTATTTGTGGAGTGACTTGAGTGCATGTGTTATGTGGCGGATCCTGGCACCCAACAGGCAGCTGACTGTAATTTTCTTCTTATTCAGCCTGGTGAGTGTGACATCAGTGTGCCTAACTATAGAGTCACCTATGACTAAAGTGTTGGGTAAGTTGTCTTGTCTTAGGGGCTGTTGTTGGATGTCACACTGGTGTTGTGAGCTATGTGTCACTTTGGTTATGACTAGTGTTTGCTTGCCTTTCAGCTTTGGAGGTCCTATTTGTTTGGCCAGGTTAATGTTAAGGGCCTCCACATATGTGGGTTTAGTGTTGCTATGTGTGGGTGTTGATGGTGTGGGTTTTGAAAGGCTATGTGTTGCTTGAGGTGTAGTGCAGGTTTTAACCTTCTCCTCGACTGTTTAGCACAATCTTGGCTGGAGAGAGCTTTGCTTTCAGTTTGGCTATGTAAGTGCATCTCTCACAGGTTGTAGTGTTGGGTGGTAGGAGGAGAGGGGTGTCTGTGTACAAGAGGCAGTTGCTGCATTGCCCCAGTATGCCCATATTCACCAGGTGGTCAGGAGAAATCACCGGAAGCCGACCCTTGGACATGCCTGTTTAGGTGCTTTTTTTTGTAAAGTACAAGAGCTGTTTTCCTTACCTTTGCAATATACTTTGCAATTATAGACTGCTTAGTGCCCCTTCCAAAAGAGCAGTGTATCCTTGTTTGTGCCATAAAAGTAACTGAGCTTTGCCCCCCAAAGAACAGTATATCCTTGTTCGTGCCATAACAGCAACTCAGCTATGCTCTCCCCAAAATAACAGTATATGCCTGTTTGTGCCATCCAAACTGGCCTTTAGTTGCTGGCAACTGCATACCATATAACTGCCAGTTAATATCCTCACACATTTTAAGGCAAATGATATGGAATGGCTTACATGCTGCATGTCTCACACTACAGGTCAGATAACTGATGAAGTACCAAAAAACACAGACATGTAAAACAGAGCTGTATATTTGCAAGCATAATTATAATGGGTTGTTTGATCACTAAGTGCACTACATCCAAATATAATTAAGAGATTTAAATGCACAAGTCACAGCTGATGGTTTTATAGCAGTGTACATTCTGATGCAGTTGTTTGTTTGAAGAAAGACTGTTTTTGTGGCAAAGAGGAATATGGCACTATCCTGTTTTCTATAGCTGCATTGGTGCGAGAGTTAAAATCCAGAACTGTGCAGAAATGTCTCATGTGCATTATCATTTTCTGCTGTATATGTCATACATTGCTCTTGCTCATTTCACCTATGTATTCCTATTTTTTCTACATTTCTTGTTTTAATTCCACTTTTTTTGTGATGCACCGTGTAGCACAAACAGTGAAATGGAGAACAAATTAATTCAGGTTTGGCTTGCTTATGTGGCTTCCACAAAGCGCAGCATAGTGGACACAAGAAAAAATGGACCTCCAAGGAAGCAGCTAGCCAAAAATAGAAAGAGAATGCAGTCAATTAATGCTCTTGGTCATTGCAAAAACGTAGCCTGGAGTATAGATGGTATTGGGTTCTAGTACAGAGTGTGAAACATTTGATTTACTGCTGTGACATTGCAGTTTACAGCAATGAAATACAACATAGATAAATGTCATCTCAACCTTCTTGTGGCAACAGGTATAACTGTAGAACTGACATACATATGGACCTGGGTTCAAAAACAGCAAATTCCATACAGTATTCATTTTATTCACTTAGTAGTCTATGAATTATGACATTTACATATGATCAAATTTATGACTGTGGGTATACTTTGTACTATAGTCCTGTACACATATTACTTCTATTTGAACTGACATGGTCTTCCCTTTTGCCAACAACACATACACAACTGCATGTATGTGCAATAACCCTAAAATTGCATTCCTTGCCACTGTTGTGCTCTGCTTACCATCGTTGAAAGGCGGTGCTGATAACTAGCAGGTATATGTTAGATAATACTAACTTTGAGGCGATAGCAATGCAACTCACGTTTACACACTGCTTACCTATGCACAAAGAGGTGTATCTCACATGCATGTGCACTATGTTAACCATTGCGCAAATCTGCTGCTCACTACACCATTGAACTGTATATATGATGCTTTATTATTGTGTTTATTGTCCATTTCCTTAGTATGACATAAAACTACATGTGAAAACATTGTAAACTAAAGGCCCAATATAACTATACATCATATATTTACACTACATACATCTGCCCCCCACAACAAGTACTACAACTGGGGTCTCAGTACTTTTTCCAAACATATATCAACCACAGTACAAAGTGTACTATACAATGTTGTGTGCTCCCTCATAGACAGGGCCAGTTGGTGATAAACCCAAACATCCAACTATGCTCAATAAGTGTACTTGTGCTGTTACACAGCTAGGCTTCTAAGCAACCTAGTGCTATTAAGCTAGTAGCCTCATATGACACTATGAATCTATATGCATACACTGGCCTCCTAAGCTGTTGTTCCTCACATGGTCTGCTGATGTCATCTACTGTAGGTTCACCTCCACTGTTGTATAAAACAGACTTGTGCCATGGTGCTTGAGTTAAGTACTGTGTTCTGTAGTCTGTGCACTTAGGTAGAGGTTATGTTCTCACTTCAGTCAACTGTGTGTGAGTGTGTGAGTGTGTGTGTGAGTGTGTGAGTGAGTGTGTGAGAGTGTGAGTGAGTGTGTGAGTGTGTGAGTGAGTGTTTGAGTGTGTGAGTGAGTGTTTGAGTGTGTGAGTGTGTGTGTGTGTGTGTGTGAGTGAGTGTGTGAGTAAGTGAGTAAGTGAGTGAGTGTGTGTGAGTGTGTGAGTGTGTGAGATTGTGAGTGTGTGTGAGTGTGTGACTGTGTGAGTGTGTGACTGTGTGAGTGTGAGTGTGTGAGTGAGTGTGTGGGTGTGTGTGAGTGTGTGTGAGTGTGTGAGTGTGTGTGAGTGTGTGTGAATGTGTGAGTGAGTGAGTGAGTGAGTGAGTGAGTGAGTGAGTGAGTGAGTGAGTGAGTGAGTGAGTGTGTGAGTGTCTGTAGTCAGTAGAGCAGACACAGTATCCTACCATTACCACTCCAATGGCATGTATGGTCAGTTTTTTGATAGTTGCTCATGCTTACACATCCCTTTCATTCAGGCCTCCCAACATCTTCTCTTCCACATGGCCTGCTGATGTCATCTACTCTAAGCTCACCTGCACTCATGTATAAATCAGACAACTGTGCGCGCGCGTGTGTGTGTGTGTGTGTGTGTGTGTGTGTGTGTGTGTGTGTGTGTGTGTGTGTGTGTGTGTGTGTGTGTGTTTGCGTAAGAGAGAGAGAAAGCTGTTGCTTGGCATTACACTAGCATGTAGAACACTGTTATTGTGTCCTCAACAGACACTGTTGATGCCATCAGCTATAAACTGTTGTCTGACACACTCCAAGTCAGACTTGGTCTGTGGCACTTGCATTAAGTACTGTGTTCCATAGTCTGTGTATTTAGATAAGTAGGGGCTCTATTCTCACAGCAGTCATGTGTGTGTGTGTGTGTGTGTGTGTGTGTGTGTGTGTGTGTGTGTGTGTGAGAGAGCTGTTGCTTGACATTACAGAGGGTGTTTTACACCAACATGTGGGAATCTTAGCCTGGCCTCAACAGTGTCTGCTGATGTCATCAGCTATTTGATACTTATGGACATGCAGTAATCCCACCAAGGCATGGTCAGACAGTGGGCTGGAGGCCAGGAAGACATGACCTCATCCTATAACAGACAGTTTACAGTGACATGGCTTTTAATGTATTCACAAACATCATGGCATGTTTTGTAGCACCTGTGTTATGTTGATGAGGTGCCAGAATCTGCCATATCACCAATGCGCTCAAGTCACTCAACAGGTACTGTTATGAGTCTGTCATAGTTCATGTTGGAAGGAATGACTTGACCCTGGACGATATGAAGAGAGATATGATTGAGCTCACTGAGTATGTGTCCCAGGCAGGTATGTTCCTAACCTTAAGCAGCATTCTACTGTCACCCAGAATGATGCCTCAATACAAACAGAAAATTATTGACTTTAACAATTGGCTTAGTTTTTGTTGTCATTCCAATTGGATCCAGTACCTCACAGCCTGGGATGACATCATTGACAAGCCTCAATGCTTTGCCAGAGATGGCCTGCATCTGACTCCCTTGGGCGTCAGGCTCCTGGCAAAGGTTCTTGCCTCCCCCATAGTGCCTTTTTAGACAATGCCATAAGGTCAATACTACCAATATGAAAATTTCATCAACACATAAATTAAAGGTCATGCTGCTAAATGCAAGGAATCTAAACATGAAACTGCACTCATTGCAAGCATTCTTAACCCTGCAAGAAGCTGACATTTGTGCAGTCACAGAAATCTGGATCAATACTGCAGAGAGCACCCCAGCCATACCAGGTTACTCATCCTATCATTCATTCAGGCCCCAAACCATGGGCAGCAAAACAAAAGGAGGTGGAGTTGCAATATATATAAAAGACATTCACAAGGCTGGTCAAGCAGTATAATGCACAGGAAATACTCCAGGTGCAGTTAACAATTGACAGGATCCCTATTCAAATCATAGCTAGCTACAGGCCTCCAACTCTGACTCAAGATGCCCACTCCACCTATCTTGACCTCTTTGAATCTATCAAGATCCAACCCTTTACCCTGATCCTGGGCATACCTCTCAACCTCTTGGACTAAGCAGTCTGGACAACACCATAACTAAAAGTGGGACAAAGGCCCAAAAGTAGGGAACATTTTTAAATATTTCTCTTTTAGACTTAGAAAGTTTATGGAATAACAGGTTTTTCATTAACATGAATTTTCTGAAGGGTATGAGGTCTGAAATTCAAATGTCTGTCATTATTTTCTAACTTCAATCCTTAATGATTTGCCACTAATTTATCAGAAAACCAAATTTTTTTTTAAAAAATGGACCAAAAATATGAAGCAAAAATCTGGATATTCTGTGAAAATCGGTACAGTTGAGAGGTATGATCCTGGGCAACTTTAACTATCCAACCATAGACTGGAAGAAATACTCATGCCAAAACAAAAATGCCAAGAGATTCCTTGATTTCATCAATGCAAATGCCTTGGACCAGTTGCTTGAAACCCCCACAAGACGTGAAAATATCTTGGACTTGGTATTAACCAACATGAGAAACCACTGCAGCATTCCTACAGTGTCATCATCCCTGGTAAGATCCAACCACAAAGCAGTCACTTTCAAAGTCACCATCTCCCCCAACTCACCCCCCCCCCCAGCTAGGGTCAAACAAAAAAACTTCTCCAAAGCTGATTACAACCTCCTGAAGGAAGGTCTAAACAGCTTCACAGATCCCTCCCCCTCCAGGAACTGCCACATATGTCCAAGCCTACACCAAAGTAATATACGAGCATTTATATAGCTGCATGAAATCAGGAATACCAGGCAGGATGAAATCATCATCCTCAAGGAAGAATAAACCTGTTTGGTGGACATCTACAATAAATAAACTCTATAATAAAAGGAAAAAATTGCTGTCCGGGACCAAGAAGGAGCAGGTTTCTAATTGGAAGCCATCTCTCCTTAGCTTGAACAAGCAAATAAGAGCACTAGTGAAATCCTCCAAAGCAAACTGAGTCCAAACTGGCCACATCTACTAAAGACAATCATAAGGCTTTCTTCACATTTGTCCACATTCTCAAGGGAAGCACCCAGATCTGCTCAGAACTGGTGGTCAAGGATACCACATACACAAAACCTGTAGATATAGCCAGCCTGTTGGCAGACAGGTTCAGTGAAAACTTCACTCCTCTATCCCCCCATCAGTAAAAGAGGACATCCCCAGTACCTGTCCACCTCTCCTTATCTCAAGGGAGCAATTTCCTCACTGCTCCCTCAAATGGAAAAAATACAGATTCTATGGGACCCAATAACATCCCAAGCTGCCATCATACATGAACTCAGGCAGGAACTTGCAGCACCATTAGGCACCCTACTCAACCAAAGCCTGAGTATCGGCTTCATCCCACCTGAGTGGAGGACAGCTACTGTCATCCCTCTGTAAAAAGGTGGAGCGTCCACTGGTCCAGGAAATTATAGACCCATCAGCCTAACTAGCCTGCTCTGCAAGGCCATGGAGCAGATTATCATGGACTTCATTAACAAGGACATTGAAAACTTCCTGACCCTTGATTCCACACAGTTTGATTTTGTCAAGGGGAGGTCATGACTGTTAAATTTGGTCGACTTCTTTGAGACAGTCACCAAGGCCATAGAAGAGAGGAAGATGGTGCACACTGCCTATCTTGACCTGGCCAAGGCCTTCAATACTATTCCCCACTCAGGTATAATAGATAAACTCTCTCAACTAGACATCAATCCATATGTTACCAGATGGGTAGGAAACTGGCTCACTGATGGAACCAACCTAGTCAAAATAGGGAAGCCACCTCAAGTAGCAGACCTGTAACAAGTGGTGTACCCAAGGGATCAGTCTTAGGGCCTCTGCTGTTTGGGATATACTTCTCAGAGGTGCAGGCCAAATTTAGTGGGCTATGGCTGACCAAGTTTTAAGATGACTGCAAGCTGGGTGCTTTCATCAATTCCCCTAGTGATGTGGACACACTCCAAGAGGGTCTCACCTAAACAAATGACTGGTGCCAGAAACATGGCCTCAAACTGAATGCCAAAAAATGCATCATCCCTTTTGGGGAAAATTATGTCCCCACAAATTATCACATTGATAATAAAGCACTAAGCACACAATCAGTCATGAGGGACTTGGGCACCCAGGTTGATAGCAAACTGACTTTTAATCACCATATTGCCTCCATTGTACAAAAAGCATTCTACATGGCCCACCTCATAAGTAATGGTATCTCATCCATGGGCAAGGTAGTCATAACATCCCTGTATTCTTCCCTTATAAGACCCATTTTTGAGTACAATGCCTCTTTCAGCATGTACCTTACAAAGCACGTGCAGCAGCTGGAGAGATCACAGATGTTCCTCACCCGGAGAATCCAGGGCCTCAAGCATCTACCTTACACAGATAGGCTAAAAGCCCTGTCCCTCTATTCAGTCTCCTACAGACTCCTCAGAGGTGACCTCTGTCTGACATACAAAGCAGTCTAAGAACCCACACTGATGGGACTGTTGCATATCTGCAAGTCAAGTCCCACTCAAGTGTAACCCACATGTTCAACCTCAACCTGGTCTGTGAAATCAATAGGACTTGTTGACAGGACAGATTTGTGTCCCAGAGACTCCCCCTTTTGCGGAATAGACTCCCACTTCATGTAAAGCAGACTACCTCATTAAACCTTTTTAAGTGCAACCTGGATAAACTGGATGGGGAACAGAAAATACACCCCTGGGATTCCACCTGTGTCCCTGCTGGACAGTGGCATAGGGTGCTGACCTTTTTGAACATGGCCTAAATTATTTGCTAGGCTTGTAAGGGCCTCAGGGCCAATAGCCTAGTAACTCCCTATGATCCTACGATCCTATGATGTCAGTACTGCTGATCAATTTAACAAATATTGTAGTGTGTAATATTGATTTCAGGCATGTTGTTTTTATTGCTGGACTGTCTGTAACAGTGGCAGCAGTGTTACTTTGTTAGCATATATTGCACTATAGTACTGCTGGTATTAGTGTATTCCTGTGTTTCTTGTTTTTTATTAGAGGTGAGTCTGACAGTGGAACTGTGGGCCCTGTGCCATCTGATGTCAGTGCCTCAGCAGACTCTAATGATGATTGTGACCAACCTGAAGCACAGTCAGGGGGTGCAGAGGTTGAATCTAACACAGAGGTTGACATACTACCATCCTCACCATTTACACTGCACACAGACAGTAGGCCTATGCCTACCCAATCCACTGAGCCAGCAGATATTAGACAGGTGGAGGGCAAGGGCATTGATCAGGGAAGTGTAGCTACTATGGCTTCAGTACCCATTGAGTCTGTAGCCAAAGTGTGGGGGAGGTGCCAAGCAGGAGGATTGATAAGGTTGCTCGGAGGGGGCTGCTGTCCCTCCTCCACCTGGTGCAGGTGTCACTTCCCATGTCACTCTGTCTATGTTTAGGGCTGTCATGGAGACACATGCATGTTCCCTTAGGTGTCCAAGCAAATGCTAAGGGTTGTGGATGCGGCTCAATCTGACATGCATGACTGTCTCCACCATGTTGTCAATTCACTGGATCAAGTAAATGGCACCTTAGAATGAGGGATGTCTGTGATGGACTGACGAGTGTCTGTCATGGAATGAGCAGTGTCTTTGATGGAACGTCTGCTGGGAGGGGGAGGTTGTCCTCATGGGCGTAGGTCAGCCACAACATCTGCTGATAGCCAAAGTGGCTATGCCCAAGCAGGCTCACATAGTGGTTGTACTTCCATGGCTCCATCAGTGAGTGAGCCATCCATACCCAGATGTGGTAGGCCATAGGGTCATGGTCCTGGGTGTTCCCATGAAGGAAGCTCATCCAGCAGATGGCAGTCATGTTCAGTTAGCAGCACTACATCTAAGCGTGGTCCTGGACTTCAAAGTGTCAGTGCAGCTCCTGACAGAGCCAGTTCTCATGGCTGGGGATGACAACGATGAGCTGCCACCTCTACCATGCATGGCTCACATCTATTCAACACACCATGTCATAGAACTAGCACCCAGCTTAGCTGTGTTCATGCACACACTCACACACCAATTTCATCTGGAGGACCCCTACAGTCAGGCACACGACTGTTACTTATTTTGTCTCACTGCCAGTTTTTTTTGTCCATATGTCTGCCTTTTTCTCCTTCGTACTCACACACACTCATCGACCTCTTGTGTCAGTCTAGGCTTCCTGTCCACCTCCCCTGCAACACTCTGAGCAAGTGATGATAACTGTGCCATATCCCTGTGTTCTACCTTTCTGATCAGGGATACAAAGTCTGTGTCTGATGCTTAAGGTGCATAGCTAACTTACTGCTTATTGTATCTGCATTTGTGGTGTTTAACTGGTCATTGTATGTCTAACTTATATTAGCCTTGGAAAGTTCCACAGTTGATAGCATCAAAATGTCAGAACTTTATAGTGGATGCTCTTGTGAGGGTTGTGAAGTAAGAAACTGCATTGTGTATAATTACTTTCTTACATGTCTGTGTACTGCTTGCATCAGAGTCAGCCCTGAACTAACACTGTGGCAACTTCTGCATTTACAAGGTAAGTCCTGAACCTGGCATGTGTTGTTTAATAATATTATGGCATATCCTTGTATTTAATCACGTGGTACAGCAGAGATTTATTTGACTTATAGGTGTCCATTAGTAAGTAGAAGATGTCACTCATCAAAGATTAACACAGTCATACCTCTCCAAAGTACTGATGATCATTGCATGCCTCAGTTTACCATCGTACTTTTGTAATGGAAAATCATTAGAGAGAGACATTAGAAAGTAATGAGACACATTGCAGTTTCTAACTTCATAACCCTCATAAGATCCAACAAGAGGCAGAATGCAAAACAAGGAAAGTAACAAGAGCAACATATCCTTGGTTGTGCCATAGTAGTAACTCACCTTTGCCTCCCCAAGAGAACAGTCCATTCTGGTTTGTGCCATAACAGTAACTCACCTTTGCTCACTCCAGAGGACCACTCTGTGCTTGTTTGTGCCATAACAATAACTCAGCCCCCCTTGAAGGAACAGTGTACTCTTGCATGTGCCGTAACAGGAACTCAATTTTGCCCCCCCCCAAAAAAAAAGAGTAGTCTGTGCTTGTTTGTGCTATTCAACCTGCCATTCAGTTGTTGACAACTGAATATCATATTATTGCCAGTTAATATCCTCACACATTTTAAGGCCAATGATATTGACTGGCTTACACACTGCATGTCTCTGAGTACTGGTGATATAACTGATGAATGACCAAGAAACATAGATAGGAAAGACAGAGTTGTATATTTGCAAGCAATAATCATAACTGGTTGTGTGATCACCAAGTGCACTACATCAAAATATACTAAATATAATAAATGTACAAATAGTTTATACCTTGATATCAGTGTACATTCATTTGCTCTTGGTTGTGTGTGGAATGACTTCAGTTCTTTGCAGCAAAGCTTTTTGTATGGCAAAAGGGAGAAGGCACCCATCCTGCTTTCTGAAGGGGCATTGGACAGAGTTGAAATTCAGACCTATGTAGACATACCTCATATATACTAACATTTTCTACTCTGTATTTCATAGATTGATTTTCCTCATTCGAAGTATTTCTTCCTTTGTTTTATTTATTTATTTGGGGGGGCAGTGTTTGCATGATACTCCACTTAGCACAAACGGGTTTGGCTGTGCTCATCTGGTTTGTGTGAAGTGTGGCAGTGAACAAACTGGATGAATTGACCACCCAGGTAGCAGACAGGGTCCAGACAGCCACAAATAGAAACCGGATGCATTCAATTAATATGAAAATAATGCCCAGTAATGAGCACCCACTAGCACTGTTTGGGCAAGGATAAACGATGCACAACATTTTCAAATGTTGCAAAACAAAAAAGTGCGCACTCCTAGTAAGCATAATACCTGCATGTGGCAGGTAAACATTGTTCTGCATTGGACTTGATCTGTGATAGGCATGGCAGATGTTCATGGAGAGGGATTGAGATTTCATGTTCAAAGATGGGGTGTCCAGGAGTCCAAAGTGTTTACTGGACTCCTCATGAATTAGCACCCAGACTATTCCAGAGGCTCGGATTAAAAGTCAGAGACATGGAATAGTCTTGCCCAGGCTATGACCAGTGCTACCAGTATCCCTCGCACTGGTGAGCAATGTAGACATCACTACAGTGACCTCCTGAGAAAGAAGAGGGATACTCTTGAACACTGGATTGAGAAATGTGCAACTGGGGGAACCCCACAGATGTGTAAGTATCAATTGCTGAAACTACTTTTAAGAGATAAAAGTTGAATATAGTCAGGACTCATATTCATAATGGTATTCTGTTTTGTTCTGATTTTTCCACAGCCATCACATACCTATAACTGACTGTGTACTTCTAGAGTGGCATGGATGGGAGAAACATGTGATATGTATGCAGCAGAACAGTACTGTTACTATAGCATTAAAAATTTAAGATACTTTTGGGGGGTATCTTCTACAGTTGTATCACAGTGAGCATGCATATCTCAACTGTAACAGCATATATGCATGCATTAGTCTGAAGGCCAAACCAACAGTACAGTATGAGACAGTAGTCAGATGCTGTGGGTTGACATACCACACTTCCTAGCTATACAGTACTGTTAATTTGTCATCAGTATTGTACAGTACATTCAAATTTCTGTAACAGTGGCACAAATGGCTTGCTGCAAATGTAATCTGTATAATTGGAATCGCATATGTGCAATATATGCATGCATCAAAGATTGATTGCTGCAATCTGTAGTATAGTGTGCATCTGTTATGAGTTGGGTATTCTTCAAAGTAAAAAGTTATTTGTTAGGAGCTGGTAGTCTTAAAATTAAAGGTAACAGAATAGAATCAACTAATTCTGTCAATGCATTGTATGTCAAATATGAAGTTGCTAATGGTCTCCCTTTTTTGGCTCTCACCCCAATCCTTATCTTCTCTTTTTTCCCACAGCATAGTGGGGGTAGGCCTGCCCCACAGGATCCTCCTTCCACAACTCCACCAGCTATGGCACCTCTGGGATGCAACCTGGCAGCCCTTCTCTGCTGCCCATGCACTTCCTAGCCCCTCAGGTAGTTCTGCCTCACAAGATAAGCCAGTGGTTCCCTCTGGGAGCAGTGGCAGAGGTGGTGATTTTATCAACTGCGATGAACTGCCAGGGTTGGTGTGTAGGATTGTACTCCACACAGTTGGTCGATGCATATGCCAGATGAAAACACTGCTCTCTATCATTGTACATAATAATGTAAGAAGGAGATGCAGACATCAGACACTGCAGCCATTGATGCAGTGAGGTGACAGTGATGAGAGTCCAGTGGGTGATGACTCAATTCTCACTGTCACTAAGCTTGACATCATTGGGTTCACAATGTCCCCACCCTCACCCCAACCTTGGTGTTCACCAGTCTCTTGTGTCCTTCACCATCCTTTTGTCTTTTCTTGTATGTCCTGTCTATCTGTTATTGGTTCCTCACCTACCCAATCTACCTGACCCAAACATACATATGTCCCTTCCCCAACATTCCTCTATCTTTCTCAAAAAAAAACAAGGAAAAAAAAAATAAAAAAGGAACCTGCCCCCCAAAAAAAACAGTTGCCCCATACATAGCTCTCCATTTCGTACACATGTCTTCTTGACACACTTGATTTGGTACAATTGGCTTTATAACATGGTTGTGTTGTGGTCACCCTTCTCTGTGGAGGTGACAGTGCAAATTCAACTAATAGTCTGCACATCTGAACATGTTTTACTGCTGATGAAATGGATAGTCACGGTTCTTTCCTATCACCCTCCTGCACATTCCTGTCCTCCTTTCACCTTTTCCCCCAGCTTGCTCCCCATGCCACCAGTTTCTACTCATGCCCATTTCTTTTCTTTAAAGACCTACTGTGCAATGCTGCACATCATGCACCAATGTGCAGCAATGGCAAATACCAGTTACAAGTGTTAGATAAAGCTGTATTCAGAACCAGTACTATCTATCTATCTATCTATCTATCTATCTATCTATCTATCTATCTATCTATCTATCCATCTATCCCAAAAACGTATGTAACATATGTATTATTGGACTGAGTACATGAACATGTGCTGCTACAAAGTAAGTTAATTAGCAGTGATATTTTGGAGACTCAATGCCAACTATCACACTTTAGAAATATGGCTTGAGTTTGTGCACTGCTTACATGGATCAACTCAAGTGTGTAGAAGGTCACCTATGTTCCTTTGGATAATGTCTATGCTGATGCCTTCCTTAGCCCTGAACATAACAATTGTTAATCATATGGGTTATTAGTTGTATTTCTGCATGTTACTAGAGTGATGTGCATTGCAAATCACACATTTCATATAACTTTGTGTAGCAAGATACAGCATTTAGTTGTTAATATTTTCACATGTATTTTTATGTCATAAAGAGAAAAATGGACAGGAAACACCAGTAATGCAACACAGATATATAGATTTTGATAGTGCAGTGTCTGGCATGATTGCCCATAGTTAAGCAGTGTGCAAACTCGTGCTGCATTGCTAAAGTCAACCAGATTGTATTGAGTCTCTAAAATATATTTGCTAATTAACTACCTCTGTTGCAACATGTGCTAATGCATTGTTGTTGGAGGCAGATGTTACTGGGCTCAAAAACAAATGTAGGCAGTGCTTTTACAAGTGTGTATGATACTTTTAAATACATTTACTTATATTGCTACTGTGCACAATTGCTTTGCACGAGTGGATGATGCGCACCATCATGTACTTATGCTTTAAAGAAAAGAAATGGGGAAACTAGGAAAGTGATGAAATCAGGATCACACAAGGGAAAACAAAATGAAAGCAGGGCAGGAATTTGCAGGAGTAATGTAGGAAATAACCATAGCTATCCACTTCTTCAACAGTAAAAAAATGATCATATATGCAGGCTATTATCTTGAGTTTGGATTGTTAACCCTAGAGAGTGAGTTAACCACAACACAATCATGTTGTATAGGCAATTGGACTAAATCAAGTGTGTAAAGAAGATATGTTTGCAAAATGGAGAGCTATGTATGGGAGAAATATTTTTGTGGGACAGGTACCCATTTTATTTATTTATTTATTTTTTTGAGATAGGAGAGGAATGTTACAGAAGGATAGTAGGTATGCCTTCATCAGGTAAGTTGGGCAGGCAAGGAAGCATTTATAGAAAGACAGGACATACAAGGCAAGACACAGGGATAGTGAAGGACACAGGTGGGTGAACACCATGATTGGGGTGAGGGTGGAAACTTTTAGGACCCATGGGCATCAAGCTGGGTGACAGTGATAATCGAGTCCTCACCCATTGGACTGTCATCACTGTCACCTCACTGCACCTCTGGCTACAGTGTCTGATGTCTGTGTCAACCCTTGTTTGTTGTATGAGGATGGAGAGCAGGTGCTCAATCTGGTGTAGCCAAGCACCAACAGTGCATCACACGATCCTATGCACCAACTCTGGCAATTCATCACGGGAGATAAATTTACCACCTCCACCACTGCTCCCATAAGGAACCACTAGCCTATCCTGTGGGGCAAAACTACCTGACAGCCCAGGTAGTAAAGAGGTGACAGAGAAGATACTGCAAGGTTGTGCCCCAGATGTGCTGTGTAGTGATAATTTAGCTGGTGGAGTTAGGGCAGGAGGATCCTGTGGGATAGGTCTAACCTGCTGTGCTGTGGTGGAAAAAAGTAAAAAAGAAAATATATTAACAAAAAAGAGAGAGAAGATAAGGGTTGGATTGAGAGAAAAAAAAGAAGGTTAACATTGGTAACTTCATTTGTGACATACACAGCATTGATATAATTATTTGTTTATATTCTGTTACCTTTACCTTTAAGACCACAAACTCCTAATAAATGTATTTATTACTTTTAAGACTACCCAGTTTATAACAGATGCACACTATAGTAGAAATTTCAGCAAGCAATCCTTGATGTGTGTGCATACTGCATATATGCATGTCCACATTATACTGATCACAGTAGCAGCCCATTTGTGCCACTGGTATAGAGGTCTGAAGTTACTTTGCAGTATCAATGAACATTTAACAGTATTTTATATTTGTGAAGTGTGGTTTTTGAACCCACAACCTTAGACTACTCACTAATAATGTACTGTTATTTTGTCATACAGACTAATGCATGCATAGTTTCTTTTTACAGTTGAGAGATGCATGCTCACTGTTACTTGGGAATATGGAACTGTTGCTTTGTGCTACAGACAAAGGCAGGCATACTTTCTTTTACAGTTGAGGTATGCATATTAAATTTGATACAACTGTATTAAATACCAAATAAGCTGTCTTCAACTTTAAATGCTACAGTAACAGTGCTTTTCTGATGCATACATACCACATGCTTCTTGCATACTTGCAAATCTCATGGCATGGGTCCTCACATTCAGAGCCCTCTCCTTGGCAATGTTGAAGTGGTGATGACATTGTTCCCTAGTGTATGGGATACCTGTAGCACTGGTCAAAGCCCTGGCAACATTATTCCATTCTTCAGATTTGTATTCTGAGCCTAAATAATCCCTGTGCAGTAACTGGGGTCCATGATGCTGAACTAGGAGTCCAACAAACACTTTGGACTCCTGGACACCCTGCCTGTGATCTCAGATGTGCACTCCCTCACTAGCAACACCAAAATTACTAACAGAGATCAAGCTCAATGTAGAATGAGGTTTTCCTGCCAATCGTGCTTTATATCCTAATGTTTTGCTGCCAGTTCCAGTTATCGTATGCTTACTGGGTATGCGCACAATTTTTCAAAATGTTGTGTGATGTCTCCATCGTGAAAACACAGTTCACACGTTCTCTGCTTCCATTGTTTGCACTATACAGTGCACTGCACAAACAGTGGCGAAAAAAAATTTAAATGGAGAAAACTAAAGAAAGGAAAAACAAATGCCATGTTGACTTACCATCCTTGGGCATAATCAGTGCTATCTGTGTCATAGCTCTCAACCTTCCATCTCCAAAATGGGGAACATTAGCCCTCATAATGTGGAATGAATTAGCAATTTGTGGAAAACATACTAATGGCTTACTAACATCTTAAAGTAGGACAGTTATATGATGGATAAAATGTGTTGGTTTTACTTACATAAAAGATCTTACATGGTATTGCTATCTGCATTCACTTGCAAGATTTCGAGGGACAGCAACTGTACATAGAAATGCTATCTGCATTCACATAAGAGGTTTCACAGCCAGCAGAGATGCTGTGAGCTGCGAAACCTTGCTTACGCATGCCACACTTCATTAATATGCATAGAGCTATGCCATGCGATGAGCAACATCACATCCAATATAACACTTTGTGTAAGCTCTGCACAAAGCCAACATGGAATTTATTGAATCCTGGGGAGTGAGTTTCATAATTTGCTATTATTCTGGTTGAAGTGCAGTGTTGTATCAGGGCTCCCATTAGTTTAGCTCACATTAAAGATAGGGATCTAGTACAGCTGTATCTATGAAATTGACAAAAGCTGATATTGAGAAATTGCTGTGATTAGAGGAATTACATGGTCTTATCATTTTCATCACCTCATTATAATTCATTATATGTTGCATGCTTCCCACTGAATTCCATATAAATTCTAGTGGATCAGAACATTAAGCTTGGACTGTTCTTATGACTGTTGATCAGGCTTGATTTTCTGTTATGATTCCTAAGATGTACTTTGAAAGGAACTAAACAAGTGACTAAAGCCTTTCTAGACCATCTAACAATGGAGATGAACTTAAAAATTGCCATACATACTGATACCTAAAATGTGGTGATGATGCAGGGTAGATGTGGTTTATAACTTTAAAAGATGCAGTCGTTGCTTGGTAGAAAATTGCTTCAAACATAAAAAAGTTCCTGATTGCTCTATTATGTAAACTGTGCTTCAAATGCTGAAAGAATAAACCGCATGATGTCATTTACAGGGACAATGGATTAACTCAACTAACACTACCAGTCATATGCAGACTGTTCAAAATAATTATAATATTCATTGAAGCTGAAAGGGACTGTGTGTAATAATAGCAGTTCAACTCTAGTTCCATGTGTATTTCTAACTAATTGCATTGTAAAGTCTTGCCAGAGATGTACTACTCTCACATGGGATAGCAACTTTCACATAGATCTAATAGGCTGAGATACCTTGTATTCTAGATTCCTTGCATTCTTTATTGAGATGTGGTTTACAAGTTATGCTTTGATTTCCTGCTGCAACATGTATTGTCATATACTTGTCAACTTTTTAGTGACTGTGTAGTTAGACAGGAGAGAGGTACATTAGGCTTTGATTTCCTGCTGCAACATGTATTGCCATATACTTGTCAACTTTTTAGTGACTATGTAGTTAGACAGGAGAGAGGTACATTACTCACTAATGCAAAAAGTCAGTAGTTGCACCATCATCAACATGCACCAGATTCTATGGAGATGTCATATGAGAAAAAAAAAGATTAAAGAAACTGTTTCATCCAATAACAGGCAAAATACAGTGCCTATGTTTCTGTACATTAAAATATTCGGATCCAACATATAGTTTTTTTCTTTTGATTTGATAGGCATGAATTATATTTATAAGGTTTTAATCAATGCACACTTTCGTTCGACTCTGGCTGAACTTCCTCAGACTGTAAAAAAGTTTTAACTAAAAACATTCCATTAAAAATATACATAGTAAAATCACATGCTTCAAAACCACCAATGGTAGTGCACAGCCCTCACAGTAATCAACACAATAATTGTTAACACATATCTGCCCTTTACAAGCATCCATTACATGTGTAAAAGCAAACAGTTGGTGGATAAATCTAACCATATTCATATATTTAAAAAAACACCTTGTTAAAATGGGCGTTTAAGAATGCAGGATAGATCAGACAACAATAAATCAAAGGTGAATGGAATAGCTACTTAAATTAAATCCAAGAAAGATTTACATATCAAGCACAAGGAAAACAAATCCCCTACAAGGGAGCTTCAAAAATGTATCCATCACAGAAAGGAAAATATAACTTTCTTGTTAGCATTTCATAAGTATAAATTGCACAGACTGTCGCATTAGTCTAACATTCAACATATTAAAGTGCTTTCTAGCTTCTTACCATTTTGCCCTTCTCCTAATGGCCCCATTTAGGCTGAATAGCATATAAAAACCTTAATGGTACATCTTATTTAAAAAGTTTTCACATTTCTGAAGGTAACTTGAGTCGGCAGATAAGGCGCATATGACCCAACCTTCACAAAGTTGACGTAACCAGAGGTCTCTCTTCACAGGGCTCCGCCCAGAAGAACTAATTTATAATTGAGTGGGTGTGTTGTGTTACCTTGAGACTTACCGGTCAACAACAACAGCAAAACCTGCTTACTCCACATCCAAAATGGCTACCAATCACATCAATGTGCGGAAATAACTAATACCACAAGTTAGGAACTAGAGCTATAGTGGTGAATGAATCCACCTACTACAAACAGCACCCTTATTATTAGTGCTATAACCAAATATGCATAATAGGCTAAATGAAAAAATCAGGTGTTTTATATAAAATTAAAACAAAGGGTTCCCAATAGATCAAGGAGGTACAGGCTCTTCTTCTATAACTTTAAGGTATGGTAAGCATAAAACAGCGCTAACTAAGCTACAAGCTCACAAAATACAACCATGACATAGAGCTGTCCTATATGTCCAGACAATGACACATGAATATGAAATAAACATATCCGAACATTAAATCAACTGCAAATTCACTAGATGTAAAAGTAACATCCATAATCACTTTATAGAGCTAACATATATAACTGGAGTATGATATATCATAGAGTATAAATATGAGTTAAATAAGCTCATATGAGAATGCTCTTAAGAGACTACCCTAATGTTCGCCTTATTTTATACATTGTATAAGATATATTATCTTCCCAAGCTTTTCAACTTTAGGATACATTTAATCGAACACGCGTCATTCAAGCCTGGATATTTATAGGCATCAAAAATGTGAAAAACAAAAAAACTCAGAAGGAAATCCAGGCAACACAAAATGCACTTCACCACAGGCATTTAGCGCTTTCATCCACTTAATTTAATTGTGAACTTCTTCAGAAGAAACAGTCACACCCACCCAAGTTCCCTTAAATACTTACAAAAAGGAAATGACATCACAATAAACTTACTTCATATTAAAAATCTAATAAATTTCTGTCTATAAAAAAATATATAAATGAAATACAGTACACATTATTGTAAAACGCATATATCATCCTATATTCTATAAATGTTCAACTAAATAACTTATAAAAAATTAACTAAAATATGTTAAACATATTTATCTATTAGACAAAAAACATTTCAAATTGATAGACTCATTTAAACCCGGTAACTTATCTGCAGCTAAGCAAAGTTGCCATAGTGTTTCTTTGCATTCCAAGATATTATTCAAATCCCCTCCAAAAGGCACTTCATTTACTTTTTCAATTACTGAGGATTCAACTTTTTTGAAATTTGGACAACCAACTGCATGTTTAGCTAGTGAATTTAACATATCCTTATTTTTAATAGCTAGATTATGTTCGTATATTCTACGCTTCAAACTTCGCTTAGTTTTTCCTATATAAAAATGTTCACATGATGTACAACATGCAATATATACCACATATTCAGAGTTACAGTTGTAATATCCTTTAGGCCATATTGTGTAATTTAAACTATGTATAAATACAAAAGAACTATTACTTATAAATCTACATTGTTTACAGTTTTGACATGCAAAGGTTCCTTTTTTACTGGCAATTCTACTGCTAACCTGATGTACTTTGTTGTCTGTTTCTAGCATACATTTTATATTAACCACCCTTTTATAAGTAAACTTAGGTACTAATCCTATTTTCATTACTAGTTCTTTATTTCCAAGTAAAACTTTCCAATTATTTTGGATAATTTCCTTTATATACTCCATTTCATTTACTATGGGTAGTGGAAATGAAATATTGTAATTGATGTTTGTGTCTGTTGCCACTGGAACTGAACTTATGCAAACATCTTTTGCCATGAGAATAGGTTTGGCTATCCCTCGTGTCAAAATTATAACTTCCTGCTCTATATTATTTAACCAATTTACCCCGTGCCCCCTGTGTAAAAATAGGGATCTGAGGAATATGATTTCATTTAAAAAGATAGCCTCATCAGTTGTCAACCTACTTAAACGGATGATCTGACCTTTTACCACCCCTTTCTTCATGTGCAGTGGGTGCAAACTTTCTTTATGTAAATATTGATTCGCAAAAAATTCCTTTCTAAATATTTTACTTTGAAATGTGTTGTCCTCCTTGTTCAGACTAAGTTCTACATCTAAATATGAAATAGTCTCACCAAACCCACTGATCTTAAATTCAAGAAAACTGGTGGTGTTGTTCATATCTTTAACCATACTTTCAAATTCATCTTGTGTACCACTCCACAAGAAAAACAAATCATCAATAAATCTAAAATAAGCTTGCACCTTCCTAAAATCCAGATGTTTAACCAAAAACTGTAGTTCCCAATTTGCCATCACTAAATTGGAAAATGCTGGTGCCACCCTGGCACCCATAGCCACTCCAGAAATTTGCTGATATATATTTTTATCAAACTTGAAAAAATTATTCTCTAGAACTAGTTCCATTAAACTACAAATGGTATGGATCTTGCTCTTACCAAGGTCTGTATTTCCAGTTAGATATTCTCTCAAATAATCTAACCCCTCCTGTTGCTTAATGGAAGTATATAAAGATTTCACATCTAATGTACCAAAGATGGTATGCTCTAAATTAATGTTTAAATCTCTTAACTTTTCTAAAAGATGCCAAGAATCTCTAATGTAAAAAAAACCTTGATTGTTGCACAATCGGATTCAAAACATGAGCCAGCCAAATAGAAATGTTTTCCATTTTAGAATGTTTGGCTGAAACAATAGGCCTGAAAGGTGGATTTATTGGATTAGCTTGAATTTTGGGAATACCAAAAAAGCTAGCTAATTTAGGTTACTCAGTCAAAAAATATTCATAAGTACTGTAATCCAATTCACCTTGGCTAAGCATCTTGCAGGTTTTTCTTTTATACCTTCCAACAAAATGAATTAGATGTGAAATCTTTATATACTTCCATTAAGCAACAGGAGGAGTATATCATACATTACACTTAGCCATATAGATCAAATTCTTCGTACAGCAGTCTGCAAAAAAGGACAGATGTATAGGTTCCATGCTTAATGGGTGCATAATCAAATGTGTAGACCATATAGAACTGCAAGCTTTACAGGACCGGCATGCATAAGTGCCCTTACATTGAGAGGTGAGGTGCTTGTATGGTTCAGTGTGCTTACAACAAAGTCACTGTTTTAAATTCCTGGTGTTTTTGAAGCAAAATTTTGGAACTGGTTCTATATGGTCACTAACAGAGGGATCAGTCATCAGAATGGACCAATTTTTCTTTGTCTTTACACACTTTACTAACCTCTGCCGAATAAGTCAAACAAACCCTATTCACACCCTTGGTGCTATTAACCTCAGTGTCCCTCACTATACTAGAGGAGCTGTCAGAAAAATAGGGTTTTACTTTAAAACCAGCCAATGTATTCAATTCTATAATTGCCTCATCTATCTCGCTGCCCTTATAGCCCCTCTTCAGTAAATCTACCTTTAGCACTCCTAAGGCTTGCTCTAAAGAATCTGTATTAGTATGCAGTCTCATGCACCTAAGAACCTGATTTTTAATCATGTTGCTAGTAACATGGGATGGATGCATACTAGAGCGATGTAGAATGTTGTTTTTCCTGCATGGTTTCCTGTACATTTTAGTAGACATGTTAACTAACATGTCTTTACTCACAGTAATGTCTAATAAATCAATGGTGTCAACAGAGTAATGCAAAGAAAAAGACAAATAACTAGTTGGAGTCTCTAACATATCCACAAAGGATTGAACCTCATCCATGCTACCATCCCAGACAAGAAAGATGTCATCCACGAAATGTTTATAGAACATAACATGCGCTTTATATGGATCTTTGCTAAAGGCACATTCTAGCTCCCAATTGGCTAAAACTAAGTTTGCATACGTGTTGGCACATGCTGTGCCCACTACTACCTCTACAACTTGCAGAAAGTACTCTGACTCAAAAAGAAACACATTATTCTCTAAGATCAGGTCTAACAAGGCACAGATCATGCTAACCTTAGAGTTTAGAGAAGCCACTTTCTTTAATCAGGAATCGCCTAACCCACTCAATCCCATCCTCGTTGGGTATCAAAGTAAAAAGTGATTTCACATCATTTCCAGATTTACCCCAAGCCCAGTTGTATAAATGCTCTAGAAATTGTTTACTATCTCTCAGAACTGTAACAACTTTGTCCAATAAACCTCTCAGTTGTTTGTCGACGTATATCGACATTGACTCAGTGAGCCATCCCTTTCCTGAAACTATGGGGCAGTAGGGAGGATCCTTTGTGTCCTTGTGCACTTTCAGCAATCCATAGATCTGTGGTATGGTGGGATGCTCTACAAGCTTCCTGAAATTTACATTTTGCTTTAGTAAAGATGAGAATAGTTATTTGGACATCAATTTAAGGAAGGATGTCCACAACCAGGGTCTTGCAGCAAGAGTGTACAGAAAATCTACTTACTCGAACTCTTTCCTACATTTCTCTAGTAGCCACCCCTATCACCAGAAATGCTCCATAGTTAAAGGGCAATTGGTAAGAGTGGTGAGGATAGTAACCCTGGAGGAAGATTTCATAAATGAATGCCTGACATTGAAAAGAATGTTTCTTCGTTGGGGCTACCCAGAAAAATTGATCAAATCCTTGACCTTGGAAGTTAAACTTAAGAGGAATACAGGGATTTATGCTCCTACATTGAGTATTAGTAATGGAGGTAGTCCCACTAGAGAAATGGAACATAGAACCATCAGACGGGAATATAGCTCGGAAAGTGTAGTTAACTTTTTCTCATGTCTGATTACTATCTTCAACATGGATAATGAGATGGTAAGGTATATCTTAAACAAAATCTGGGACCTAATTAATAGCAATGCAGATTTGGTGAGTAGAATAGGAGGCCCACCGAAAATTTATATTTTAGAGGGGTCCTAATTTGAAGAACCTCCTGGAAGGAAAAATAATAAGAAAACCTAAGTTGACCGGCATGTTTAAATGTGAGGCATGCAATTTTTGTAGACACATAGGAGTCGCTAATTTGTTCCACATTAATGGTATGGAATATAGAATTAGACATAAATTCAACTGTAACTCAAAGGCTGTCATCTATCTTGCTAAATGTCAACATTGCCCTGTCTGTTATAAAGGCAAAATGGACCGGAAGGTCTGTGAACGCATTTATGAGCACCAACACATAATTATCAAGGGCAAGATGGAGAATGCCTTGGCGAAAGACGTTTCATGTTTTACAGGCCATTCATTTAAATATTCAGCTATTGATTGTGTTACACAAAATATAAGAGGTGGGCCTGTGAGTTTTAAAGTTAGAAGAACTTGAATTGCTTTGGCAAATCAGGCTTGATGCCTATAAATATCCAGGCTTGAATGACGCTTGTTCGATTAAATGTATCCTAAAGTTGAAAAGCTTGGGAAGATATTGCCTCTTATGTAATGTATAAAATAAGGTGAACATTAGAGTAGTCTCTTAAGAGCATTCCCATATGAGCTTATTTAACTCATATTTATAGTATATGATATATCATAATCCAGTTATATATGTTAGCTCTATAAAGTGATTATGCATGTTACTTTTACATCTAGTGAATTTGCAGTTGATTTAATGTTCGGATATGTTTATTTCATATTCATGTGTCACTGTCTGGACATATAGGACAGCTCTATGTCATGGCTGTATTTTGTGAGCTTGTAGCTTAGTTAGCACTGTTTTATGCTTACCATACCTTAAAGTTATATAAGATGAGCCTGTACCTCCTTGATCTATTGGGAACCCTTTGTTTTAATTTTATTTAAAACACCTGATTGGCTTCATTTAGCCTATTATGTATATTTGGTTATAGCACTAATAGTAAGGGTGCTGTTTGTAGTAGGTGGATTCATTCACCACTATAGCTCTAGTTCCTAACTTGTGGTATTAGTTACTTCTGCTCATTGATGTGATGGGTGGCCATTTTGGGTGTGGAGTAATACAGGTTTGGCTGTTGTTGTTGACCGGTAAGTCACAAGGCAACACAACACGCCCACTAGATTACAAACGAGTCCTTCTGGGTGGAGCCCTTTGAAGAGAGACCTGTGCTTACATCAACTTTGTGAAGGTTGGGTCGTATGCGCCTTATCTGCCGACTCCAGTTACTTTCAGAAATGTGAATTTTTTTTAAATAAGAGGTACCATTAAGGTTTTTATATGCTATTCAGGCTAAATGGGACCGTTAGAAGAAGGGCAAAATGGTAAGAAGCTAGAAAGCACTTTAATATGTTGAATGTTACACTAATGTGACAGTCTGTGAAATTTATACTTATGAAATGCTTACAAGCAGGTTATATTTTCCTTTCTGTGATGGATACATTCTTGAAGCTCCCTTGTAGGGGATTTGTTTTCCTTGTGCTTGATATGTAAATCTTTTTTGGATTTAATTTAAGTAGTGATTCAATCCACCTTTGATTTATTGTTGTCAGATCTATCCTGCATTCTTAAACACCCATTTTAACAAGGTGTTTTTTTAAATATATGAATGCGGTTAGATTTATCCACACACTGTTTGCTTTTAGGCATTTAATGGATGCTTGTAAAAAGTGGATATGTGTTAACAATTATTGTGTTGATTACTGTGAGGGCTGTGCACTACCATTGGTGGTGTTGAAGCATGTGATTTTACTATGTATATTTTTAATGGAATGTTTTTAGTTAAAAAATTTTTACAGTCTGAGGAAGTTCGGCCAGAGAGTCGGATGAAAGTGTGCATTGATTAAAAGCTACTAACACACTGGTTGGAGTTTGCCTGTGGCTTTCTTGGCAAGTTTTGTTTTCAAAAAGTTTTAGTTTGTTTTTGTACACTGTTTTTTCATGAATTATATTTATGGTCAGGCTTTCTTGTTGCATCACATTTTTACAGTGAAAGACTGAAAACCAGATAAGTTCTGATAAAGTTGAATTAGAAGGAAGTTATGGCCTGCCTATAGGTGTCATGAGGTCTGACACTGCACTCTGTCAGCCTCTCCACTATTGTTTTTTTTTTTTTTTTTTTTTTATAGCTGTGTGTGTGCTTGCGTGTGTGTGTGTGTGCTTGCATGTGTGTGGGTGTGTGTGTGTGTGTGTGTGTTTGTGTGTCCACGTGTGTCTGTATGTCTCTGATTCTATGTATGGTGTCTGTTTTTTTTTTTGTGAAGCTAATTATAGAAATGATTATTCAGCATTGTAGTATTTATATGGCGGTGTTTTATTGTGCTTTGCAATCTGAAAGATATCTGACTGTAGCTCTGACTTTCTGCTTTGGATTTTATTACATCTCTGAATGGAAGTATGACATGGGGGGATGGGGATTATGAGCGGAACTGTGACATTCTCTTTTGCTCTATGTATCAATAAAATAAGTTACATTATATTATAAAATAATTCTGAAAAGACAGCATATTGCACCATAGTATTCCTCTGTCTAGTGTTGAGCTGTGACATTCTTCATTGTAGGTTATGGAATGATTAGCACATTTTGATAACTTGAAAAAAGGTTCTCTAACTTGTGCCCCTCAGGTCTCAACTATTCCTCAAACTGACAATTCTGGGTGAGTGAAACTACTGCACTACTTTCCTAGATACACTACCTTTCTTTTTATTGTGGAGGTTGTGGTCTTCAACCAAGGGTGCTAGTCTTCACCAGCTCTCGCACACATTTGTGTTTGGTATATTTGCATTAGAGCTATTTTTTATTAAAGGAGAACTCTAACCAAAAGTTATGTTTTTCTTTCCCCAAAGGGATCTTCCTTCCCTGTAATTGAACACTAAACATACCACATACAGAAAGAAAATATAATTTAATAATTATTAATTTTTTTATAGGGTGACCATGATGGTGCAGCGGTTAGCATTGCAGCCTCACAGCAAAAGGTTTTCCTGTTCAATCCTCGGCTGGGGTGCCTTCTGTGCAGAGTCTGCATGTCCTCCCTGTGGTCATGTGGATTTCCTCCAGGTGCTCCGGTTTTCTCCCACATCCCAAAGACATGCTGTAGATGGATTGGACACTCTAAATTGGCCCTAGGTGCAAGTGCGTGCATGTGTGTGCCTTCTGTGGAAGGTTGGGTGTCGGGCTGGCAACTCAACACAATAAAACTCCACTGCCAATCATGAGTGGACAGATGATCCTCTGTGGCAACCTCTAACCAGGAAAAGCCAAAAGAAGAAGAAGATTCAATTTGTTTGTTTGTCATTTTTTCTTATGTTTGGCTCTGCATCTGTTGCATTGTGAAGGCTAGAATGGGCAGAAGATAAAGTCATTGATTCTGACTACAGAGCCATTATGAAAGCAATGGCTTGTAATCATTGGCATTTAAATGTGCCTCAGTCATAGATTCCCAGCATCACACCAGAGATCAATAGTGTAGTCTGGTGCAGTTTCCAGTATAAATGAAAGAAACGCTTTGAAGCTTAGTTTGCAAATATAAATGAACAAGGAAATTCCACTCACACTTTAGTTTATTAATGTATTTTTCTTATTACAAATTAGTTGTTTTTCCTTTCAATCAAACTCTATTAGTGGCTCAAAGAAAGGAAATATTCTCATCTTCTACTCCTGATTTTCTGTCAATATTTGATATAGTATTTTTCTGCACTTTATTTTTCTGTAAAAGTGCACAGTTTTCTGTTCTGTTACATCAATTTTTGCATTGTTTACAGTGTTTGACTGAGCTAAATCAGTGAGTTGGGGGAGAGGAGATTAATATCATAGGTTCCAGTTCTAGCTACAGTATTAAAACTGTAGTTAAACTATTACACCAGCCCAAGGAACACCTATTAATTTGCAGGCTTCAGATTTTGGTTTACAGGCTCATGGGTATATTGCAGACTAAGGACCACAAGGCCCTTTTTAAGCTTAGCCATACATCCCTGATGTATCCAGCATGTTTTGGTGCTCTACAAGTTACTCCAAGGGTATGTGTAAGCTAGAGCATGGTAGCCAAGCTTTTACAGACTGTTTCTCCCAATTAGAGATATTGGTGATGGATAATGCATACATTTCTGATTTTCCATCCACTGGTCCAGGTTATGCTTGACTTAGGGTCAGGGAAGCCCTCTGTTTCATTTGAATGGGAAGCCTGTAACAATGATGATGGTATTCTCTGAGACAACACATACCATTCCCTCCAACATGTCCTGTTTATGTAGCAAGCAAGGTTTAACTCCTGGATCAGGTAACTGTGATGCTATTTGCTTTGCAGATATGCAACAGGTCCATCACAGTAGGATCCAGAGATGCCTTATAAGCCAGATAGTGATAAACCCTGAACAGTCTGCGGGAGCCAGAGCACATGGATTGGGCTTTGAGGTGATTCACACAGGATATGTTGTTACTGAATTGTATTCTTTTTTTGTGAGGAACCTCTGTGGACATTCTGGTTCTTGCACATGCCTGGTCAAATGCACATTGAAGAGGGCATTGTGGTCAATGATGGGAGTGATGACAGCTGAATACATTGGATTGATGACTTCCTTGGCCCAAGATGCCATACCCTTGCTTATGAGTTGACCAGCATAAAATTATTTCCTTACTACCTTAGACACATGTTGGCCAGAAGCTGTCTACACATGTCCCCAAATCTCTGACTACTGGATCTACTCTTAAGGGTGTATTATTAATGAGGTAGTTTCCTGTAACAGCTGACTTCCTAAAGGGTACTATTATGCATTTTCTTGACATTGAGTTTTAAACTGTGGCTCTGGCACCAGTTATTTGTCCGTGTTAGCCCCGCCTTATGGATATTTGTGTCTTGGTGAGATTTTGTGACTGCTCCTACTTTGTAATCATCTACAAACTTGATCAATTTGTGCCCATGATGTTGGCCTTGACTTCCAAGAAGAAGATGACAAAAAGGAGCAGACCCAGCACAGAACCCTGAGAGATTGTATGAGACACCAGCCTCTTTGTGGAGATAAACTCCCCAATCTTAACTTTCTGTGTCCTATCTAAGAGCCACTTGACTATCCAGTGTATAACATAGGAGTTTATGCATAATTTTGTGAGTTTATTTACAATCCCTGAGTAGGGCATTGTTTCAAATGTCCTAACCAGGTCAAGGTAGGAATATTGCTCCAGTTATCCCTTACACCAGGCTACAACTCTTACCACATTATTTGGCCACCAAACGAAGACTGAAGCACTAAAGGCAGAGGAGTCTCCGTATTCACCAAGAATATTCACACCTCCAGACTAGTTGCCCAACACAATGCATCTGAAATTCTACAGGTGCAACCAACACTAGGTAAGACTGCAATCCAAATTGTAGCTTGCTACAGATCCCCCACTATGCCCCAAGATTCTCACTACACCTTTCTAAACATACTAGATTATATTAAAATACAACCAAACACCCTAATACTGGGTGATTTCAACTACCCTGCCATTAATTGGGAAAATACTCTGGTACCAACACCTTTGCCCAACGGTTCTTGGAATTCATAAATTCCAATGACCTGGATCAACTAATCCATAGTCCCACCACGGGCTCCAATATCCTAGACATGGTCATTACCAACATGGGAGATCGATGCTCCACACCAGTGGTCACCCCCTCGTTGGTCAGGTCTGACCATAAGCTAATCACCTTTGACGTCCACATCCTCCCCCACCTCCCAGTAAGAATACCTCCATAAAAAACTTCTCCAAAGCCAACTCCATGCTACTCACGTCAGAAGTGACAAACTTCATAACACCCATGCAGACGGGAACTGGAAGTTCGACCACTGAAGCCTACACTAAGGCACTGTATGAGCACATCCACTCATGCATGAATCATGCCATTCCAAATAGAACCAAGATGGTCTCTTCCAAAAAAAGAAACCCAATCTGGTGGTCCCCTGCCATAAACAAACTATACAACAGAAAGAAGAAACAGTTGCAGAAAAGAGAAAAATCCCAGGTTGCAAAAAACTCCCTTACCAGTCTCAGTAAGTAGCTGAGATCCCTCATAAAATCCTCCAAAGCTAGTTACGAAAATAAAATTGCAAAAGATTCCAAGGACAACCACAAGGCATTCTATAGTTATGTCAAGAATCTAAATGGCAATGCTCAGATCTGCTCTGAGCTACAACAGAATGGCATTAAATGTATGGATCCCAGGATATTGCCAATATACTGGCAGATCGATTCAGTGCCAACTTCACCCCCCTCTCACCACCTAAAGGGCTCATCTCAATGCCAAAAGATTGCCAAATTCCGGTACTCATGGCCACACAGGTAAAAAATGCACTCTCCAAAGCTAAGAATACAGCATCCATGGGACCAGACAACATCCCAGGCTGTGTACTGCATGAACTACAAAATGAACTGACATCGCACCTAAGTGTCATGTTTAATCATAGCCTCACTTCAGGCTTCATGCCCAATGAGTGGTGCACAGCTACAGTTATCCCCCTCCACAAGGGAGAATCCACCTTGGATCCCGGGAACTATCATCCCATCAGTCTGATGAGCCTGATCTGCAAAGCAATGGAATGCATTATCATGAAACTTATAAACAAAGACATTGGCAACATTCAAGCACAGGTCCCTACCCAGTTTGGTTTCATAAAGGGCTGATCTTGTCTCCTCAACCTGACTGACTTCTTCAAATCAGTCTCCAGATCTGTGGACGAGGGTAAGGTGGTCCATACAGCCTATCTGGACCTCGCCAAGGCCTTTGACACCATCCCCCACTCTGGAATCATAGATAAACTTACTAAGCTGGGCATTAATCCCTACATCACATCACTCGATGAGTTGCCAACTGGCGTACTGACAAAACCCACACTGTAAAAGTAGCTGACTCCAAATCCAGCTCCAGACAAGTGACAAGCGGAGTTCCCCAGGGTTCAGTCCTGGGACTGCTCTTGTTTGGCATCTACATCTCTGAAGTACAGGCCAGAACTAAGGGACTCTGGCTAACAAAGTTTGCAGATGATTGCAAACTGGGAGCCATTATTGAATCCCCAGATGATGTGGGCATTCTACAAAAGGGCCTTACAGAAACAGATGCTTGGTGCCAAAGCCATGGGCTCAAGCTCAATGCCAAGAAATGTATAGTTATCCTCTTTGGGAAAAAACAAGTACCCATGAATTACCACATATGTGGCAGTACACTAAACACCGAAAGTGTGATAAGGGACTTAGGGACACAAGTGGACAGTGGTCTCACTTTTCACATAGCCACAACAGTCAGGAAATCCTTCTATTTGGCACACCTCATCACTAAGGGCTTTTCATCCAGAAAAAAAAGGTCATTGTCCCACTGTACTCATCCCTCATTAGACCTATTATAGAGTACAACATCACATATGGTATGTACCTCACAAGACATCTGCAATAACTGGAAAGGCCATAGAAATACTTCACTAAAAGAATCACAGGCCTAAAGCAGATGCCCTATGCTGACCATCTAAAAAAACTCCAGCTACACTCTGTCGCATATCACTTACTCAGAGGTGATCTCTACTTAACATACAAGGCCATGTCAAACCCAGTGCTGTTGGACATGCTACACTTAAAGAAATCCCAATCCCTCAGAAATACATGCTCCAGGGATTTAAATCTGGTCATTACAATGAACAAAACATGCTGGAGGGATAGTTTCCTGACCCAGAGTCTCCCCATACTCTGGAATAGACTGCCCATACATGTCACACCGAGTGCCTCTTTGGCCCTCTTCAAAAGGAATCTTGACGATTGGATGGAGGATAGGAACTTCACCCCGGGGATCCCGTCAGTCACCCTGCTAGACAGGGAACCAGGGAAGTAAATATTCTGGGATGAAATAGCCAGGGAATTGATATGACTATGCTTGTATAGGCTCTGGGGACGATAGCCTAGTACCAACCTATGAACACTTGAGAACTGAACTATATTTTTACTTTGGAAAGAGAATCTAATTCAGGTATATATTTAATACTGCCATTCAAACATTCCTTAAAATGCTGCATTAGAGATGGCTGCAAATAAACGTCCAAGGAAGCACGCAGTGAAAAATACAGGTTGATGATGACAGTCAAAAGTAAACAGTCACAGTACTATCATAAGTAAATGGAGAGAGATAACCACAGTAAATTATCATCTAATCAAAAGTGTTTTTCTTTGATCCTCTAAAATGAGATCAGGAAGCTGAAAGCACTGACTGTAACCCAAAATCATGCAGTACAGTAGTCCCATTTCAGTCCAGTTTGGAATACAACAAACTGGAAAATTATATTCACTATGATACAGAGACATTAGTGATAGAGGAAGGTTAAAGATATGCTGGACAAAAGTGTTTATATTTTGCAGTTATCCATTAATAAGCACTATACCTGAACTGTACTCATTTCAGAGGAGCTGTGACATTGGGGGTTCTTGTGGAGTTTTGACATTTTAACTGCACATTACAGCAATAGAGAAGCTAGTATATTTTCTATGTACAAACTGCCCTGGACTAACATCTAAATAGTTGTTAAATCATACAATTTGGCAGCTATCATCAGAGCAGTCATGTTTTTACATTTTATCACAAACAAAGATGGACAACACAGACTTCATTACAATCCAAAAGCACATCATTGTAAATCTTTTAACAGCTCTGTAATCCTGTAAACAAACTATCCATGTGACAGGCCAGTCATTTGCCTACAAGACTGGAGCACTGATAAGATGTTTACTGTGCAATGACATTACTTTGTAAGGATGTCTGTACTGTGTATTTTTAAATCAGGCTTTAGGCAGAACTAATGGCAAAATGTTTCTGCAGTTTGACTGATCATGACACAGTATTTTTAAAGGCCATTTTATAGCCAAGGATTTAGCATCTCTCTCTGCAGTTTTGTTAGAAGGATTAGCAGATTGCCATCAAGTACAACTATATAATGGTATTTATTTATTGTGTATATAGAAACAAGAATGTCAGAAGCCTAAGAATTTCCTCTGCTGATTGTAGATGTAGGTATAAAAGTTTAGGGGTTATGTGGTCATCCCTATTGTTTCCTCAATTTACAAATCTGATGGGGGGCAGGGTCATGACTATGTCCATATGCCATGTACATCACAGAATGCACATTTTACTAAATAATGTATTTATTTTGTGCAATGATATGTGTTAGAATATAAAAATGGTGTAATTTCCTTATTTATGATTGCATATTTTGTTAAATGATGTTTTCAGAACATCTGGCTGGATAAATGGGATTTTTACTTAAACCCATCATAATTATTATTATTATTATTGGTAATAAAAGTTATACCGCCCAAAACTTGCAGAGTCTGGGGCTGAGGAGGTTATGCTTGTGAGACAGGGGTTATATTTATGAAGTTGTATAATTCCAAATGCATTGACTAGATCATTGGACAGTTTGGTGGTTGAGTGCTGGGGTCCCGTCCTGTTGGTATTGTTATGGGATTTTTCTGAGTAATAATAAGATATGGTTGAGTAGATATGCTGATGACACTAAAATCAGATCAGATATTACTATTATCACTGAACAGTATGTGACAGAGGCATATTTGGATATGCTGCATATATGAACTAACTTGAATGATATGAACCTTAACATTAATAAAATGTGTGTAATGCTCTTTGGAGATATGAATGCTGGGTATCCTTTTACTATGGACAATATATCCCTTAAATGGTAAGGGAAATAAGAGACTTTGAGATAAAAATATATAGTTCCCTTGGTTTTGATTTACATTTATCATAGGTGATTCAAAAATGTTACTTTGATATGAGTAACATTTTCAAAACTATTGTTAGCAGAGAGAGGGCAGTTTATTACCACCAAAAAACAGCAGAGATATTCCAATGGACAGGCAGACCAGTAGACAAATGATATTAGCGTACCAGTTTATTACCGCTTTCGTCAGGAACCGACTTCCTCAGAAATATTTCTGAGGATGTCAGTTCCTGACGAAAGCGGTAATAAACTGGTACGCTAATATCATTTGTCTACTGGTCTGCCTCTCCATAGGAATGTCTCTGCTGTTTTTTGGTGTTTTTTTAGTTGCAGTGACATCCACATTTTTGGTCTCTCAGTTTTATTACCACTTTAAAAGACAATCATAAGTCCATGTATAGAATATTTTACATTTATTATGTGTGTAACATCTCACAGTTTAGGAGACTTGAAAGAATTCAGAAACATTTTATTAGGAGGATTAACTCAGTACATGGCAAGCGGCTTCCACTTACCCATGCCCCTTTAATTCCATTGAAAGTTTTGATAAAACACTTTAAAAAAATACCACAAAATAAAAAATAAATGGTTGAGTGCTTTCATCTGTTAATTCGACATCTTCAGAACTGCTAGCTACTAACACAGTAAGCTTAAAATAGATTTTCAGAAACACACACCCCTCAAAAATAACCAGTCAAAACTAATATTCAAATAAGGAGTACATGCACCCTATTAAAAATGTACTAGCAGTAATATAACCAAGGACCATGATACTTCTGATAACCAATGAGGAAAAGCAACTTTTTGCAATTCAGCCAATGGTAGCAGTGACAAAAATTAATGTACAGATGAACAATAGATAAACCCATCCAACTGTTTGACATTTTCAGTTGACTTTATTGCCACTGGGTAAAATCTTGCTGTCGCCCATATTATTGATCCTTGTGGCTGCTTTTATTATTGGTCCATTTTTCCATTCTGGTCCTTTGATTGGGTAAGATGTAACCTATGGGGTTTTTCAACAGAATTAAAGGGACCTATGTACATGGAAGCCTCTTGCCGTGTACTGAGTTTATTTGGATTGCAGATATGTATTCAGTGTCTGAGTTTGTTTAGGAGGATTAGTGGGATGAGGAGTCTGACATAAAAGCAGGTTTAAGGCGTTATCTTTATTTTCAGTTAGATGTTTATAAATCTGCTCACGATGACAGATCTTGTGATAATGCTGGCTTATACAAGAAGAAACGGTCTATAATGACCTGGTCGATGTAAAGATGAGCAGATCTAGTGTTTGACAGAATTCATATTATAATACAACTAGGAGATGATGGAATCATATTCCTTTGAGTATTAAGAAATTAGATTCTTCTATTTCTTTTAAGTGTAGTCTGGATAACTGGATGGGTATAAGCATGTTTGCCATGTCTTTGCTGGTAGCAAGTTCTCTAAAGGCCTTAACAGGCACTGAACTTGCAATAATAACATTGGAAAGGTCATCCTTAATTTTGGCATAGGTATTGTACTAGTATTCTTACTCTTAGAGGCATGAGGAAATGTTTTGAAATGTTAAACGTATTACCTCAAAGTGAAAAGTATAAACACATCCTGTCAATGGATATGTCATCATTCAGAGAAAGTGTAAGTGGGATGGAATTCTGCTTTTGGAATTTTTTAATAAGAAGCAAACTTTATTGATTGCCTTTCTGGAATAAACATACATTTTGCACATTCAGCAGGCAACTCATAAAATATACTGTCCAATGGGTGGAAATAGAAGCTAAAGAAATATGCCTATAGTCTAGGAAGGTATAGGTAAGGATTTTTAGAGCATGAGCTATAATGCATACAGTCAGGCAAGAAGAAAGGAAGGAAGGTTCTCCAAGTTATACATTATATAGGTTTGTCGTTGACCTCTCAACCAATCGGGGACAAATTTCAACAGAATCAGGGACAAGTCACGAAAAAAAATTAGGGACAATTAGGGACACTTTTAAAATATTAGTGCTATTAACTTGAAACATTGACAGAATCAGAGCATATGAATTAATACACATTTTCTGAAGTAAAATAAGTCTATAACTCTTAATTATTGTCATTATTCATTAAGTGTAATTCACCACCTTTCCTCATAAAGTCACTAGTTTTAGGAGGGATTAAGAGGGACAGAGCCAAAATTTGAGTCAAAATCAGGGACGTTCCTGAAAATCAGGGACAGTTGAGAGGTATGCGTCTAGATAAGGATGTCCTAACAAATGATGTATAAAGCTTAAGCACAGAAGTATAGTAGACAAGTCGATATAGTGGGCCTGAGATGGTCTGGTAGCTTTCTAGGCATCAGTGCAGATCATCTACTTGAAGAAGGGCTCAGGATTTTGTTTCTTCTGCTGAAGAAAGACAAAGTGGACTTGTTCAAAGTGACCACTCAGAAGGAGAAATGTCATGTGCTAGTCACAATTCCCTTCACTGAATTCCTTTTCAGACCCAACAAGATGCAAAATGTTTAACATTGCTAAAGAAGATGGGAGACAAACATAAACATTATTAATCCAGATGAATCCAAGATTAATTTAATCATGAATAGTCTGACCTTATGGTGCAAGGGAGTGGAAAAGTGGTTTTAACATTTAGAACCCCATAATACTAAAGAGTGTTCCATATGATTTCACTGGTAGTCATTACATTAAAAAAGTTTTTTAGTTTGATTCATCAAGTTTACTTGTTCATGTAGGGCACAGATGAGTGATTGGATTACTAAGCCATAGGCATGCAATGGCCTTTCCTTGCATTGCTATAGAGGAACTCAAAGCCTGTCACAAGTGGTGTCATGACGACACATATATCCTCAGAAGGGGCCTCACAGAAACGGATACTGGTGCCAGAGCCATGGCCTGAAGTTGGCAATGCAAAAGCAAAGAAAAGTCATCAGGGGACCCAGGGACAGTAGTGACCTCGCTTTGACACTCATGTTTGCTAAAGTAGTTAGGAACCTTCCTTATATAAGCCACCCTGACATCATGAAGATTCACATCTAGATCAAGGGAGGTCATCGTCCCCCTGTACTCATCACTCATTAGACCTATGATTGAGTACAATGCCCCGCTCGAATGTATCTGACCAGACACCTGTCTCAAAAATATGTCTTATGCTGCCTGACTGAAGAACTCCAGCTCTATTCAGTCTCATGCGCTATGAACCTATGAACCTATGAACCTATGAAAGTTAACAACTGAGTTTACACAGTGCCATCTCTTTCCTCCTACTCTCCTGTTGTACAGACCTAGGGTTAGCATATAAAGATAACAGTCCTGTAAATATGTGGTGTCTCACATAAAGGTACATTGGAGCTTGTCTCCATGACACAATATGAGAGTTATCTTTTTTTCCTTTATGAGGATTAGTTATCTGTCTGCATTGTCTGGCATGTTATAAAACTGACATTTTTTTTGTTGTGATGTCATAGAGTTGGTCAGTTTGACTTGCTGAAAGGTCATAAGATGAGATGACGTAGAGATAATACAATAAATGTGCCTTTTTACATTACTGCATCACTCAGAGATGAAAAATACCCTAAATCCCCATTTAGAAACATTTGTTATAGTTTGAAAGGTTTAACTGAATCACTTATTGACACAAAGTGACACTGTCACATGAATGCAGTAATGTTATTTAAATTGAGTTACCTACTATGAGATCATTTGAATACAGTGTCCTCATAGTACTAGCCTGCATACTTCTTTACAATTTAAAATTTGGATTATATGTGAAAATGTCTGTCACATGTAGGAAGCTGGTAGGTAGGAAATAGTCATACTCAATCAAAGTCTGTCTGTAAATGATTAAAAGGCATAACTAATGTGACTCATGTTAAATCTTTTAAGAGCCTAATAAGAAATAACCTTCTGCAATAATTACAACTAATTTTCAAATGCGGATGGTTGATAAATGCCAACAAGTCCAATGAATTTTACAGAGGTAACACAGCTGCTTCCAGACCTAATGGAAATTATGTTGGATTATCACTATTGAACCAGTAAGGCTGATGCATCCAGTATTATGGAGATAATCCAGATATTACACTCTAGTAGAAGTGTCACCTCAGTGGCAAATGACAGATAATGAAGTATACTGCTGTAACACTGCTGTCTCCCCCTTGCTTATTTAGCATTTACATACAGAATAATGTTAGACGTCTTATAGCAAGCAACATAACCAAGAACATACATTACCAAGTAGAAGAGAAAGAATGAGCACAAAAAGCATTTTACAGTATGAAAAATTGTATCTCAAATCAAAGTGCACTGCATTCCATAAGAAGGCAACAGCTGTTTTATATCCTACTAATGAATTCAGTAACCACAAATAACTAAAAATAAGTGTGACTGCTAACAGTAAAATTAAAATGATTCCTTTTTTTCTTCATCAGTTAATATCAATGCAAGTTTATAATAATTTAAATAGTTAACTAACCTCACATGCAAATCAAAATAAAATGAAACAAATCAGAAAATGAATTTCAAAATTACCGTGGGAGGCTGTCTCATTCTTCACTGACAGTCATAGCCATTATTCAAAGTGTAATAATTTCTATAAGAAAAAGCTCATCATCTGATCTTAGCACATCTCATGCAGGGATGAAGTACTGACTATGAGCCCTATGCCTTTAGTGGCACTGGTAGTGGTACTGGTAAAGGAGGGGCTGGGTGGAAAGAGAGAAGTGGGCTTAAGCAGCCAATGCCTGCCCACCATTCCTTCAGAAAATGTGCTGCTTATTAAAGTGAAGGAGTTTCAAGATTTCATCAGGGTTTTGAAGTATAAAAATATGATAAAGGCTCTTCAAGACTGGACACATATAAACTCTTTATATTCATTTGATATCTAGGTAGTATACTAAAGTTCTGATAGCTGCAATGCTGCAAAGCTTAATCAGAACTGTTCCAGTTATAGCTGAGTACACATACTGCCAAGAAAACAGCACACTTCTCACCAGATGAGAGCAATATGAACACACCATCCAGGTGTCTGATATGTTTGGTTTTTTCATGTGAGACTACTGTTGACTGCCAATTTAAATGAAAAGTTTACCCTTATCTGCAGTTTAACTGAACCTTGATGTTCCATTTCTATTTAGAGTATGGATTAAGTATAGTTTAGCGATGAATAACTTTTGTAATAGAAATAGCTGATACTTATGTTGCACTTAAATAGAAGCAAATTCTCTTCTCCTCCCTACCAGTCACTATTAGTGTCCCACAAGGATCATTATTAGGCCATGTCTTATTCGCCATTGTTATAAATAAACTATAAACTCACACCCATCTGACTGGCATAGTTTAATATTCTGATGACTCAACCCTTATATATACAGCGCCATCCCTACAGCACCCCGGACATCAACCAAGGTTTTTTCACTGCTGTCAAGACATAAACATTAGTAACACTCTGTTTCTCCTAGTGTCTAGTCAGTCTTTTAAATATAATACATTAGATGTCGATAAAGGAAAATTGCCTCACGTCTTTTATCTTTTCTTTTTTTTTTCTTTTTATTTTTTCGATACCAAAACTTCAATATTTAAGTCTTCCAGAAGTACAGATCTTTTACGATTAAGGTGAAAATCCTACTCAAGCTTGGTGTCTGTAGTTAGTTGGATTAGTATTCATAAAAGCTAATCATCTCCTTTTTTAATTTAATTTGCTGTCAAAACATGGTTGAAAGAGGAAAATCTACTTTTAATTCTAAAAATTTTTTATTTTTCACTCCTAAACAATACTAAAATGAAACACAATAATGTATCCAACAATACAACACTTGAAACTGTAACCCAAACAAACCTTCTGGGTATCCTGATTGATAATAACCTCAGATATGATCAGCACATATTGTAAGCCATTAAAATACACCAGAAATTAGGCTCCCTCTAGAGAACCAAACACAATCCGGCAAACAATTCAAAATAAGCACTAGCATCTACTTCAGTTCTTTCATCCTTAATATATGCCTCACCTATTCTTACAAACCAAATGCTACACTTAAACCTTAAGACTCTACCTGTTGCAATAAAGTAGCCAAATTTGTTGACAACCTTATGCATAGGCTTAATCACTGCAGAGCCCTGAAAGACATATATTGGCTTGAACTACCCAGCTATTTAACATACAGTATATTACTGCACGCAGTGTTATACATGCACCAGAAAATGTCCCAAACTAGCAGATTCCTTGTAGCAGTTCTTTCCAGTCAAAGGCATTTGCTCAACGAAAAATTCTAAGTAATCACAAAAAAGACTTGAAACTCAGCAGGTTACTCACTATACTACAGTGTAAATGGTAGAAGAAGTAAAAGAAAGAATCAGAACTTTAAAGTTGAAATGGGATGAAGCAACAGCCTGTGAGATTGAAACAAAGTTAAGAAAAGACTCTAATTGGAAAACCCCAGGCCAAGATGCAGTACTTAATTTCTGGTTAAAAGTATTAACATCTTTGCACAAAGATTTAGCCATGAGTAAAAACTATTTATATGTGGAACCCGAGCAGACACTAACCTGGCTAACAGGAAAAGCAATTATCCTACTTGTGTGAACCTGCAAGCTACCCTATAAATTATAGACCAATAACTTGCCTTCCAACAATGTACAAACTAAACACTGGAATTGATGCCAGCAGAGTTTATAGTCATTTAGAAGAAAACTCAATTATGGCAATAGAACAAAAGGGCAATAAAAAAAGTCATATGGAACAAAGGATCATTTGCTGTTATATAAAGTCATAGTGGAGAACTGTAAAAAGAGGTAGAATCTAAGTATGGCATGGATTGACTACAAAAAAGCATTTGATAGTATCCCACATTCATGGATAAAAGAGTGCTTAAAAATTTATAAGATACACCCTACACTGATTGACTACATTACAGTGACCATGAAACAGTGGCAGACCATTTTGCAATTAAGCCATGATAAAGGACAAATTATTATCCCAGGGATACAAATTCAAAGGGGGCTATTCCAGGGTGACTCTTTGTCACCGCTGCTATTTTGTCTTTCCCTTAACCCATTAAGTTGTCTACTTAACAGCTTACGCCATGGATATAATTTGGCTCCTAGAAAACAACAAAGTGTAAAGACTTCTCATCTTCTATTTGTTGATGATTTAAAACTATATAACTCATCATATGAGTAACTGAAAGCACAACTGCAAGTTGTCAAAACTTTTTCAGATGATATAAGAATGTCATTTGGTCTTGATAAGTGTGCAAATGCAACCTTTAAAGCAGGAAAACTGCAGCACCAAGAAAACGTCAGTTTGGGACAAGAATGTGATATAAAAGAACTTGAGCAGGAGGGATTGCATAAATATTTGTAACCTGATGAAGGATCAACTATAAAACATGAACAAATGCAAATAAAACTTATTAATGAATATTTTGGAAGACTTAAATTAATCCTGAAAACAGAATTGACATCTAGGAACAAAATTCAAGCTGTAAACCAATTTGTTCTTCCTGTCCTAATTTACAGTTTTGGAGTCCTTGACTGGTTCCAAGATTTGTTAGATAGATTAGACAGGAAAACAAAAAAGATGCTTCATGCTCAATAAATGATTTATAAAATTCAGTGCATACCAAGATTATATATTCCCATTTCCGAAGGAGGGATGGGCCTCCTGGAAATTGATTACATGTATAGCTATGCAATTGTGGGACTGCACACATATCTGTTGACCTGATTGGAGGATGCAGAAGAACAGAGTGAAATCCACATGATGTTAGTGTAATAAAATCTTTTAATCCACGCTTTCATAACCAAACGTCTTCAGAATAAAATGTACATTCTCTACATCACATTTAAAAACAGTTTTGAAATGCCTCTGTACCAATAAACACATCTTAACCACCAGAATGGGCTGTGGAAGGCATTCCAGCCAGTCGAATTTGTAAAAACAGTTGAGTTCAAATAAAGTATAATAAAAGTATAATAAACACATCTTTCCACAAACAGTTATACAGTTAATCAATAAAATTTCAAAGGTCAGGAAGTTATTTCCTTATATAGACTCTACGATCTTTCAAAAAACATTTAATGTTAACAGGATCATTTATACTAGTTTTTTAATCTGAATTTAATCTGATTTGCCATAAATCCTCCTTTTGTTCAAGATTTGTTTTAAAATTGCCACCCCTAAAATCATGACTTTCTTGCTCCAGCACAGAAACCAAAACATTTTTGTACATGGGACAGGTGATAGTATGCTTGTAAAAAGCATTTGTCTTGTCTTGTTTTCTAATGTAACAATGTTCCTTTATTCTAGTGCATAAGGCTCTTGTAGTCATACCAGTGTAGAATGTATGTATGCAACTCCTTTACTCTTATAGTTAAAATGCCCTGGAACTTTCAAAGTGTAAAGCAAATGTTCTAAATTTAATAAGGGACCTTCAGAAATGTATCTACATATGTTACAGTTCCCACACTTATACATGCCCCATCTTTTCTGTGTGATGTTGGGACAATGAACACTTTTATGTCTCTCTCCTTCTAAAATGTTTTTTAAATCATTTTGATTTTTATATACAAACCTTAGTTGGGTCCCCACAATGGATTGTAAATCTTTGTTTCCCTCTAAAATTTTCCAGTTGTCAGAAATAATGTTTCTGATAATACCACTGTCTACTGTCATGTCCAAAAAACATAATTACCAGCATTAGATGTGTTTCTGTCATGGTTCTGTTTTGTATTAGTGTTGGAAAACCCATGCTCAAGGATGGCTGGAAAGAGACTGTCCCTATTCTGTGTGACATGTTCAGCCTGCTCTTTCAACAGAATCTTTCAACAAACAAGGTAGTGATAAATTCTATTTCCATCAAAAAGTCACCCATTTCACTTATCATTTGATTGGCTCTTATGTGCTCTCCTTTTGGAATATTATTCTTCATATAACGAGGGTGCATGCTGGTATAATGCAAGTAACTGCTGGTGAAAGTTTCTTTCCTAAAAATCCTACTAACTAACTTATAAAGCTTAACATCCCATTCCAGAATCACATCCCAAAAATGAACTTTTAATCCCACATCCCCCAAGACAAATTTTAAGTATCCTGATCTGGAGTTAAGGGTGTCAACAAAACTTTGCACTTTTTGTACATCCCCAAACATGACAAAAAAAGTCACCAATAAATCTCTTAAAAAATGTAATCTGGTATTCCATGACTAGTGGTTCCAGCACAGTACACCCACAATGACCCATCACAATGTTAGCAAAGAATGGTGCTGTAGAGGACTACATAGCTACCCCCTAAATTTGTTTGGATTTTTTTTTTGTTAAATACAAAAAAAAATGTTTAACAAAACATCTATTAATTCATAATGGAAATTACTTTCAGAATTGCTAAATGTGGAAAACTTGTTTAAGTATTCTTTAACTTGTTCCACTCCTTCTAAGTGTGGAATATAACATCAAGACTAAACATCACTTGTGTGGTGGGATCAAAAGCTGTAACTAAAGTGTATTCCCTGATATTATTTAAAATGTCCCATGAATCTTTTAAGTATAAATTCATTTGTTGAACAATGGGATTTAACTTAGAGTCCACCAATAAGGAAATACCCTCTGTGATATAATTTGGGACAGATACAATGGGTCTAAATGGAGTACTGGTTTTACTTTTATGTGTTTTAGGGATTCCAAAGAAGGAACCTAGTTTCGGATTGTCTATGTGACAAAAATCATAAAGGTCCTTCTCTAAATTATTGTTCGTTAAATTCTCAAACAAAAAAGAGAGAACACTCCTGTAGCTCTTAGCTACCTCCACCATGTCTGTTAATCTGTATTCTAGACTGTTACCTAGCATTTTCTCTATACAGGTAACATATTCCTCTTGGTTCATTAAAACTAAGGTACCCACCTTGTCACTCTTCATTACTCTTATGTTACCATTCTCCTGTATTTCTTTCAGGGCTTTCTTTTCTTCCTTAGATAAGTTGTGATACATTTTTCTTTTCTTTACCCCCTCCCCATGGCATTTCTTATTTCACTTTCACAAGCTGATTCAAAAACGTTAATAGGGTACAGTAAATTAGGATTGTAACATGAAGGCTTTACATATTAAGTCCTGTTGCTAACAATGTCTTTAAATACATAATTCAAGTTTAAAGACCTAGTGTACTTTTTAAGGCTTAACACAGTGTTTGCTATGTTTGCCCTCCTTGAGGGTACAAAGTTTAAGCCCAAATTCAAAACTTTCAAATGATTTTAATTTAAAACAAAAGTAGACAAATTTATAACATTGTTTACAGGTACAGAATACATATTTAATTGTCCATTGAGGAATTTGACACTGTTTGTTCTCTTCTCCTTAACGTGCGCATTCCCTGGCTTCTGCCCTCCTTCTTCTCGGCTAAAAAAGTCGTGGTTCTAGCCCCACCATCATTTTCATCATTGGTTGTTGCAGGGTTGTTAACAAACAGTCCATTGCCAACACTAGAAGTTCCTGCTTCCACAATATCCATTACAGAGCCACTGGTTCCTTCCCTGTTTAAAGATCTGACTTCAGAAGTTGCTTGAAAGTTCTTAAGTTTTAGGGGTGTGGACTTCATTGGTGTGTTTCTTAAAGGGGAAACATTTAGTCTGATTGTTTTGTGCTTTGAATTTATCTGATTTGTGCATTTGTTAAACACACAAAAGTCAACATATGCTGTGTCATTTTCATAGGTTGGGAGGGTGGCCTAATGGTTAACATGTTTGCCTTACAAACACAAGGTGCAGGGTTTGAGTCTCACAAGGGATAATTAGCTAGGCTTAAAATGGCTTATAAGGGCAGTTAGTACTAATCTATGAACCTATACACAGTAGCATCTTGGTTGAGCTTATGGTTTTTATGGATGATTATAACCTCTTCATGTTTCTGTAGTTCAGACAAGAGTGTATGGTACTCAACCCATTCCCCAATCTTACTATGATAGTCCTTAAGCAAGATTTCATCTATTTTATAGATCTCTTCCCTTAGCACAGTCATAATTTTACAGTTGTTGTCTATAAGCAGCTTCAGGAACTTAAGACCAGCATTGTTAAAGAAGTCTTTTAGTGTAACAAAAAATTCAAGTCTTTTAGTGTAACAAAAATTAATCGGAGCTATCAACCCAGTTTGGGCATTTAAAGAATCTCAGCCCCTTAGGGATCATACCCAGCTCTATACAACGTGAAAAATATTTATTTTCCAAGTCTAGACTTTTGCATTTCTTTAATAGTCTGCCCAAATTGTTACACATGTCTCTGCATGTGTTCAGCTCTATACTGTTAATAGTTTTTTCAGAAGATGAAAAAGGATCCAATTTAGTATGTAATACTGAAGCTATGTCAGCATACGTCTTAATTTTAGAAACAGCTTCAAAGCTTTTACCTTGTTCAGCAGAATGTGTGTTAAAGTTTACCACCATCTCAACCTCATCATCTGAGCTGGACCAGACCAGAATGGTATTCACCTTCTCTGAAATTAACAGTTGCAAAGTCTGTTGAATATCTTTCATAGTGTTCAATAATGAAGCCAGAATATTCTGTCCACCTTCACCTAGTATAGGATGAATGCTGACATCCATCACCGAATCTCCTCTGCTTTCTGCCATAGGAACCACAACACCAAAACATAAAAATACTCCTGGATAACCACAAGAACCAAAAAAACAGACTGGAGGATGCAGAACAGAATGAAATCCACACGATGTGGATCGATCCACACAATCCTCACTTTGTCTGTTTTTTTGGTTCTTGTAGTTATCCTGGAGTATTTCTATGTTTTTGATATCTGCTGACCTCACAAGACCCAAATGTAGTGAAAATTTTGAAACATGAGGAGAATAAATCTAAGAGGACTTCTCTGCTTAGTCTAGTGGAAGCATATCGGTGTCAAGAAAGAATGGAAATCATACCAGAAGTAGATAAAAATCAGGCAGCAACTGACTGTGCCAAAAAACAAAAGAAAGAGTATAAGGTGAACTTCCAGATGACAAGGCAGGAAATGTGAAAAATGCATAAATGTAGTTGCAAGTATAGAAAACTGAATGATAAAAGGTTAATTTTGGCAGCCGAAGACAGTGGGCTACGTACACATTGGTTTACAAAGTCCATTAAACATGTGGGAGAAACAGACAAATTTAGGTTTTGTAAAACCAAATTGGAAACAGTCGCATACCTCATTGCTGGTTGTGACATAGTAATGGCAGAAGGACTGTATACTGAAATGCACAATAATGTGGCAAGACTGTTGCACTGGGGATTGTGCAAACATTATGGTATTCAAGTGGCTGAAAAACATTGGAAACATGAGCCACAAAGCATCACAGAAAATGACAAAGTCTACATTACATGGGAGCTGCCATTACCAGCAGTTCAATAGATAGATGCTAGAAAACCAGATATAATGGTCCATGAAAAGAAGACAAAAAATAGCATTGATCATTGAAATCACCACACCCAGTGACTACAGTGTCTTACATACAGAGAGAGACAGAAAGTCATTAAATATTATGATTTGCAGACAGAAATGAGAACAATGTGGAAGAAAGATACCCAGACAGTTCCAATTGTAGGTTCATAGGTTCATACAAGGCTATCTGCCCTGGGGCAATTATAAGCCTAGCCCAATTTTGTTTGGCTTACGCCACCCCTAGATTTGAGTATACTGTGCCCTTTTTACGGTTTAGTTTACTATGCCTCTGTCTAATAGTGACACGGAAGTAATCCCCGGAACAAACCTACGATCCTCCATCCACTCATCAAGATTGTTCTTGAAGAGATTCAATGATGTGCTCTGCCTAACATGAATTGGAATTCTATTCCAGAGCAAAGGAAGCCTCTGGGTTATGAATCTGTCCCTCCAGCAAGTCCTATTTATTTCTGTGCTGAGGTTCAAGTCCCTCAAGCACGTGGCTCTAAGGGATTTAGATTTACTGAGGTGGAGCATGTCTATTAATTCTGGATTGGACATAGCTTTATATGTCAGGCATAGATCACCTCGAAGTAGGCGGTATGCAACTGAGTAGAGCTGGAGTTTTTTTAACCGAGCAGCATATGGCATCTGTTTGAGTCCCTTGATCCTCTTGGTGAGGTACTTTTGGGGTCATTCTAATTGCTGCAGGTGTCGGGTAAGGTACATCCCAAAAGGGGCATTGTATTCTATGATGGGCCTGATGAGGGATGAATAAAGGGGCACGATTACCTCTCTTGATCTAGAAGTGAATCCTTTCATGATGAGGTGGGCCATGTAGAAGGTCATTCTAACCACTTTGGCAATGTGGTTGTCAAAGGAGAGATTGCTATCAACTTGGGTCCCCAGATCCCTAATTACTTTCTCTGTACTTAATGGTTTACCGCCTATGTGTAGTTTGTGGGCACATTGTTTTTGCCAAAGGGTATGACTATACACTTTTTGGCATTTAGCTTTAGACCATGGCTCTGGCACCAGTTATCTGTCTCTGTGAGACCTTTTTGAAGGATGTTTGTGTCAGCTGGAGAGTCGATTATGGCACCCAGTTTGAAGTCATCTGCAAACTTGGTGAGCCATAGTCCTCCCACGTTGGCCTGTACCTCGGAAAAGTATATACCGAACAAGAGCGGTCCCAGGACAGAACCTTGTGGGACACCACTTGTGACTGGTTTCGAGTCTGACATGGCTCCAGCAACTCTCACTCTGTGGGTTCTGTCTTTGAGCCAGTTTGCAACCCATCTTGTGACATAGGGGTTTATATTTAAGCTGGATAGCTTATCTATGAAGCCCGTGTGGGGTATTGTGTCAAATGCCTTTGCTAGGTCTAAATAGGCTGTGTGGACTATCTTCCCTTCATCTATGGCTTTGGTGACTGTTTCAAAGAAGTCAACCAGGTTCAAAAGGCAGGATCTGCCCTTGACGAAGCCGAATTGGGTAGGATCTAGTGTCTGTAGGTCCCCAATGTCTTTGTTTATGAGCTCCATGATGATCCTCTCCATAGCCTTGCAGACTAAGCTAGTCAGGCTTATGGGGCGATAGTTTCCATGGTCCGTGGAGGCTCCACCTTTGTGGAGTGGGACCACTGTTGCTGTACGCCATTCTGTGGGCATATATCCTGTAGTGAGGCTGAGATTGTACAGCTGTTTTATTTGAGGGATTAGTTCTTCTTGGAGTTCATGTAGGACGCAACCCGGGATGCCATCTGGTCCCATGAAAGCAGTGTTTTTTTGCTTTGGAGAGGGCAGCCTTCACCTGAGCATCAGAGATGTTTGGGAGGCAGCCCCCTGCCGGGATAGACACTTGCTCTTTTGGGGGAGGGGGTGGAGAAGTTTGCACTGAACCTGTCTGCCAGGATATTGGCGATGTCTGTGGGTTCAGTGTATTTTTTGTCATTTAGAATCAACTCAGAATAAGTCTGGGAGTTGCATCCCAGGTTCCTAACATAACTGAAAAAAGCCTTATAATTGTCTTTAGTGTCCTGTGCAATTTTTCTCTTAAAGCTGGCCTTGGAGGATTTTATGAGGGATCGTAATTTTTTGCTAGTACTGATCAGAGATGCCTTCCCTATTAGGGATTTTGCTCTATCATGTAGTATCTTCCTCCTCCTGTTGTACAGTCTATTTATGGCTGGGGTCCACCAGACTGGATGCCTGCCTTTGGATGATTGTGTCTTGGTTTTGTTTGGGATAGCTTGATCCATGCATTCCTGGAGATGTCCGTAGAATGTGTTTATACAGGATTCTGCAGTTTGGGCCGTAGTTTCCACTGGCCCTGGGGCCTAGAAAGATTTCACTTCGGTTTTGAGAAGTGAAAAGTTCGCTTTTGAGAAGATTTTCACTGTGGTTTTATGGGCTGGGGGTGGGGTCAGGATGTGGATATCCAGTGAAATTAATTTATTATCTGATCTTACCAATGAAGGGTATAGTTCTGGTATGGAGCATAGAGTCCCCATGTTGGTAATGATCAGGTCTAGTATGTTATCCCCTCTTGTGGGAGTGGTGACTAATTATTCCATAGCATTTGAGTTTATAATTTCCAGGAACCTTTGGGCTAAGGTGCTGGGGCTTGAGTAGTGCTCCCAGTCTATGTTTGGGTAGTTGAAGTCACCCAATATAATGGTGTTCGGAGAGATCTTCATGTTCTCCAATGTTTTCAGGAAAGCCGAGTGGGATTCCTGACTTTGAGAGGGTGGTCTGTAGGATGCTATAAACTGAAAAGCAGTCTTGCCCACTGTTAGTTGCACATGGATGGTCTCCAATACTTCATGCAATGCCACTAACCTGGAGGTGTGGATATCCTTGATAAATATGGAAAATCCCCCTCCTTTTGTGGTTCGGTCTGGGTTTTGGGGCCAAAAAGCATGATATGAGGTATAACCTGGTAGTGCTGGGGTGCTCTCTGGAGCCTTGAACCAGGTTTCTGTCACTGCACAGATATCAATGTTCTCCATACTGAGGAGAGCTTCGAGTGTGTGCATCTTGAGGTTAAGACTTCTGGCGTTTAGCAGCATTACCCTTAGTTTCTTGTACCTTGTGCTGTCTATGGAGGTGGGTTTGACTTTTGAGCCTTGCCTAAAAAAGGCACTATGGGGGTACCAGAGCCTTTGCCAGTATCCGAAAGCCCAGTGGTGACAGGTGCAAGCCGTCCCTAGCGAAGCAGCGTGACTTGTCGAGCATGTCATCCCAGGCTGATAGACACTGGATCCCCTTTGAATGACACCAAAACTTTAGCCAATTGTTAAAATCGATCATTTTGTCTTTGTCCTGTGGCATCATTCTAGGTGAGGGTAAGATGCTGTTCAAGGTCAGGGTCATACCGGCCTTGGCTACATGATCAGAGAGCTCCTCTATGTCTCTTTTCATGTAGTCCAGGGAGGTACGTCTCAGGTCATTCACACCAGCATGTACAATGACTGAGTCATATTTGTATTTGCTTTGGAGTGACCTGAGTGCTTGTGTTATGTGGCGGATCCTAGTGCCCGACAGGCAGCTCACTGTGACCTTCTCCTTGTTCAGCCTGGTGAGTGGGGCATCAGTGTGTCTGACAATAGAGTCACCTATTACAAGAGTATCGAGTGCGTTATTCAGCCTTAAGGGCTGTGGCTGCTTGGCACACTGACTTTGTGGGCTATGTGTTGTGCGTGTTTTGTTTTGGGGTGGCGTTTGCTTGGATGTCTGCTTTGGAGGTTTCTGTTGCTTAGGTAGATTTTTATTTAGAGCCTCTGAGTATGTTTTAGGGTATTTATGTGTTTGGTTCACTGATGTGGTGGGACTGTGTGATACTGGAATTGTGTTGTGTGAGGTTACCTTCTCCTCCTGACTGGTTATACCAGTTTTGAGATGAGAGAGCTCAGCCTCCAGTTTGGCTATATGGTTGCATCTCTCACATATATTTGAACCTGTTTGGAGGAGGAGAGGGTTGTCCGTGTACATGAGACAGTTGTAACATTGCCTCAAAATTCCCAGATTCACCAGCTGGGCTGGAGAGGAAACCATTGACTGACCTTTGGACATGCTAGAGTAATATAGGGAACTGAATTAAGACGGTCCAATAGGGGACAAGGTAATCATAGAGAGTATAAGAGTAAGTAGTGCTTATGGTTTAATAGTGCTAACTTGTAAGATTACTTATTTGGACCAGTGAAGGGCCTTAGAATGAGAATATGGTGTTTAATGTGAGAGATAGAGCAGTTCTAAGGGAAAAAGTGAAGAGCAGACTTTGTGGATCCAGGAATAGTTTAAACCCAATTTGGCGGCGCTGCCCGTTATTGCGCAATGCACAAAAATGCGCAAAACCTCGCAAAAGAGGATTTTAAGAGAGGAAGCTCAAGGAGTTTGGAATTGACCCAAAATGGCCAATAAATCTACAGTTTCAAGGCAGTAACCACTCCCACAGGGGCAGGCAGGCTGCTCAATGTTTATCACTGCCACTGATGAACAGAGAGACTTTATCCCTTTAGCCCAAGCAAAAAATCGCCTCCAAGAAACTTACAAACAGTTCAGAACAGCAAGCCTGTAACTGAACTTTTTTAAATCTCAGAAAAGTGGGAAAAACTAAGATTTTTTTGTTTTTTGTTTTTTTTTAAAGATAGCAGAGGTTCACAAGTATCAACAAGTTATAACAGTGCAGTAAATGACCCCACACTTGAGTGCTAGGCCAGAGACAGATAAAATGCAAGTTTTAAGAAAAAAAACGATTTTAAAAATAAGTGCAAACAGGAAATTCAGTAAACAGCTCTAGGTTGTGTTCTACATACAGTTACCAATGTAGTAGGAGCAACAGGTCTTATAAGAAAGTATCTACAATTGTATTTAGATATGTTACCGATACATGTATCCCCATACAAAGTGCAGAAGGAGTCATTACTGGGCACATTGTGGGTGCTACAAAGAGCACTTCTGGATGACATCAAAGATTGAAACATTACTAATTTCATGAACTTTAATTGTATATTGACTTAGGAATGGGGTCCATTCCTGCCATGGTATTAGAAACCCAAAAAACTTGGACAAATTAAAAGGGAGCTGCCATTACATATCTAACTCTGGAACACAATTTCAACATATCTAAAACAAACCATGAAGATTTCTGACTTCAAGCCATTAATAAAACAACACCAAAACAACTTGTGATCATGCACATGCTCCACATGTGGGAAAGTTCATTTTCTCATGACTCCTGCCCATTTATAACCTCTATCCCCTTCTACCCAAAAAGCTTTTCTACCTTCCTGCATTAGTCCTCACTTTACATTTCAATTTCTTTCCAACCTTCCAGTTTATCAAACTCCTTCAAATACCATACACCATTCTCTTATAAACAGGCTTTGTGTCTCGACATACCAAAATCTTCTTACACTCTCTGTCCTTGACTCATCAGTTATACAATGCCTCTTTCCTCTTCTAGCTTTCTTTATTATCTGCCTGCTAATGTTTCACACTCCTTACCTCAATTTTATTTATTCCTAGCATCTATGCTGTAACCTTCCTTATCTTTGCCTTAAAAGACACATTTAATATCTACTTGTCACATATATTGCACTTGAACTGTCTGCATCATAAATGTTTTATACAATGAATTAAATAGTATGTGTAATGTCAACACAATAAATACTCATGTTATGTTTGTATAATGTCACTACACAACAATTACCTGATTTTATTTAGATGACTCAAAAACTATCTGTGTAATGTATCTTTATAAAACATTTATTTTGTCATGTGTATCTTAAATATATTTGCTGGAGCTTTTCTCCATGAGCCTCTGCTGAAAATGGGTTTTGCCCAGTGGTGCTTTCCTGGTTAACAAAAACAAAGAAATAATAAATAAAGTTGAATTGATGGGAATTTGGGTTATCTGTGGGTGAAAATGACTGTATATTTTGGGAGGGATTGCAGTGTATCTGAAAGCAGCAAGTTAACTATAATCACTTTCACTTTCTATCGTATTTTCTTACTAAGTCAAAATAGACCATGAAGAATATCCAGCTTCACCACGCACTACTGTTACTAAACTAGAAGTACTCTCCCCTCAATAAATAGACCTTCTTGAAATTTTACTGGTGAAAATTTGTGATCTCCCATTCAGTCATCCAAAACTGCTTTTAAAGGTTTATATGGAAGTATTCTGCTTTAGAGTAAGGGCAGCCTATTCCAGAAATGGGGGATACTTTGTGTTAGAGATCTGTTATAATATTTTCTATTACTGATGTGATGGTGTAGATTTAAGTCTGTAGAAGTGGGGTTTGCTTTATCACTTGTGCTGTTTAGAAGGTGTTCAAAGAGTGTTGAGTCATTCACAGCACAGAAAGCTAAGCAGAGATCACCCTACAGGGATATGTTGATACTGACTAGAGCAACAGAGCTTTTAGTCTGTTTGAGCAACTAAGGATACTGAGACCTGAAATATGTTTGGTAAGGGAAAACTGATAGTTTCATAGTTTCATAGTTTAGTACTAGGCTATCTGCCCTGGGGCATTTGTAAGCCTAGCCATAGTGATGTGGCTTTTGCCACCCCATGAAATGGTACAAAAATGTACAGAATAAATTTAGAATACTGTGCCTCTGTCTAGTAGTGACACAATGAAGGTCCCCTTATATAATAGAATTAGTTTACTGTGTCCCTGTCTAGCAGTGACACAGATGTGACCCTGGGTAAACTTACGATCTCCCATCCACTCATCAAGATTTCTCTTGAAGAGAGTCAGTGAGGGGCTCTGCCTAATATGAACTGGGATCTTGTTCCAAAGCATGGGAAGCCTCTGCGTTATTAATCTATCCCTCCAGCATGTCCTATTCATACTTGTGCTGAGGTTTAAGTCTTTAGCTCTCGTGGTCCTGATGGATTTGGATTTTTTGAGATGGAGCATGTCCATCAGATCCTGATTGGACATGGCCTTGTACGTCAGGCAGAGATCACCTCTGAGCAGGCGGTATGCTACTGAATAGAGCTGAAGTTTCTTTAGTCTGGCAGAATAAGACATATGTTAGAGACCCTTGATCCTCTTGGTGAGGTACTTTTGTGGTCTCTCCAGCTGTTGCAAATGCCGGGTGAGGTACATACCAAATGGGGCATTGTACTCAATCATGGGTCTGATGAGGGAGGAGTATAGGGGTACAATGACATCCTTGGATCTGGATGTGAATCCCTTCATGATGAGGTGTGCAAGGTAGAATGTTTTCTAACCACTTTGGCAACGTGGGTGTCAAATGAGAGGTCGCTGTCGACTTGGGTCCCTAGGTCTCTGATTACTTTTTCCGTACTCAGTGGGTTGCTGTCTATGTGATAATTTGTGGGTACTTTGTTTTCCCCAAAGGGGATGACTATACATTTTTTGGCATTTAGTTTAAGGCCGTGACTCCGGCACCAGTTGTCCGTTTCTGTGAGGCCTTTTTGTAGGATGTATGTGTCCGCTGGTGTATCGATTATGGCGTCTAGTTTGCAGTCATCTGCAAACTTTGTCAGCCACAACCCTCCCATATTTGCTTTAACATCTGAGAAATAAATGCCGAACAAGAGGGGACCCAGGACAGATCCCTGTGGGACACCACTTGTGACTGGCTTTGAGTCTGACATTGCTCCAGTGATTTTAACTTTATGGGTTCTGTCCTTTAGCCAGTTTGCAACCCATCTAGTGACATAAGGGTTTACGTTTAAACTGTTGAGCTTATCTATGATGCCTGAGTGGGGTATTGTGTCGAAGGCCTTAGCCAAGTCCAGGTAGGCTGTATGGACTGCTTTGCCCTCATCAATGGCTCTAGTGACTGTTTTGAAAAAGTCAACCAGGTTCAAAAGGCAGGATCTGCCCTTTACAAAGCCGAACTGGGTGGGGTCAAGTGTCTGTAGGTCCCCTGTGTCTCTGTTTATGAGTTCCATAATGATTCTTTCCATAGCTTTGCAGACTCAGGCTGGTTTATATGCTTATTGAGGTGCATCCAGAAGGGTGCATTATGTTCAATGATGAGCCTTATAATGGTTGAAAAAAGTAGGACTATATCTTATTTCAGCTTTGTAGAAATGACATGAAGGATAAGCTGTGCAAACTAAAAGGCTTTTCTGACCAGAACGAAGACATGGTAGTTAAAGGAAAATTTGTTGCCAATATATTAATGCAAGCCTCTGATATCTGTCAATTTAAGTGGAATGTTACCTCTGTAGTAAGCAGTAGTGATACTGGATTTAACAAAGAAACATATGCTGCATTTCTTGATGTTAAGTGTATGCCCATGATTAATACACCATTCATTTGTTTGGTCTAGCCCATGCTGGAGAATTTGAATATCAGAATGGGATATGATAACTATACCCAGTTTGCAACCATCAGCAATCTTGGTTAGCAAAGTCCCTTGATATTGTTTATTTATGACACAGAAATATATAACAAAGAGGACACAACCCATGAGAGAGCCTTATGGGACACCAGCAGTGACAATTTTCTGTCTAGAGCAAATACCCCTAACCTTAGCAGTATGGGTTCTACCAGGCAGCCAGTTACCCAATCCAGTGAAGTATGTATGGGTTAATATTGAGATGGGAAGAGTTTGTAAATAAACCCAGCATGGGGGATAGTGTCAAAGACCTTGGCAAGGTCTAGATAAACATTGTGGACTGTATGCCCTTTATCAACGCCCTCAATATCCCTTTCCAAGAACTTAGCAGACTGAGTAGACAGGATCTATCTTTTTCAAAGCTGAACTGATGTGTATCCATGGATATAAAGTCACTTACATAATTGTTTATTTGCTCAGCTATAATGTGCTCTAAAGCCTTGCAAATAGTATTAGTGAGACTAATAGGCCTGTAATTCTCTGAGTCATTAGAGAGATCACTTTTATGCAAAGGCACTACAGTTGTCATACTCTACTCCTCTGTGACATAACTAGTGGAAAGACTCAGCCTTAAGAGATGTTAGAGATGATTTGCTAAGTGGGACTTCAGACATCTCAGCAGACACCCAGGGAGATTGTCAGGACCCATGGAAACAGTGTTTCCAATTTTGGAAAGTGCCAAAAGGACTTGGTTCAAATTGATCTCAGGAGATGGAGTGAGAGGAGGAATTGAAGGGAGAGAGGGGAGGGTTGGTGTAATAAAGTTGGAAGATAATATGTCCACAAGAATATTACCAATGTCCTTAGGGTGTACCATTTCAGATAAGTTCAGTACAGAATTGTAGGTTACTTCAACTCTTCATTATTTAGATGAAGAGGGCCTTATGTCTATCATTTGAATTATGGACTACAGGAAATTAAATAGTCACACAGAGTCAGATGTTCACCCCATGCCTAGGACAGATGAAGCCCTAGAGTAGCTGAGTGGGGTTAAGTATCTTACCACTATTGATCTTACCAAGGGCTACTGGCAGGTTCCCTTGACTCCCAACGCTAGAGAGAGGTCATCCTTTGTGACTCCTTTTGGCTTGTATGAGTTCACCATGATGCCCTTTGGGGTGAAAAATGCCCAAGCAAGTTTCCAGAGGTTGGTCAATCATATACTAACAGAACCAGGAAATTTTTCCCTTACGTATCTGGATGATATTGCCATCTACAGCCATTCCTGGCAAGAGCAACTTCCACATGTCAGGGAGGTGCTGAGCAGACAACAGAGGACAGGGTTGACCATTAAGCCCAGCAAATGTCAGGTGTGTATGGCAGATGTCTTCTCCCTGGGACATAAAGTGGGGAGTGATGAGATCAGGCCAGAACCTGCCAAACTGGAAGCCATTCAGGCATGGCCTTCTGCTGTTACTAAAAAGAAGGTGAGGGCATTCTTAGGGACAGCAGGGTACTACAGAAAGTTCATCACTAATTATAGTTCCATAGCTGCTCCCCTTATAGACGTGACAAGGAAAAACAGGCCAGATAAGGTAGTATGGATGCCAGCATGTGTGCAGGCATTTCAGAAGCTTAAAGTAGCTCTGGGAGAACCCCCAGTGCTAGTCAGTTCAGATTACACCAAAGAATTTGCTGTGCAGGTGGATGCTTCAAATCATGTAGTGAGGGCTGTACTCAGTCAGGTTTTCTTAGAGGGAGAAGAGCAGAGCACTCAGTGGTATATCTCAGCTGTAGGCTCCAACCCAGGGAAGAATGCTATGCAGCTGTAGAAAAGGAATATCTAGCCATAGCGTGGGCACTGCAGAAACTCTAGCCTTATCTGTACGAAAGGAAATTCACTGTAGTTACAGACCACAATCCCTTAACTTGGCTATATTGAGTCAGCCAGCAAAATGCCAAGCTACTCAGGTGGAGCCTAGGGTTGCAGGCATATGATATGACAGTGCAGCACCACAGTGGGATTAGCTATGCCAGTGAAGATGGGCTCTCAAGACAGGGTATGGGGTAAGGTATTCCCAGATAAGCTCATCCTTCTCAAGCAACATTTCTCAAGGGTCACTTCAAAACTTAGCTTGAGTCTTCAAAGGGGGGAAGAAGGGTCATGGAAGGAGATACTTCCAGCACAGCTATCTGGAAGTTTGTAAATAATTATATGTCTTTGGTGAATATCGAAATGATTTATATAAGATGCTTGTGTTACAAATGTATTAGAACCGTATGTCATGTGTATATGAAACTGCTTGTACAGACGTGTGTTGAAAAGGCATTTGCAAAATGCTGTGTTTGAAATGAAACACAGTGTGCCCCACTAGAAGAGAACAGAAATGTACATGCACTATTGTTACTGTGTAAATGTATATATTTTAACAGTGGAAAGTGGAATACAGGGGAGTTAACCTCAGTCCAGAAAACTTTAGAAAAATATCTGAAAGTACATTACTTTATAGGCTATGCAATAAAGACGCTATCTCTCAAGTTTTCAATGCAGCTAGAGACTCAAAGTCTGTACTAGGAAGCCTTCTGTATAGTATTTGGAGTGAACTAATTGCTACTTTAGAAGCAGGAAGGAATGTAATTGTTTTATGACTTCCAGCATCTGCCAAAGATCTGAGGAAAAGCCTTTTTT
>NC_056732.1:743473596-743513596 GCF_019279795.1 Protopterus annectens
TTTTATTGTAGGGCATCTGCTTAAATTCTTGTATACTATGTTCTAAAGCTATGTGCTAGCTGCTGTCTCTTTGCTAGCATCACAGCATAATGTGCCTGCCTCCATTTGACATAATCAGCTCCTGCTGCTGACTCTTCCTATGAGTTGTTGTTTGGACCTGCTTCCATTGTCTGTAGTGCTGGAAGCTGCTGCCCTTACAAGTACCCACCCTGTTGTAACTGATTCCATAAATATAATATTGTGTAACACTGCACACATAGACACTACTTTTACACATCAGTGACATACTGCAGGGCACAAAACAGTGAATCCAGACACCAAAAACATGCCTTTAACAGTCCAAACTAATGCTCGGTAACACTTCTTGTTTGAGATTGTGCATGGCTGTAACCATGGTCTGTTTGATTTTGAGAATTTCTTATGGGTATCATGAGACAGGGTTCCAGAACATATCTCATATCATCTATAAGAGATTCCTGTGGGACGTCATTACTTGCAAGCCATTGGTATAGGACAGGTCACAGTATGCCATATGTGAAAGTTGTGATAACTGCCTGGCTGGTCTGCATATACATTATTGATGATATCCCATGCATAACATACCGCCTGGAAGTTGATGGAGTTTACATACATCCTTTCCAGGGCTTTCATTTCAATTTGGGTGTAGCCTATAGCCCTCAGTACCTCAAGGAAATGAGCTATATCATATAAATCACATATAGTATTATTTCTCTCCTCAAGGGTATGTGGGAACCACATGTGCTCCCCCCCACTTCTGAGGCATGGCATTTAGAAATTGATGGATTACTTTCAAGGCAGATGCCTGAGATACCCCCACTGTGCCCCTGTAGATCACCAAAAGGTTCCTATAACTAATATAAGTAAAGCCCACCATACAGTAATATCCCTTAGAATAGGTTCTCCATATCTCCCATAGGGGTACAGATGAAATGTGTCTATAATTTTTGAAAGGTGTCTCTATCAAAATGACACCAATTGACAATATTAACATTGTAGAGTCCATGAAGGAATAAATGCAGTTGGAGGACTCTTTGACTCCAGTTGTCCATGAAAAGATAAGTGCAGTTGGATGACTCTTTGCCTCCAGGAGTGAGGTGTGCACCATTGTGCATGACAGTAGCAATAAGAGCCTCTTGCAGATGCACATTTACTAAAGTTGAAGCAATCCCTAACATTACTAAGTGATTTGTTCCAAAATATGAGCATTTGGTTGGGCTCAAATATACAGCATGAGTATCTCCATTGCATGGCATTCATACATTTCTGAATCACTCTTCCATTTTTTGCCTTATTATGCACTCATTTTAATCTTCTTCTCTTTTGGCTGTTCCCATTAGGTGTCAACACAGTGGATCAGCTGTTTCCATTTCTTCCTGTCCTCTGCATATTGCTCTGTCACACCAACCATCTGCATGTCCTTTCTCTCCACGTCCATAAACCTTATCTTAGGCCTTCCACTTTTTTTCTTACCTGGCAGCTCCATCCTTAGCATCCTTTTCCCAATATACCCATCATCCCTCCTTAGCACATGTCCAAACCAATGCAATCTCGCCTCTCTGACTTTGTCTTCAAACCGTGCAACCTGAGCTGACCCTCTAATATACTGATTCCTAATCCTGTCCATCCTTGTCACACCCAGTGCAAATCTTAACATCTTTAATTCTGCCACTTCCAGCTCTGACTCCTGCCATTTTGTGAATGGCACCGTCTCCAATCCATACAACATAGCTGGTCTCACTACCCTCTTGTAGACCTTCCCTTTCACTCTTACTAGTACCCCACTGTCACAAATGACTCCTGACACTCTTCTCCACCCATTCCACCCTGCCTGTACTCTCTTCTTCACCTCTCTTCCACACTCACCATTACTCTGAACTGTTGATCCCAAGTACTTAAACTCATCCACCATTGCCAACTCTACTCCCTGCATTCTCACCATTCCTCTACCCTCCCTCTCATTCACACACACATATTCTGTCTTAGTCCTGCTAACCTTCATTCCTTCTTCTCTAGAGCATATCTCCACCTCTCCAGGGTATCCTCAACCTGGTCCCTACTCTCACCACAGATCACAATGTCATCTGCAAACATCATAGTCTATGGGGCCTCCTGTCTGATCTCATCTGTCAACCTGTCCATCATCATTGCAAATAAGAAAGGGCTCAGAGATGATCCTTGATGTAATCCCACCTCCACCTTAAATGGATCTGTCACTCCCATTGCAGACTTCAGCACTGTCACACTACCCTTGTACATATCCTGTACCACTCTTACATACTTCTCTGACACTCCTGACTTCCTCTTACAATACCACAACTCCTCTCTAGGCACCCTATCATATGCTTTCTCCAGGTCTACAAAGACACACTGCAACTCTTTCTAACCTTCTCTATATTTCTCCATCAACACTCTCAGAGCAAACATCACATCTGTAGTGCTCTTTCCTGGCATGAAACCATACTGCTGATCGCTAATCATCACCTCCCTTCTTAACCTAGCTTTCACTATGCTTTCTCATAACTTCAAGCTGTGACTGATCAGTTTTATCCCTCTGTAGTTACTACAACTCTACACATCACCTTTATTCTTAAAAATAGGTACCAAAACACTTTTTCTCCACTCCTCATGCATCCTCTGACTTTCCAAAATTTCATTAAACAATCTGGATAAGAACTCCACTGCCATTTCTCCTAAGCACCTCCATGCTTCCACTGGTATGTCATCTGGACCAACAGTCTTTCCATTCTTCATCCACTTCATAGCTGTCCGTACTTCCTCCTTGCTAATCTGTTTCACTTCCTGATTCACTATACCCACATCATCCAACCTTCTCTCTCTCTCTCATTCTCTTCATCAGCCCCTCAAAGTACTCTTTCCACCTGCTCAACTCACTCTCCTCACTTGTGAGTACGTTTGCCTCACTATCCTTTATCACCCTTACCTGCTGCACATCTTTCCCAGCTCGGTCCCTCTGTCTAGCCAATTGGTACAGGTCCTTTTCTCCCTCTTTAGTGTCTAACCTTTCATACAACTCTCCATATGCCTTATCCTTAGCCTTCACCACCTCTCTCTTTGCCATGCTCCTCGTCTCCTTATACTCCTGTCTACTTTCTTCATCTCTCTGACAATCCCACTTCTTCTTCACCAGCCTCTTCCTCTGTATACTCTCCTGTACTTCCTCATTCCACCACCAGGTCTCCTTGTCCTCCTTCCTCTGTCCAGATGTTACACCAAGCACCTTTCTAGCTGTCTCCCTTACCATTTCTGTTGTAGTTACCCAGCTATTTGGTAACTCTTCACTGCCCCTCAGTGCCTGTTTTAACTCTTCCCTGAACTCCACCTCACAATCACCCTTTTTTCAACTTCCACCATTTGATCCTTGGCACTACTCTCACACTTGTCCTCCTCTTCTTGATCACCAACATCATCCTACAGACCACCATTCTATGCTGCCTAACTACACTTTCCTCTGTCACCACTTTACAGTCTCCAATCTCCTTCAGACTGGCCCTCCTGCATAGGATATAATCCACCTGTGTGCATCTTCCTCCACTCTAGTACATCACCCTATGCTCCTCCCTCTTCTTAAAGTATGTATTCACCACAGCCATGTCTATCCTTTTTGCAAAATCCACTACCATCTGACCTTCTGCATTCCTTTCCTTAACACCATACCTGCCCATCACTTCTTCATCCCCTCTGTTCCCTTCACCAACATGCCCATTGAAATCCGTTCCAATCACCAGTCTCTCTCACCCTTGGGTACACTCACCACCACTTCATCAAACTCACTCCAAAATGTTTCTTTCTCATCCATCACACACTCAACTTGTGGAGCATATGCACTAACAACGTTCAGCATTTCACCATCAATTTCCAGCTTTATAAACATCACTCTATCTGACACTCTTTTCATCTACAAAACACTCTTGCATACTGTTTCTTCAGAATAACCCCTACCCCATTTCTTCTCCCATTCACACCATGATAGAACAATTTGAACCAACCTCCTATACACCTGGCCTTACTCCCCTTCCATCTGGTCTCTTGCACAAACAATATATCAACCTTTCTTCTCTCCATCATATCAGCTAGCTCTCTCCCTGTACCAGTCATACTGCCAACATTCAAAGTTCCTACCCTCATTACTACATTCCTAACCTTCCTCCTCTCTCTCTGCTTTCGGGCATGCCTTCCCCTTCTTCTTCTCCTTCGGCCAACAGTAGCCCAATTTCTACCAGCACCCTGTTGGCTAATAGTACTAGTGGCGGTCATTGATTACCCGAGCCTCACCTGATCTGGTATGGAAATCTGTATTGTTGTCTGCATATGTTATTTGGCAGAGGTTTTACACCAGATGCCCTTCCTGATGTAACCCTTCCCATTTATCCAGGCTTGGGACTGGCACAAAGAAATGCACTGGCTTATGCATTCCCAGTGGCAGGGTTATATTATGCACTCATTTTAATAACGCTGCCCATTACCATGTCATTATACTGGCTTTAGCATAAACCATGTCTGACCATGATGCTCACCATTGCCACACACTCAAACTTGTTTTTCTGAATTGCACATATTCTGCACATAGTTGGTTATCACAAAAATTTCCTTAACATAATGCAAAAAAAATTTCTGTATCCAGCCCTCATTTTTTTACAACAGGATGACTCACATAAACAGCAAGTTCATATTAGTATATATATTATGGCCATATATAATGGCCATTTTGTGGTAATACATTAAAATAAAATAAGAAGCACATAGAGTAAGTCGCATGCACTAATATAGTTCAGTATGCAAACAAAAAAATTCTCTTTTAATTTCATGGTAAAAGTTTTCTTTAAATTTCTGGAATTTCTTTGGCATAAACTTAGATGCTTCTGAGAAGAAAATGAAAACACTGTCATCTGTGTTAGCATGTTTAGCAGAAAACTTGTGCCTATTCTCAGATTAACTTGTATTGTATGTCAGCATGTCTAAATGAGAAAATGTAAATACTTTTTTTTTAAATGTTGAGTGGTTCCATGCTTGTACAGAGTGTTCAGGGAAGGTGTCAGTGTTTTGATACATTTCTAATTGCACATGTTTGTAAGGGAAATTCTATAGTACCATGGAGAACCAGCTGAATAGTAGGTGATGTCATTAGAATGTTCCTGGTTGCTAGATGATTATTTGAACAGCCGATTGACAGGAAAAAAGAACTTTTCAAACAGCTGACTGTTATTTTTAAAAATAAGACAGTTGAGACTGTTAAGCTGTGCAGTTAGTCAAGTGCTGAGCAGTTTTTGAAGAGTTGCAGTCAGTTACAGTGCTGTGCAGTGATACCCAAAGAAAAGAGAACTTACCAAAGACTGTAAGCTGCCTTTCTCTTGCTGTTATGTGTTAGATTAGATCTGAGACAGTCTTTTCTAGTTAGATTAGGAAAGCTTAGTTAGTAAGATAGAGTTTTTATAGAATGATGGACTTTTATCCTACAGTTTAATTTTACATTTCTGTTGATTGAATTTTGGTGTTTATTGAAAGTTATTGATGTACATTCTTGTAATCATTTTACTTATTAAATGTTTTTCAATACTTTACACTGTGGCTGGAAATCAGTGCATTTTTAGAGATTAGAGAGTGCTTATACCTGTTTGATAACCCCCAGGTCACCTCAACGGCCTGGTCACTTCTGGTCATAGTTATCATTTATTTTGATATTTAATTTTCAAAACTGAACACCCCCTTAGGAGGGCATGAAGATACTCTGATTGGTGACAGCATTAATGTATTATTTTGGGGAAGGTACACAGATGGAAATCTGTGTCAGGCCTTCCCGGAAGTGTTTGGATGTGTGACATTTAAATTTACTTTGAGTGTGAGTGTATCAGAGATCTTAACTGTGACACATTGCTCTGAAGTGTGTAATAAGGAGTTACTTTAGGGGTGGAGATAAGCATACAGTCCAGTCCCAGATTATTGAGATTGTTCCTGTTTTGCTCTTAGGGGAAAAATTGTGAAATATTACTCGTGTTTAAGTGACAGTCTCACACTGGAGTCAGTAGTGAGGATTGAAGCTCCTTAGTTACTGACCAAGGATAGTAAGGAACGCCACATTTATTGGTGGTAGCCTGGTGGGCTATAGCCAGACATTACAGCTTCTATTACTGAATGAATATCATTGCTACTGTAGTTTTTGAAGAAATTACTAACAGTAATAATTAAAATGCTGCAATGGTTTTCCTTGGGTAGTATGTCTATGTTGGCCTCTAATTTACAGTTATGTTATTGAAGTCATGCTGGCAAATTTGAAATGCTTCATGTAGGCATAACTTATGAGCATAAAAGTTACCACGCTCACTACTTATATATACCAATTTCAAGATCGCACTACAGTGGGGAAATGGGCAAATTTTTGTATGTTGGCCAAGTAGTTTACTTACCTAGGAAAAATGTTCACTGATTTGAACAATCAGTGAACAGCCATTCCATGATGTTGGTTCGATGAACAGCCATTCTAGTTAAGTAAACTTCAATAAACTAATATAGACCCATTATATTGTACTGTCACCAACAAGGTTTGTAATGGAAAGAGAAATATTTTAAGAACAGCCTGTGACAGTTACTTATTTATTTATTTGTCTTCTTATTTATTTATTTGTCTATTTCAGCTTGGAAAATGTGTCTGGATAAATAATCTTTTCAATAGAGGCCCATAGTCAAAGCCTTGCATTACATCTAATAGTACAGTGAACATTAGCTAAGCAGTTCAGTATACATGCTAACATATGACTAGACTAATTTTGATACATTATATGCAATGTGTGGATCATTCAGCATGTTTTCAATGTTTGAACATTATTTCTTTGTCTTAGAATATTATATAATATATGTAAGATAGTAAAAATATGAATTCTGTAGCACATTTAAGAGGGTAGAGTTATACAGAAGAAAGAACTTAGAAATATAGATACATTTTTACACATAAGACAACAATTAATGCATGTGTATGTTGTATCCAAACAACTCATTTCAGACATATAACAAGGGAATTATAAAAGAATGTCTGAGGTGTTGATATTTTCTGATCTGCATGGAGAAGAAGAGACTTTTGTGGTGAAGTATGGTACAGGATAGAATCATTTAGTCGTAACATGTGTTTCTTCTGAATTTTTAAACAGCAGGTGGGATGAATTTGTTCAGTATTTGCTGGGATGGAGTTCCAAAGTTTAATTATTGTATACATATACAGTATATGTTGTTATTCATTTATGTATGTATGTATGTATGTATGTATGTATGTATTTATTTATTTATTTATCTACATATGCATGTATGTATACATGTGTGTGTGTGTGTGTGTGTGTGTGTGTATATATATATATATATATCTATATATATCTATATATATATATATATATATATATATATATATATGTAATTTTTTTTAGATTTTCAAGTGAATACCGAGTATTGGTTTAGTGAATGCAGTTCTGTTCTGTTTTTTTTAGTTTAATCATTTCTGTGTAGCTTGTATAGTGCTTGATGACTCCTCATTTCTGCTTTTGTATAATGAGATATCTTATCTGATATGGATGCCAGCATGTTTTTAATATTTGCAAATTTCTGTTATAAGAAAATGTGTTACTCCACAAGTCTGTTATATATGTAATGCATTAGTGCATAGCATGTCGAGGATCTCATAACCAAAACAACTCAAGTGTCAGAGATGAAAGAATGCAACTTTTGCTCCGGTGATGCCTGCTTTAATGCCTTCTGACACACTTCTCCTTTTCTAGCAGTCATTTATGCTGATGATCGGATTACAGACTGTTGCAGTACCAGCACCTATACAAATCTGAAAAGCTTTAATGGGTCTGCCATTTGAGACTTAACATAAAACAGAAAGAATGCCAGCAAAATAACAGTGCTGTGCCATTCCTTGTCAAATTAGAATGTCCAGTCAGTTATGCTCTGTTTGCAACTCATTGTCAATGGTTTGTCTCCATTGGTCTCCTAGTGCACTGAGAAAGGAAGCAGGTTTATTTTTTATATATTTATACACAAACAAGGTTGTGTGAAATGGTTTTGATAATTGCATGTGATGATAACCAATATGCCAGTGAGCTTTACTTTGTTTTACCACATAACATGAGTAAATGTATTACAATCATGACTGCTAGGATTTCAAATAATTTCTGTGTTTGAAAATGAGGAGTAGTTTCAGGTATAATTTAAATCCCGTGTTTATATATAAGGAAAAGGTACACTCACAACATATAAGAATCTCCCCATACCACTTACTTAATTTTAACACTGCTGTCACTGCACATTTGTGAGAAGAAAACTTTAACTGCAATGACCTCATTGGAAAAGATTGCAATTTCATGTCCATCAGCAGTCACAAAAGTGGCCATCACAATCGGTGTGTACAACCAACAGAATCATAGTTGGAGACATTGCCACTGATTGATTTGATGAACCCCATATCTGACTTTTTTTTATTTTGTGGTTGTGAAAGGCTACTGTAAAGCTAACCAAGCTATGTATTTGTTGACTCCCCAACTAATTTGTTCTCATATACTTTTTTAATCTTCTTGGTGTTGTGGTACTACCCCATTAGCATTTCTGGTCTTGCTGATTCTTTTTTTTTGGTCCACCTCCTGCCATCTTTAGCTATAGTGATGTGTGACTTGCTGCTCTCTGTCTAAGTATTGCTGATCTCTGCATTTGAGTTTGGATTTAAGTTGCTCATGTACAGTTTGGTTACTTCCATTTTTTTAGCTTTACTCTTATATCACATTGCTTTAGCTTTTTGTTCTTTTTAGAGATTTAAAATGTCTTGCTAGTATCAGTTGGATAATTCTTCATTTTAGACAGTGAATGAAATCTAGATAATTAGTGGGAGAGCTGAAAAATAACATTTCTCAGTAAACTTCAAGTTTTTAGTGGCAGCTTCAGCTGTAGTGCTGTGTGACTTGCTGTTCTCTGCCTAAGTATTGTTGATATCTGTCTGCATTTGCGTTTAGATTGTGGTTATTCATTTAACATTTGGTTACTTCCATTTTATCTTTACTCTTATAGTACATTTTGTATTGTTTTATTTTTTTTTTCTTTTGGAGTTTAAAAAGGTTTTGGCTAGCATCAGAAAATAATTCTTTTGTAGACAGTGAATAAAATTCAGATAATTAGTGGGAGGAGAAAAATATAGCACTCCTCAGTTAACTACAAGTATTTAGTGGCATCTTTTGTTGTAGTGCTGCATGACTTGCTGTTTATTCTCTGACTAAGTATTGCTGATCTCTGACTGCATTTAATTTTAGATAGTAGTTATTGATTTATGGTTTGATTACTTCTATTTTTAATGATACCACTATATTGCATTTTGTTTTGTTTTAGTATTTTATTCTTTTTGGAGTTTTGAATTGTCTTGGCAAGCATCAGTTAGAAAAAAAAGAAGTTATGTCTTACCATAACATTCCATCTGTGTTGTAGATCTTTGTTCATTCACTAACATTAGGAGCGCAGTTCCATCCTCGGAACCTATATGGCCATTTCCAAGCTCACGCCAGCCAAAAATTCTCAGCTAAGACCTACCCAAAACACCCCTCCCCTAGTTACTTCAGATAGTGTGTGCCCGCCCTTAGATAATAGATGTAGTAATAGAAAAAAATAGTAGGGGGATCTGTCTGAGCAAATACCTCAACCAGGAGTTCCTAAAGTCCACCAGGAGTCCAGGCAGGGGGAAGGAAGGTGGGAAGTAATGAATGAACAAAGGTCAATGACACAGATGGAACGTTATGGTAAGACATAACTTCTTTATCTGATGTTGTAAATCTTTGTTTATTCATTACCATTAGGACTGAGTCCTCAGCTACTTGAGTCCTGGGTGGCCCTAATGAAGGATATTCCTGAGCAACATAGAACCAAAAGATGCCCATCCTCTAGAGGTGAAATCCAATTTGTAATGAGATATAAAGTTATGAGGTCTTGCCCAAGTGGCTGCTGTGCAGATATCATCCATAGAGGCTCTGGAATTAAATGCTATAGAATTAGCCATAGATCTGGTAGAATGAGCCTTTATTCTGAAAGGTAAGGATAGCTTACTCTGCTGGTAGATAAAGGTAATGACATTTCTAAGCCAGGAGGATAAAGTCACTTTGAAAACAGGTTTACCCAATCTGGGTCCTGCAAAGGCCACAAACAACTTATCTGTTTTCCTGAAAGATTTAGTCCTGTCCAAATAACAATGAAGCTGCCGATGCACATCAAGGGTCTGCAAAAGGTACTCCCCTTTGTTAGAATGCTGAGAGAAGAAAACCGGCAGGTCAATAGACTGATTAATGGAAAAGCCAGAAATGACCTTGGGCAAGAAAGAAGGGTCAGTACAAAGGGACACCCTATCCATGTGGAAGATCAAGTAAGGACTCTTGACACTCAATGCCTGCAGCTCAGATACTCTTCCCGCTGAGGTAAGTGCTACTAGAAGTAAGGTTTTCCATGACAAAAATTGCAAATCACATGAATCAAAAGGCTCGAAAGGAGAACCTGTGAGAGACTGAAGTACCAAAGTCAAGTCCCTGATTTCTAAGAGAGGCTTGACCAGAGGTTTAATAAAAAAAATTCTTGCATAGGCAGTGTGACATAATTGAAGAATTATCAAAATCATTATGAAAATTGGCGATAGCTGCTAAATGTATAGTGATCGTCAAAGCTGAGGCTCCTGCATGCAAAAACAGTAGTCAGGTATTGTAGGATCTTTTGAATAGGCATAGAGAAAGGATCTAAGTTCTGATCTTTGTCCCAGATAGAGAACCTAGTCCATTTACTAGAATAAACTTTCCTAGTGGAAGGTTTGCGTGAAGCCAGAAGAATTTCATGAACAGGAGCTGGGATGTTAGGCAGCCTGGCAATCACTGGAAGTGAAAGAACCAAATTGTGAGCTTGAGACTGTGCAAGTTGAGATGAGTCAGTCCCTGAGGATGAGATAACAGATCTTGGGAATGATCCAGGATCCACGGACTGTGAAGCAGATGAGGGCATAGGGAAGACCCGGTGGCCAATCGTGCATTAGAGCGTCCCTCAGTAGTTCCCCCTGAAGGGGGATCAGGGCAAATTAGCTTCTGCATTTGTAGTTTAGGGGGGAGAGCAAACAGGTTGCAGCAAGGCTTGCCCCAGTGTTGGAAGATCCAATCCACTGTTACAGGGTTGAGGGACCACTCATGAGGCATCAGGATGTTCCTGCTCAGATTGTCCTCAAAAAGGTTGGAACTCTTGGGAATGTGTGTTGCTATAAGGAAGCAGTTGGAAGCTATTACCCAGTGCCAAATTCTCATGACTTCCCGACACAGGGAGTAAGACCTGGTTCTGCCTTGCTTGTTGATATACCAGATGACTGACATGTTGTCTGACTGAATTGCAATGGTTCCAGAGGGTAGGGATGCATGGAATGCTAGCAAAGCTAGGAGAACTGCCCTCAGTTTCAGGGCATTTATGTGCAAATTGGCCTCCATGGGGGACCAGGTGCCTTGGACAGTCTTTCCCTGGAAATATCCCCCACTCAAACAGGGAAGCATCTGTGGTAACCGTGGCCATGGGCTGGGGAAGACAGAATGGTCGACACCAAAGATTAATTTGTGGGTTTATTCACCATAACATTTCTTCCTTGCAATGGTTTGAAAGATGTATCATGTGATCAAGTGGGTAAATTAGCAATGACCATTGTGCAGAAAGGAGCCATGGTAGGTTTCTCATGTGCAGTCTCGCCAGTGGTACCAACATAATGGCAGCCACCATGGAGCCTAAGAGTTGCAGTACAAGACATGCTAGTGCATAGGTCTGAGGAAGAAGGTCTTGGATTTGGTGTGTTATGTTCGAAAACCTGTGAGGGGGGAGAGAAACTTGACAGGATGTTGTGCCGAAGACCACTAGAATGAATTCCAGTGTCTTCATTGGAGACATTGAGATTTCTCCTTGTTGACTGTAATCTCCAGGTGGAGAGTGAGACCTTGAGTGTAAGAAGATTCCTGGTCAGAGCGGAAAGGAGCCAATCATCTAGATAGGAAACACCTGAAATCCTTGTAGTCGAAGATGAGTTACCACAACTGCCATACATTTGGTGAACACTCAAGGGGCTGTCGAGGGACTGAATGGCAGTGCCCTGAACTGGTAGTGATTGGCTCCCAGCCGAGAGCGGATAAACCTCCGTGAGTGGTGATCCATCTTTACATGGAAGTACGCGTCCTGGAGGTCTACAGAGCTCATCCACTTATCCCTCCCTAGGAAGGGAAGAATGGATTGTATCATGACCATCAGCAAGTATTGAAATGTGATAAATGTGTTCAATAGGCTGAGATCTAGGATTGGTCTCCAGTCCACTGTCTTTTTTGGCACTAAAAGGAACCTCGAGTAAAACCTGGATCCTGTCTGGTCTGATGGTACTGGTTGGATGACTCTTTTTCCTTAACAGCTTTCCTATTTCTAAGGCTTCTAATTCTCTCTGATTGGGTGGTCCATCGGGGATGGGAGCTAAATCGAATGGTATTTGGTAGCCTCTGGATATTATTCTCTGCATCCAAACATCGATAGTAATAATACGCCAGTTTGGTAGATGCAGAGAAAAAAGACCCTCAAATGCTTCCAGAGGAAAGCAATTGGGCTGCTGCTCAGGAGCACTGGTAGGGATTGCCAGAGAAAGAATCTTTAGCTCCCTGGTTACGCAGACTCCCTCTACCCCAAAAGGGAAGTCTTCCATATGAGTTGCCCCCTCTGCCCTGGGGGGATTGTTCACCACGAGTGTCATGAAAAGGTCCTTTGGATTTCTTGAACCACATATTTCCTCCCTTCTGGTTCCTGGAGTAGGATCTCTGGGGGCTGGAAAGGCATATGCCCACAGCAGACAAGGTCTTTCCGTCTTTCTCACTAAATGTAAGTGTGTCTCGTACTTTGGGTCCAAAAAGTGCAGATTTGTCAACAGGTGCATTGACGAAGGAAGATTTAAAGGGGGTCTGTGAAGTCACACAACCGCATCCAAGCATTATGCCTCATGCCAATGCCTGATGCAGCAGCTCGAGCTGCCCCCTCAGTGGAGTGAGATATCAAACGCATCGAGGAGTTTGAGATGGATTCAAGGGTAGCTAGCTGTGAGGCAACAGTATCACGCACCTCATCAGGCAATACCCCACCAAAGAGGGAGACATTTGGGAATTTAGGTCTCTTTGGAGGCAAGTAAAGTGTGCCAGAGAGTACAGTGATCAAATGGCAAATGTCACTGAAGCATAGGTCCATTTCCCTAGTTTGTCTATGGTCCAGGACTCTCTGTTTGGAGGATGGATGGTGGAACTATCTTCTGCCAACTCCCTCTTGGTGGCCGTTGCCATGACCATAGAATCAACTGTCAACTGCTAGGACCAGTGGGGCTGGTCTTCAGGTGTAGATAAAATGTTTTGTCTGGCCTCTGAGGGAGAGGTTCTTTGTTGTCTGGGGCCTTCCAGGCATGCTGCACAATGATTTTAACAAGGTCATCTGCATTTGAAGTCACCCAGGATGTAGATGGCTGGGCATGGAAGGCCTGCAGGAACACCAATTCCTCAGCAGGATTATAGGACTTCCATCTCCCTGATGCTTGAGGATTTCAAGAATGTCTCTGAATGAGATGTCATTGGGGAAGACCGTGGGGACCCTTCCCCCTCACCACAATCAGTGTCTTCGGTGATAGATTCCTCCAGTGAATCAAGGTGCTTTGTCTTACACTGTTTCTTCTGTGGTGGCTCCCCAGTGGGATCTTCTGAGGAGGACTCTGGAGAAGGGGTTCCCTTCAAAGAGTGTTCTTGTGACTCCCATGCTCGGGGTCCCAAAATAGAGAGTTGAAAGAGGTGCATGCTAGGGGAGGGTTCTGATACTGATGTCATTAATGCTGATTGTGAGTCCACTACCTGTACAACAGGCCCACCTGAAGTGGGCTGGTAGTCTGGAACTGGGAGGGACAACCTCGGAACTGGGATCACACCTCACTGTGAGGAGCGCTCAGAGAACTAAAAGCCATCGGAACCATAGGCATAGATGGCACCAGCAAGAAAATAGGTGCCGGGCTAGGTACCAAGGTATGGATGGTCTAAGCACTGCTTTGGGAGAGCATCCATTCTACTGGACCCGATGCAGCAAGGGTGGATGGTGCCAACAGGGAAATCACTGCTGTCGGAACCGAGACAGTATGCACTGGAGTGGAAGTATCTTGTCCTTGGCAGGTATTCGAGTTTTGGAGCCGATGGAGCTGAAGAAACTGTTGGCACCATGGCTGGGGATGGTACCGAAGCAGGTACAATCATCAGAGTCGATGTCGGTTCCAAGGATAGCACCGAAGTCAGTGGTGCCAAGGTCGGAACTGAAATAGATGTGAATATCATGGATGGCATCGAGGGAGAAGACACAGAGCCTGCGCCGAGGGCCCCGGTGAAGCATGGAGCCGACTCGGTTCCATAACTGATGGAGAAGCAGAACCAAGTGATTCCGTTTGTCCTTATGTTTTTTGTTTTTTTTTGGAGGGGGTGAGGCCTTCATCCCAGATAGAGCCTCTGAAAAAGGTGTCTTGAGTAATCTGTTTTTCCTTATGTTTTTTTGGTCTTTGGAGGGGGTGAGACCTCCAACCCAGATAAAGCCTCTGAAAAAGGTGTCTTGAGTAATCTGTTTTTCCTTATGTTTTTTGGTTGTTGGAGAGGGTGAGACCTCCGACCCGGATAGAGCCTCTGAAAAAGGTATCTTGAGTAATCCATTTTTCCTTATATGTTTTGGTCTTTGGGGGGGGTGAGACCTCTGACCCAGATAGAGCCTCTGAAAAAGTTGTCTTGAGTAATCCTTTTAAGATAAATTTATTTTTATGTTCTGCTAGTGTACAATTACTAAATCTAGCACAAATGTCACAGTCAGATTTAATATGATCCTTTTTTAATTACTTGTATAAAATTGTTATGATATTTCTCTTATATGTTAAAACAATAAACCTGTTTTGAAAAAAGATTTAATATGATCCATGCCCAAACAGAAAACACAATGAACATGTGTATCTGAGTTAGGCATCTTATGTCCACACTTGTCATACTGTTTAAATCCCAATTTAGTTTTGTCTGACATACTAAAGCAACAAGGCTATCCTATAGAAAAATTAAGGGAGAAAATACTAATGATGTTATTTTAAAAAATACCACTAGTAAAAAGGAAATGTCTGTCAAAGACAAGAGAGAGGGACAGTACCAATAAAGGTAAAAAATTAAATTACCAAGGAAAAGGGTAGGAAATAGGCCTAGGTTATAGGCGACAGTGTGACAGGGCTAACTTGACTAAAAATTAAATAACACAAACCACATACCAACAAACCAATGACACCTTATTCCTTTCAATAAATAGAAGTCTGTTTATTCCACAATGAAGTAGATAACAATAAATTCCACCATAAAATCTCCTAGTGCCTTGGCCATAACAGCCTTACAGAGTAAAATACAAACACTGAATGCTTCCTATTTATAACACAGTCTATTCCAATTAATCAATCACACCAATTATGCAAAGTAAAAATCTCTTAAAGCTAAAACAATCATTAAATACAACTTTGCCAGTTACATTCTTTATTTAGCCTATTAGGCTGCATTGTACTATATTTAATAATAAAAATTGATTCCTTTTTCTTAATGAATGCTTGAGCACATCTTCACTGGCAAATTGTAATGAAACCTGTTCCAACTGTCACTTTTAAACTACTTGCATTTCCTAAATGTACTCTATTAAAATGATCTGCTACAGGGCTTATTATTTTGTTATTTTTTATGTCCCTAACATGCTCTTTTATCCTTTCACTTAGACTTCTTTTACTTTCCCTAATATAAAAACAACCACAAGAACATTTAATAGCATAAACTATTCCCTTAGTTATACAAGAAAAACTGCCATGTGTTATGGCCGAAGTGCTAGGAGATTTTATGGTGGAATTTATTGTTATCTACTTAATTGTGGAATAAACAGACTTCTATTTATTGAAAGGAAGAAGGTGACATTGGTTTGTTGGTATGTGGTTTGTGATATTGATTTCACTGAAGTATGGTTTAAGCTAAAAGTTAAATAATTTTGAAGAGAAACTGTCTTAAAATTAACAATTTTCTATTTGGCTTTTAGAGAGATGGCTAGCATGTCTGACTAGGAATGTAGCAAATTAGATCAGAAGTAACTAGGAGAGGGGCATTATGGGTAGGTCTTAGCTGAGAGTTTTTGGCTGGTGTGAGCTTGGAAACGACTGTATTGGTTCTGAGGATGGAACCGAGGTCCTAATGGTAATGAATAAAAAAAGATTTACAACATCAGATATAGTTTTAGACAGTGAATAAAATCCTGTTTAGTGGAAGAAACTAAGAAATAATTTTCTTCAGTAAACTGCAAGTATTTATTGTTATCTTTAGCTATAGTTCTGTGTGACTGCCTGTTCTCTGCCTAATATTGCTGTTCTTTGTCTGCATTTGATTTTAGATTGGAGTTATTCATTTAAGGTTTGGTTACTACCATTTTTTATCTTTACTCTTATATTACATTTTGTTTTATTTTAGTTTTTTTTTCTGCTTTTTGGAATGTTAAAATGTCTTGGCTAGGCCAGTTAGAAAATAATTATTTTCCAAAAAGTGGGATAAAATGCAACTAAAATTTGGGAGGAGCTGAGAAATAGCATTCCTTAGTTAACTACAATTGTTTAGTGGTATATTTAGCTGTAGTGACTCTTTCTAAATATTTCTAAGATCTTCATCTGTATTTGATTTTAGATTTGAGTTATTCATTTAAAGTTTGATTACTTCTATTTTTTATATTTACTCCCATATTGCATTTTGTTTTGTTTTACTATTTTGTTCTTTTTGGAGTTTTCAAAAGGTCTTGCCTTGTGTCAGTTAGGAAAGAATTCTTTTTCAGACTGAATAAAATTCAGATAATTAGTGGGAGGAGCTAAGAAGTAACAATTGTCAGTTGCCTACAAGAATTTATTGGCATCTTTAGCTATAGTGCTTTGTGAGTTGTTGTTCTCTGCCTAGGTATTGCTGATTTCTCCATTTGATTTTTGATTGGAGTTATTAATTTAAGATTTAGTTATTTCCATTTTTATCCTTACTCTTATATTTTACTTTGCTTCGTTTTAGTTTTTTGTTCTTTTTGGAGTTTTAAAAGGTCTTGGCTAGTGTCAGTTAGAAAATTTTCTTTTGCAGACTGTGAATAAATACAGCAAATTAGTGGAGGGAGTTGAGAAGTAGCATTTCTCAGTTAACTACCAGTATTTAGTGATACATTTTGCTGTAGTGTTGTGTGATGGATTATCTGCCTATGTGTTACTGATCTCTGTCTACATTTGATTTTTACCACCCTCTCACCCTATTCCTGTTGAGCTTTTAAACTTGGTGGCATTTGAGTTGCCCATCCCTACTGTAAATCTGATGTTGGACACTTCTCCCAGTCTCATATCATCAGCCCATTATACTGAGTACTGAGAGATCAAGTGAGAAGCCACCCTTAGTCTCTTAAACTTGAATTATCTTCTGTTTTCCATCTTCCCACTTACTAAAATGTACTTTATTCAGATGATATTACTGGATTTGTTCTTATGTTTACTTAATTAAATTTTTCCTGCATGTTCTCAAAGTGTTCAGCTACATTTAACCTGCTATATGTATTGCTGGTTAGCAGTCTGATTGCATTGTAACTGTTATACTAGGCCTCTTACTTCTGATGTAAGCACTTTGGCTCCAAAGTAGTTATATTAGGAAGGATTATGGTCTACATTCTTGTGGAAGAAGAGGTAGCTTACTATCTTCTTAATCTGGACTGGTTGAAGGCTTATAGTGTATGTTATTTTAAAAGTCGCTTTGTTCTGGTTGAAGCAGTTGGTCTCCAAACCAGTTTTTTTTTTACATTAAGAAAATTTTTGGTCTACATTTTTGTGGGAAGAGAGGGTAGCCTCCACTCTCTGAGCTATAATTGCTGGTGAACTGTTATTGTGCCTGTTATTCTAAGCGTATTTGTTCTGATTTAAGCACTTGGGCTCAAAACTAATTATTTTACATTAGGAATGTTGTGATCTGCACTTCTTTGGCAGGACAGGATAGCCCACACCATTCTGAACTGGGAATTGCTAGTGTAAGTCTGATTGAGCTTTTATTTCATTGGCTATTGATTCATTTTGTTTAACATTTGTATATCTTTGTTGAGGCATTTATCGACATTTGTCGACCAAGAGTGTTGCTGCTTTCTGCTAAACTCTACAAATGCTAAGGCTTACATTATTGTATACACTGTTTCAACACTTGTTTTTCACTGCATTGATTGTTTCTGTGTTGAATATCTGCACTTTTGACCTTTTTTTGCAATCTTTAGAAAGACCTGCAAGTGGTTCCACTTTAGTGAGAGTAGATGGGACCTGAGTCATTTTCTGGTCTGGGGTCTGCAACAGAAAGAAGGGCATGATGTTTTTGATTGGCCACAGGGCATTGTTTGTGTTTTTTAGTCAATTCACTGTTGCTATTTAAGTGTGGCAGTTGCACAGTGCTTGGCTCATGACCTACAAGCTCTGAGGCATTGGGTGATGTTTGGCAACTACACTACTTGAGAAAAAGAGTGCTGCTGGTTTCTGCTAAACTCTACAAAAGCTAAGATGAACATTGCCATGTCTTCTGTTTCTGCACCTGTTTTTCACATTGTTTTTTTTTTCCACCTCTGTCTTAATTGAGTGTTTCTGTGTTGAATATCTGCACTTTTTTTAACCTTTTTTGCATTCCTTAGATAGAACTGACTGGTTCCACTTTAGTGGGAAGAGAGGGGTCCTGTGTCGTATTCTGGCCTGAGATTGTGTAAAGGAAAGAAACTATGCTGTTTTTGGTTGGCCACAGGGTATTGTTCATATGTTTTTTTATTGATTCTCATCTGCTATTTAAGCATTGCACTTGCTCAATGCTTAGCTCATAACCTAGTAGCGAGCTAAAACTTACACTACCATATTCACTGTTCTGCCAGTTGTTTTTCACATTGTTTTGTTACAACTGCATTAGTTGAGTGTTTCTATATTGCATATCTGCACTTTGTGACCTTTTTTACAATATTTAGTTAGGACTGCTGCTCCCATGCAACTGCACCTAGCAGTGATTTGTATAGATGCCAGTAACTAGCAGCATCATTTTCCCTTGTAATCTGTGTAGATGCCAATATCTCACAGTGTAAGTTTCCCTTAAAATACCCTTACTGTTTTGACAGATATTTTAAACTACCAGAGCATCTAGTTTGTGCAGAGCTGAGTGTTGTTCAACAAGTTATTGTGTTACTAAACTATTCAATATTTAAATTTTCCTTACACCTCATTAGTAGATCAGCAGCCATAGATATGTACTTCCCAACTCTCTCTGAGGCCATTCTGGTTCAGATGGGTATTCTCCTGCAATGTAGTAATTGCCTCATGCACACTGACAACCCATTTATTCTTAATAAACAAATAAAATATGTGAGAGGTGTAAATACACTTTAATGCTGGAACAAAAACACTCTCATACAACCAAGACTAATTGTATAGAAGTTGTTAGTGACACTTGCACCATGCCTACTTAATTGGTAAAGACTCTACATATAAAATAACTTATGCTGAGGCACTTACAGGTAACCTTCCTAAAACTCTAAGACCCCTTGCACAGCACAATCAAAAAAAGGGCCATCAACCATCATGAAACACTATGTTAAAGTACCACCCAGAGCTACACATAGTAACACTGTTTTCAATGTCTCAAATGTTAAGCTCTTAAGGCAAGCTAGCACACATTCAAATTTTCTGGTCACTGGTGATTCTGCAGTGAGGCAAATTGATGTTCACCTCACCAATCTGAGTAAAGAGAGAGTCGTGGTTAGCTGGCTTCCCAGGGCTAGGATCGCTCATATCACAAAGGCACTCTGGTGATTGAGCCACAGGTGAGACATGATCCTGTCCACTTATGTGTCTCAGGCAAGTCCAAGCATAGCACTGAGCAGCATGCTACCTTCTCCAATATGATGTCATGTTACCAACAGAAAACAATTGATTTTTAACAACTGGCTTAGCTTCTGGTATCAATCCAAGAGGATACAATATTGACAGACTGAGAGGACATAGTTGACAGATGACACTGCTTTGCCAAGTGTGGTCTGCGCTAGCCTTTGAAATATTGCCAAAGACCTTTTCCACCCCCAGTGTGTGTTTTTTAGGCAATGTCAAATTGATGAACCTCCTGACTTAACTGAACCCATGAAGGAATATCTGAAGTTGGTACTTGTTCAATGTTAAAAGTCTTAACAAGAAATTCCACTTCTGCAAGCCTTCCTCTGCCTGGACAGTACAGACATCTGTGTAGTAATGGAGACATTGTTTAAAGTCATGAAGAATACCCTGGCAGTGCAAAGGTATAATTCCTTTCACACCTTTAGATCAGCTACTGCACAGGAGAGAACTAAAGGTGGAGGAGTCTCAGTCTATATTAAAACCAGGCTCACATCCAGACTAGTTAAAGTTTATGACTCACTGGAACTCATACATGTGTTACTTACAATAAACAGGGTCTTGTACTATATCCTTGCAACCTGCAGGTCCCCAGTATGTCCAAGTAAACCCAATACTACATAGCTCAATGTACTAGAGTCCCTCACTGTTTAACACAATACAATCTTCATGGCTGATCTAAACTGCCCCTCTATAGATTGGGAAAACTACACCACTTCTAATGCACAAGTCCTTTGATTATTCAGCCTTGTTAATACCAGCATCTTGGAACAGTCATTCCATTTTCTTACCAGGGGTACAAACATCCTTGACCTTGTATTTACAAACATGGGCGAGTGATATTCCTCACCTAATGTAATGTTCTTGCTTGTCAGATCTGACCATAAAGCAGTATTTCTTGAAATAAAAATTAAATCTGAGGACCCAGGGAAACCAAAAACCTTTAGGAACTATTCTAAAGTTAACCTCCTTGTACTAAGTGACACGTTGGGTAAATTCCAAACATCCCCAACATCAGGAAATATGATAGCATATGCTGAGCTATTTTAAAAAAATCCATGTACAGCCATATTAATAGCTACATAGAGTGACCTGTGTCCACTTGTATTAAGAATAAGACAAACTCAAAAGACAATCCACCCTGATGGAATCATAACATCAATTGGTTATATCTTGGCCGGGCATAGGAGGAAAAAAGTCACACCTACTAAAACCACCCTGACCACCCTAAGCAGGCAGCTATCAGGGTTAAGTAATACTTCAAAGGCTAAATATCTACAGCTATGTCTGTGATCCTAAGGGAAATATGCAAAATTGTGTAGCACTTATTGTAAATGGCATCACCCACACTGAACCGGAGACTATTGCCAACCCTTTGGTTGACAGTTGCAGCTCAAATCCTCCCCCCAGTAGTTAATAGGGAACAGGTCTTCAATGCACTTTTCAAGACCAAAAACACTCCATTGATGTGCCCTGATATCATCCTGGGATCATAGCATGCAACATGACCTCTCTGGTTCACTTGAATCACTTTTCCACTGGAGTCTACAGTCAGGTTTTGTGGCCAAAGAATGGAAAATAACTAGCACCATTCCCCCTGCAAAAAGGAGCTCCAACCACTGATCCGGGTAACTACAGGCCCATAAGACTGACCAACCTCATATGTAAAGTCATGGAAAGAATTATTGTAGATATGATAAATGAGGACATAGGTAACCTGCAATTGTTGAACCTATCACAGTTTGGCTTTGTTAAAGGAAGGCCATGCCTGTTAAACCTGGTGAACTTCTTTCAGAGGGTCACTTAAACAATGGATGAGGGTAAGACTGTGCATGCAGCTTAACTGATTCTAGCCAAGGCCTTAGATACAATACCCTACTGAGACAATCTAGACAAGTTCATTCAATTATGTATAAACCTTTTTATCACCCAGTGGATATCCAACTGTCTCACTGATAGGACTCAGGACATTAATATAGGTGAGGCCAACTCCACCGAGAGACCAGTCACTAGTGGAGTCCACCAGGTCTCAGTAATGGGCCCACTCCTTTTTTGCATCTTTCTCTGAAATGGAAGCAAGCATTGAAGGCTTATGGCTGACTAAGTTTGCAGATGATTGTAAGCTGGGGGTTACCATCCTCTCCACTGCAGACACTAGTATTCTTCAAGAAGGCCTATATCAGACTAACAAATGTTGCCAAAGCCATGGTCTTAAACTCAATGCTAAGAAATGCATAATCATACCCTTTGCCAAGTCAACCAACCTGACTAATTACCATGTTGATAATAAACCACTCAGAGTTGACCCAGTGGTCATGGATTTGGGTACTCAGATAGACAGTAGCCTTTTTGTCAACATCCATGTGACCACAGTGGTGAGGAAATCCTTTTAGGTTGCACAACTTGTAAGTAAGGACATGATATCTAGATCCAAAGAGGTCATTATCCCACTGTACTCTGCCCTTATCAGACCAGTCTTAGAGTACAGTGCTCCCTTTGGTATGTACCTTACCAGGCATATGCAGCAACTCAGAAGTTCCTTACAGAAAGGATACAAGAAGTAACAAATCTGCCTTATGTAGAGTGCCTTAAAGCCCTTTCCCTCTACACAGTCTCCTTTAGATTGCTGAGGGGTGATTCATGCCTGGCTTACAAGGCATCTTCAAATCCCAGACTTATGAAACTCCTGCATATTAGTAAGTCAAACTTTACCAGAAATAAAAGGTCTAAGGACCTGAGTTTTGTCTGTGACTTAAAAAGAACATGTTGGAGAGACATATATGTGTCCCAGAGACTGTCCCTCCAATGGAACAAGCATCCCATCTGTCAATCATTCTTCTCTGTTACAAATAATAAGGCTTGCTTGGGGTTTTATTCAGATGCTTTAATATATACAAACACATCAGGATAGATAGCAGCATCTTTAAATACAAATGGACTAACTAACAAACAGAGCTTACATACATACATGTTCACATCTCAACAGCTAACTACAAAATGTCAGTCAAGCTCACATGTGCTCAATATTTATTCAAGTGCAAGCCCTTGGATAGCTTCTTAAAGGTATAGACGCATGCTTACTGATCTGCATCCTCCCTCTTAAAAAATTGCCCTTCATGCAAAATAATATTACAGCTAGGCATGCATTACTATGTACATCTGAAACAAAATACAATGTTCATGTCCAGTTTGCTTCATATCTGCTACAGGGTTTAGGGATTCATCCATATCTCATGACATAACATTTAGGACTAAATTTAGCAACAAGGACAGTCTACGGTGCATAACTTATATCTGGAACATCTGGATTCACCACGGGAACAGGAATATCCTCTGGAACTTCCTCTGGAATTAGAACACTGGACAACTCACTCTGAGATAAAGATTCTTTCTCACAGACTATTTGCTGTGGTATAGGCTTGGACACCAGTCTCAGAATTTTGCAATTCCACCTAAAAGTTGCTTCTTCTGATTCTACAATGTACGATCTCGGCTCTGGATAAATATTCTTCACAACACCAATCCGATCATGACCTTTGGACATTTGTATCCTTACCACTTCTTCCTCTCATAATGGTTTGCGTGGTCTACTGGTCTTATCATAGAAGGACTTCTTGGATAGGCACTTCCTCAACAGATTGTTTCTCATTGATCTGTTGTTCTTGAGACATGGAACCAACAATTGACTGCTGAGTGGTAATGTGGTTCTGGTTTGTCTCGACAGAAGTCTCTGAGCAGGTGAACCAAGATGTTTATCACAAGGAACATTTCTGAGATTCAAGAGATTCAGGAAAACATCAGTATTATCTTATTTTGACTTCTCTAGTAACTGCTTTGCATTTTGAACTGTACGTTTTGCCAAACCATTTGACTGTGGGTGCTCTGGACTTCTTGTGACATGAGTAAATTACCATTCTTCTGCAAATCTTTTGAACTGTTGGCATGTAAACTGCATGCCATCATCAGAAATAACTTTGTGTGGATTACCATACACAGCAAAATGACACTTCATCTTAGTAATGACAGTACTGGATGCTAGGTTAGGAAGTAAGTGAGTCTCAGACCAATTGGAGTAAGAGTCTACTAACACCAAATAATGTTGACCCTTCCACTCAAAGATATCAGTGGCTACTGTTGAATAAGGTAGTTCTGGAATCTGGTTAAGCTGAAGTGGTTCTTTCTGTTGATGAGGCTTTGTACTATTGCATATTGAACAAGAAGAAAGTGTTCTCTCAATGTCTTTTGACATAGAAGACCATAATAATATTTCTCTCACCCTTCTTTTAGTAGATTCGGTTCCTGGGTGACCACAATGCAAGATAGTAATGTAGTCAGGTTGCAAGGACTTTGGAACAATGACTTTCAGAGCTTTCATTATGATACCTATGTCAGATAAAATCTCATCTCTGTATGGAAAATAGGGTTGCAGTTCTTGTGGTAAACTAGATTGCTTTGACAGCCATTCTTAAATAATAAAATGGCTGAGCCTTTGCAAAACTGGATCTGTGGATGTCTGTTCTCTCAACTCATTAAGATATGTGGAAGAAATGTTCTCACTTACATGACTTCAAAATCATTAAGCAACTGAGAACCTTGATTTTCACTCTGTTCAGTTGTATTTCTGGGTGATCTGGATAATAAACCAGTAAGATAAAGAAGTTTGCCTTTCTTGTAGACAAGATTGAAATTGTACTTTTGTAATCTAAGCATCATACATTGCAGTCAGGCTGCAGCTGAATGCATTGGCTTTCTCAGAATAGTGACTAATGGTCAGGGATCTTTTTGATCTGGATAGGTCTACCATAAAAATAATCATGGAACTTCAAACATGCAAAAGCAATTGCCAAAATGTATTTCTGTATCTGGACATACTGCTGTTCATTTTGGGTAAGAGTTCTCAGTGCATAGGCAATAGGTTGATCCTCTTGTAGAACGACTGCACCAATTCCAAATTTCGAAGCATCACAGGAAAGTGTAACTGGTTTGTGAACATCAAAGTATCTGAGCATCGGTGGGCTAACAATTCTCTGTTTCAGGACATCAAATGCTCTTTGGTGTTGCTCTTACCATGACCAGGATACATCTTTACTTTTCAACTGTCTGAGTGGCACTGAAAGTTATCTCAAGTCTGGAATGAACTTGCCTAGGTAGTTGACCATGCCAAGAAAACATTACAGGGCTTGAGCATTGTCTTGAGCTGACATCTTGAGAATGTCTCTTTGCTTTGAATGATCTGGTTGTAAGCCTGTACTCGTAAATAAATGATGAACATAAGGAACTTCGTGTAGCCTGAATTTGCATTTCTGTGCATTGAGCTTAAGATTCACTTGACATGCCCTTTCTAGATCTTTTCTGATGTTTCTGTCATGTTCTGCTTCATCATGACCTCCTACCAGTCTGTTGTCTACTATGATAGCACATGGATATCCGGGAAAAAAAATTGCTCCATTCCACGTTGAAAGACTTCACTTGCAGAATTTATCACAAATGGCATTCTCAAAAATCTGTACCTGCCAAATGGAGTACTGACTGTAGTGAGCAATGAAAATTTTTTGTCAAGCTGAATTTGCCAAAATGAACTCTTTGCATCTAAGACAGAAAAAATTGTGGCATTTGACATCAAGGCTGTGACGTCTTCGACAATGCGCATTGGGTGATGAGGTCTTTTTAGCGCTTTGTTCAAATCTCATCGGTCAAAAAATAGTCTAATGTCATCTGAGCTTTTCTTATGAGCTACCACCATGGAAGATACCCATTCAGTTGGAGTTTCCACTGGACAAATCACACCTTGTTGCACCATTTTATCTAGTTCACATTTCACTATGTCATGCATGACTATTAGAACTTGTGCTGGTCTGACAACTGGACTGACCTCTGGATCTAGCTTTATGGAGTACACAAATGGAAGTCTGACTAGTTTGTCTTGGAAAATATCAGCATAGGTAGAAAAAATGTGCTGGGCAAAATTGGAGTAGTGGTCTTTTAAGCTAACTTGGTAGCTTCCTTGTTAAGTGAAATCAGTCCCATTTTCAAAGGGTCTTTGAGCCCTAATAATGCCTGAATGTGCCTCTTAACCACATAACATAATAAGTCATAGCTTCTTCCTGCAGAGTAACATGAAAACATAACTGATCCTTCGGTTTGAATTTCTTCACCTCCATAGGCAACATGTTTCACACACCTTGCCAAATCAAGCCTTTCACTTTTATACACTTTAGCAAATATTTCTGCAGACATAACATTGCAGTTAGAATCTGTGTCAACTTTGAGCTCTGTGGGTTTGCCATGTATCAGAACGGTACAAAGTACTTCATTCTTTGCCATTAAATCTACTGCATTGACTGTTTCATGAAGCACTGACACACCATCAACATAAAAAGTAGGCTTATCACAATCTAACTGATCAACTCATTTCTTAAAATGTTCCCATTTTTTATAAAAGAGTGCCCACATTCTTTTGATTTGCAAAATCTTTTGAAGTGATTCCATTTATTACATTTGTGGCATTGCTGACCAAAAGCTAAATGCTTTTCCCTTTTAGATTCATGACTTCAATCACAATTACGGCAGTTGGCAATGAAAGTAGGTTGTGCCTGTTCATCCCCACCCTTCTTGTTTACTGACTTACTCTACTGCTTCACTGAGGCTGCAAAAGTCTGGAATTTGCTAGAAAGTTCTGGGGTTTACCAGTAGGTGCTGCAGGGGATGCCATGTGCTTTGGACTGTTTCTTTTAATAATGTGCTGCATACTATTGATATGAGTTTTAGGACTGTGCCTTCTATCCTCTCATTTGTAAGCATGTTTGTCTGCTTTTCTGTAAGCTCATAAATCTGTAAAAACTAAATTAAAAACTCCAGCAAAGCTAGAACATCCACTGAGTGACCTCTCAAACCTCTTGTATCATAGGCACATGGGATATAGGCAAATGACCCTTATGAGCATCAGGTGTTTCAGATATATGATAATTCTGAATGCCCATGACTTTTTTCTTTTTAAGTTGTTTTAATGGACAATTTCAGGCTGATAAAGCCAAACACAAGTAGCTATGGATACGGATAATTCAGCTTTGTTATGACCTCATTAGTACAGCACAAGCAGAATGTTTAAAAAAAAACATAAGAAACACAGGGCTGTTATACCCAGCTGATGTCCATTACCATGAGGGTGACTGTAAAATATCCCAACTAACAAATTAAAGCAAATAGTGAGAATGTCACACAGAAAAAAACAATCAGTATAAACTAAATGAAAACTCCAACCAAGCTAGAACTTCCACTGAGTGACCTCTCAAACCTCTTGTATCAGAGGCACATGGGATATATGCAAATGACCCTTATGAACATCAGGTATTTCAGCTATATGGCAGTTCTGAATGACCATGACTTTTGTTTCCTTTTAAGTCATTTTAATGGACAATTTCAGATCAATAAAGCCAAATCCCACTAGCTGTGGATATGCATATTTCAGCCTTGTTATGACCTCATCAGCACAGCACAAGCAGAGTGTTTGACAAAGCATACGAAACACAAGGCTGTTATACCAATATCCCAACTAACAAACTAAAACAAAGTTCTAGCTTGGCTGGAGTTTTCATTTAGTTTTTACTGACTGTTTTTTCTGTGTGACCTTCTCACTCTTTGTTTTAGTAAGCTCATATATCTGAGAAACCTCAATGACCTTATTGAAAGTTAAATCACTATCACAAAGCAAAATCTTTCTCACAGCATCATCTTGTATACCACACGCAAGTCTGTTCTTTATCAACTCATCCCTTAAGTCACAAAATCTGCACATTTTAGCTTTATTTTTCAGGTCAGTTATATATGCTGCAAAAGTTTCACCAGGCTTTTGATCCCTTGTGTAAAATAAGTGCCTTTCCATTGTAACATTTGTCTGGGGGTTACACATTTCTCTAAATTTACATTTTAAGCACTCTGGGTCTTCCCTTGACTCAGCCTGTACAATACTATGATGGTTATCCCCCTATCCAGTATAGACAGCAGATGCATACACAAATAAAACTTCCTTTTCTACTGCTTCTGAGCCAGCAGAAAAAATACCTTTGTAAGATCATCTTTATCAGAAAATGCAGCCCATATGAAAATGTCATACTCTTACTCAAACACTCTCCAGTTCTCAGCTATATTACTGTCAAACACAAGTGTACTGGGTTTTCAAAATCCTTCTGCCATGCCCACAAAGTATACACAAACACACTGAAAATATGGCCCTTGTAATTATGTACAAACTGTTCTGTGAGCTTGTAACAACATTCAAATACACAATGAACTCTGAAATACTTTACTTTGTGAAATATGCTCTGTAATGGCTGTACTCTGTGAAATATGCCTTGAAATGGCTATACTTTGTGAATAGTTTTACTGTAACACTGCACAAACATACGGACACTTTGTATACTTCTGATAACTCGGATATCTTTGCTTAATATGAAAATACATGTGCTTTGCAAAAAATGCCATGGATTCCCTTTATTTTATTCGTTTTATGCAATTGGACTTTATTTCAAACATTTTCTGAAGTAATTTGAATATTTTTATCAATATCATAAATATTTGTTTATGCAGAAATTGTTTAGAACATTCTGTATGCCTCATTTCATATTATGCGAATAAGAAATAGTGCTGAGCAAGATTTATACCTGAAATTCGTTTCTGACCTCTTTTACGAAGTATGCACAGTTTTGGGATGGTCCACTGCTGTATATTCCACCAACATATAGATAAGTACCTTAAATAATTTTCAGCGGGGCTATATCATATGAGCAATTCGCACAAATTGCGAAAGCTCATAATACCTCAAACTTCACCGCTAAATATATATTCCAACTCTGAGATCGCACTACAGTGAGGAAAGGGCAAATATCCCATTCTTCACTGTACCTCAATCTCAGAAAAAAACACTTCGAGGTCCAGTATGTTCGATATTATGAGGGTTCACAATTTGTGTGATTCTCTCATATGATACAGACCCTTTTCAACAAGCATTTTTAAACTTTATGCCCCTTTTGTTTCTGCCACCATGTCCTTTAGACATGCCACTTTTGATACCATGTTGCTCGTTCATCTGAGTTGCAAATAATAAGAAGGCTTGGGGTTTTGTTCAGATGCTTTAATATATACAAACACATCAGGATGGATAGCAGCATCTTTAAATATGAATGAACTAACAAACAGAACTTACATACATACATGTTCACATCTCAAAAGCTAACTACAAAATTGTAGTCAGAATCACACATGCTTAGTCTTCATAATCTAGTTCAAGCCCTTGGATATCTTCTTAAAGGTAAACAAAATGAACTCTGTCCCAATAATCAAGAAAAAAGACACAGTAGAATGTATCCGACCAAATAATCCTCCAAATTCCTTCAATTAAAAACTTTTATTAGAACTTGTAGAACGACAAAAATAAACAAATAAGTGAAATCAAATCAAGTGCTTTCACCTGAGTCAATGTCAGGCTTTATCAAGATGCTCACCTGCAACAGTTACTTGCTTTAAATAGTGTAACCCCTTGCCTATTCATGTGAATAATTAATTCAATCAGTGTGTTAAGTATCATTTAAAGGTGTCATTTAGAGGTAGATATAACCTTGATATGGAAGTTTTGCACAATGTTTGTATTTGTAAATATTTTTATATATATTTATTTAACAAACCTTAAAATTAATTAACTAAAAATTATTTAGCATAAAGATAAAATATATATATATATATATATATATATATATATATATATATATATATATATATATATACTGTATATATTGTTATCAGTTATTAAGTTAGGTAATCATTAATGCAAAATACATATATATTGGTCGCAAAAAATAACGTCACAACATTTATATTGGAAGATTTGTTCAAGCTTCTCACCAAAAACGTATGTGCTGCCTAACTTTATAATAGCAATACGGTGCATCAGCACCCGAATTATGTGCAAAAAAATAATAATAATATTAACTTGTTATATAATTCATGTACTGAAGATTATTGTGAATATTAACTGAATATGAAATAGTACTTATTACATGTTAGAAATATTAAATATCAAATATTAAAACTAGCATATAAAATGAAATAACTACAATATTTATATAAATAAATAAATTAATCAATTAATTAATAAATTGATATAAATATTTAAATATTTAACTATGTATAAATATAGATGTTGGCTAAACTACTCGAATCACTTACACAATGTAATAATAAATAAATGAAAATAAATGAAAATATCTAACAAGTGAAATAAAAGTATAGGGTATTGGTCCAATAATGTGTAAATATTCAGAAAGTAAAAAATTAATTTGTAATTAATTCAAGTTCATCATTTAAAATAATTGTTCAATACATAACTACATGGAGGTATTAAATACCCTTATTAAACAATGCAATGTAACCTAGTGAGAAGTATAAAATTAATAAAATACTTGAACAATATTTAAAAACATTTAAAAAGGAACCTGAATGATGTGTGAACAGGAATAGGCATATGTGCAAATACAATAGTATTATACAGTGAATTATATAACAAGTTAATATTATTATTATTTTTTTGCACATAATTAGGGTGCTGATGCACCGTATTGCTATTACAAAGTTAGGCAGCACATATGTTTTTGGTGAGAAGCTTGAACAAAACTTCCAATATAAATGTTGTGACGTTATTTTTTGCGACCAATATATATGTATTTTGCATTAATGATTACCTAACTTAATAACTGATAACAATATATACAGTATATATATATATATATATATATATATATATATATATATATATATATATATATATATATTTTTTTATATATATATATATATATATATATATATATATTTTTTTATCTTTATGCTAAATAATTTTTAGTTAATTAATTTTAAGGTTTGTTAATAAATATATATAAAAATATTTACAAATACAAACATTGTGCAAAACTTCCATATCAAGGTTATATCTACCTCTAAATGACACCTTTAAATGATACTTAACACACTGATTGAATTAATTATTCACGTGAGTAGGCAAGGGGTTACACTATTTAAAGCAAGTAACTGTTGCAGGTAAACATCTTGATAAAGCCTGACATTGACTCAGGTGAAAGCGCTTGATTTGATTTCACTTATTTGTTTATTTTTGTCATTCTACAAGTTCTAATAAAAGTTTTTAATTGAAGGAATTTGGAGGATTATTTGGTCGGAAACATTCTACTGTATATCTTCTTAAAGGTATATACACATGCATATTGATCTACCCCATCTTTGTACATTTGAGTTGGTCTATTGCCCGATTTAAGCACAACCTAGACCAGTGGATAGGGAAGAGGAAATTTACACTGTGCCTGGCACGCATGACCCTTATAGACTGAGGTAGCTTATAAATGCCTGGCTCTCAATATCCTATTTGGGTACAGGACATCATTATTCTTTTGGGAAAACTTGGCTAGGCTTAGAATGGCCCCCATGTCATTAGCCTAGTAAAAATGTATGAAATTATGAATCTACTATCTCCTCCTTCATTCACTAGGTATACATGACCAGCCTTAGCCTCCCAGTGCCTCTATATAACCCATGTCCAGGGTATGTACAATTTCCTGTCCAAGTGGTACCCAGCTTGCAGCATAGAGCTTGCTTGCCTTTTAATGTTGCCATTGCAGTGAACCTAGGCAGCCTCCCTCTCACCAAGGATAGGCAAGCCAGCATCAGTCGCCCACTCACATCCTCCCCTCTTTAAGCCCCTCCAGCTTCCATGCCACTAGTTGTGCATGGGTTTTCTTGAGTACAGAAATGGCTTTATCCTTCATGCCATAGATTTGGCTCATCTTGTGATGTTTTTGATCAAATGTGGAAGTGGCAATGGACTCAAATCCATATTATACATTGTGGGTTCTTCCTGGACCCATAGCTGACTGCAGATGGATCTGTTTTTAGCTATGGAGAACAAGATGATATACTTTTTTTTTTAAATCTAGAGAATTCATCTTCCTTTTATACTGAAGACTCTACTGACTTGTAGAATCTTAGCATCATATGAAAGACATAGAAACCAATAACTCAGCTTCAGCAAATTGCTCATTGTTAAACATGACAGTGTTATACTCTCCCTTACAAAGCTTTGTCTCTTTAATGCACTGGTCAGGGGCTTGCATCCTTGTTTCCCATATGTAGTCATTTTTTTTTTGCCTCTTAAATTATTCCTCCATGTTGGATTGTATATAGTATAGAAGAACACCTCTTGTACATGGATATAGTCTAGCCTAGGTATTAGCAGCTGACTCTATGTATACTATACATTTAGAGCACAACACCCATTAGATGTCTTATTTCCCTTCCTGTACATGATGAATTTTGTACCAAAACATCAGCAAATAAAACATACCTGAGATCGAAGCAGTGTACTTAGCTGTATTGTGGAAAGCCAGTATATTTCATAGAAATAAGTGTAATACTGAAAAGAACAGGAACTTCCCAAAGGTTTGACAGTATATTTCATAGAAATAAGTGTGCACAATACAGCTGAATGCATTGTGGATATTGTAAGGGTCAGGTAATGAAAGCAATAAATTCACAATGGTGCATCTGTGATAGTGGATTTTATTTCCATACTTGCAACCTATAAAGATGCCCATTCAATGTCATGCGAGCTGTTCATGTAGTCATTCTTCTGTATACAGTAGCATTCACTGTCCTTATGACAAACACTGACATTGGTACATAACTTCAGGAGCTCCATTTATTAACTTCTGCACTGAACATGTCTTGGTACAAATTAATATATATGCAGGCATATTGCCATCTCAGTTTAGGAATGCTTACATAGCTGTGACCAGACATACTCCAACTGCATGGCATGCAGTTCATGCAGTTTCAAAATAAGATTAAATAGACTAAGTAGATAAAAATAACTTTAATTTGAGAAAAAGAGACTCAGTTATTATGCTTTATGGATGTATAGGTTCATAGGTGTGTACTAGGCTAATGGCCGTGGAGCCTTTACAGGCCTAGCCCATAGACGTGTCCTGGCATCATGCCGCCCAACGTTAGTTCCCAGTGTCTCTATCAAGTAGAGCCACTGGAGTGATCCCTAGGGTAAACTTTCTATTTCCCATCCACTCCTCAAGATTTCTCTTGAAGAAGGCCAGTGAGATGCTCTGCTTGACATGTATGGGAAGTCTGTTCCGGAGCATGAGCAGTCTCTGGGCTATGAACCTATCCCTCCAGCATGTTCTGTTGATTGTGGTAATGAGGTTGAGGTCTCTGGAGAGTGTGGTGCGGAGGGATTGGGATTTCTTTAGATGTAGCATTTCTAACAGAGCTCGGTCAGACATGGCTTGTCATGGCTAAGTCAAGGAGAGATTGAATCTTAGTAGACGATATGAGACAGAGAATAGCTGGAGTTTTTTTAAGTCTGTCCATGTACAACATGTGTTTAAAGCCTAGGATCCTCTTCATGAGGTACTTTTGTGACCTCTCCAGCTGTTGCAGGTGACTAGTGAGGTACGTGCCAAATGGGGCATTATACTCGATGATTGGCCTAATGAGGGAAGAGTAGAGGGAGATGATGACCTCTTTCTTCTTGAATGCAAAACCCTTGGTAATGAGATGTGACACATAGAAGGACTTTCTGACCACTGTGGCAATGTGGTGGTTGGAGGAGAGGTTTCTGTCAACCTCTGTGCCCAGATCTCTTATAACATCTTCAGTGTTCAGTGGGCTCCCATCGATGTGGTAATTAGTGGGAACTGAGTTTTTCCCAAAGGGGATGAGGATGCATTTTTTTTTTTTGGCATTAAGCTTAAGGCCAGGTTTTGACACCAGTCACTGGTCTAAGTGAGGCCTTTCTGTAGGATGTCTACATCGCTTGGGGAGTTAATAATGCCTCCAGGCTTGCAGTTATCTGTGAACTTGGTTAGCCAGAGTCCCTCCATGTTGGCCTGGACTTCCGAGAAGTAGATACCAAACAGGAGAGGACCCAGGACCGATCCTGTGGAACTCCACTCGTGACTGGTTGGCAGTCTGATTTGGAGTCTGCTACATTTACACTATGTGTTCTATCTGTGAGCCAGTTTACAACCCACCTAGTGCTATAGGGGTCAGTGCCTAGTTTGGTGAGTTTATCAATAATTCCTGAGTGGGGAATGCTATCAAAGGCCTTGGCCAGATGGAGGTAGGCTATATGAACTGCCTTGCCCTCATACACAGCTCTGGTGACTGACTCAAAGAAGTCAAGCAGGTTTGCCAGGCATAAATAGACCTTTCATAAAACCAAATTGTGTGGGATCTAGAGTTTGGAGATTCCCTATATCATTGTTAATTAGGTCTATGATGATGTGCTCTATAGCCTTACATATCAGAGTCATCAGGCTAATGGGGGCGATAATTCCCAGGGTCTGTTGTCGCTCCCCCTTTATGGAGAGGGATGGCTGTAGCAGTGCAAGATTTGGTAGGGACAAAGCCTGAGGTGAGGCTGTGACTGAACAGGGCACACAGATGTGGTACCAGTTCACTTTGTAGTTCATGTAGAACACATCCACGGATATTGTCGGGTCCCATGGAAGCTGTATTCTTGGCCTTGGACAATCCAGCTTTAATCTGTGTTGCAGTAATGCTGGATGCCTGGTATTCCTCTGATATTGTGATTGGTCCTTTAGGAGGGGAGAGAGAGGTAAAGTTGTCACTGTATCTGTCAGCCATATGTTGGCAATATCTGTTGGCTCAGTATAGGAGGTACAATTGGGCAGTAACTCAGAGCAAATCTAGGTATTGCCATGGAGATTCTTGATATAACTATAGAAGGCTTTGTGGTTGTTTTTAGTGTCTGCTGCAATTCTGCCTTCATAGCTGGTTTTGGAAATTTTGATGAGGGATCTCAACTTTTTGTTGAGGCTAATAACGGAATTTTTTAATCTTGGGACTTCACTTTTTTCTGCAACAGTTTCTTCCTTGTGTTGTAGAGTTTATTAATGGCAAGGGACCACCAGACTGGCTTAGTTTTTTTGGAGGAGAGCATCTTGGTTTTATTGAGTATGGCTAGTTCCATACATTTATGAACATGTTTGTACAGTGCATTGGTGTATGATTTGGCAGTCATGCATCTATTTTCCATTGACACGGGTGCCATGAAGTTAGCCACCTCTGTTTTTAGGAGCCCAAAGTCAGCTTTGGAGAAGTTTTTCATGGTGGTTCCCTTTGCAGGGGTGAAGGTGAGATGTGGATTTCCATGATGATTAGTTTGTGGTTGGATCTAATCAGGGAGGAACTGAGTATTGGTGTAGAGCAACGGTTGCTCATGTTAGTAATATCCAGGTCAAGGATGTTGCTTCCTCTAGTGGGGGTAAGAATGAGCAGGTCCAGGGAATTGGAATTGATGAAGTCCTGGAAGTGTTGGGCCAGTGTATTGGCGCATGAGTAGTTTTCTCAGTTGATGGACGGGTAGTTGAAGTCACCTAGTATGAGGGTTTTGAGTTGGACCTTAATAGTTTAGAGGGTGGTTAAGAACGTGGAGTGAGAGTCTTGGGACATGGATGGGGACCTATAGTGGACTACAACCTGAATCGTCATCTTAACCAATGTTAATTGTACCTGAAGTATCTCAGATGCATTATGCTGGGCTACTAGTCTGGAGGTGTGCATATCCTTTATGAATATGGAGACACCACTGCCTTTGGCTCTTCGGTCCATGTTCTGGGGCCAAAAGGTGTGGAATGAGTTATAGCCTGGTAGTGCAGGGGTGCTTTAAACTAGGTCTCTGTTACAGCACAAATGTTGATGTTCTCCATTTTGAGGAATGCTTTGAGCAAGTGTATCTTGAGATTTAGACTTCTAGCACTGAGCAGCATGACCCTCAGATTGCATTTATTTATAGCTGTTACAGTGGTAATTTGGTCTATGGAACATTGCCTAAAAAAGGCACTATAGGAGTGACAAGAGCCTTAGCCAATATCCAGAAACCCAGGGTGACAGATGCAGTCCATCTCTGGCAAAACATCGAGGTCTGTCAATCATGTCATCCCAAGCAGACAGATACTGGACCCCATTAGAATGACACCAGAAACTTAGCCAATTGTTGAAGTCAATCATTTTTTGCTTGTACTGCAGTATCATTCTGGGTGACATTAGGATGCTGCTCAGGGCTAGGATCATACCTGCCTGGGCCACATAATCTGAGATCCCCTCCATGTCTCTTTTCATGTAGTACAGGGAGGTGCATCTCAGGTCATTCACACCAACATGAACAGTGACAGAGTCATACTTGTACTTGTTGTTGAGTGACCTGAGTGCATATGTTATGTGTCAGATCCTGGCACCTTATAGACAGCCGAGAAAAGACATGCATCTGAGGATTTCTCCCTGGCCTCCTGAAAAACAGGCTCCTGGAACCCCTAGTCGACACATTCCGGTCAACAAATGTTAAATAAAAATAAAAATAAAATTGTTACCTTCTCCTTACCCAACCTAGTGAGTAGGACATCAGTGTGCCTCACTATTGAGTCACCTATGATTAGTGTATTGGGCAAGCTGTTTTGCCTTAGGGGCATAGGTTGAGGGGCACACTGTGTAGGTGAGGTATGTGTCTTGTGGTTTGTGCTATGTTGTGGTGGTCAAGTGCAATTCTGCCTTGGAGGTCTCTGCTGTTTGGGTTGATTTCTATTGAGAGCCCCCACAAAGGTTGACATATGGTTTGTGTTTTTATGTGAGAGCTGTGATGGTAGATGTTCTGGAGAGCTATGTGTTGCATGTGGTTTGGTGCAGGTGTTGACCTTTTCCTCTTGACCAGCTATTCCAGTTTTGGCTTCCAATTTGGATATATAAGTGCATCTCTCACAAGTCTGAGTGTTGGAAGGTAAGAAGAGATGATTGTCTGTGTACATGAGGCAGTTGCTACCCTGCCTCAGAATGCCCAAGTGCACCAGGTTAATAGGAGAATGCACAGGGAAATGACCTTTAGACATGCCAGGAGCGATGGTCATTATTACTAAGTACTGAAGCTGTTTCATTATATATTCCTTTTACAGGAAAGATGTCACTCAAGGTGTCTGAGTCTGTACAGAGCACTGCCAGACTCTTGAGGGGAAACTAATACACAGGCCTTCAAAATTTAAGGATGAAGTATTTAGGCAGATATTCTGAAGTTAGAAAGAAATGAAGCAGTATTCACTGAAAAATAAAGAATTAGCTTGTCAAGAATGATGAAAAGAGAGGGGTCACATGAATGGCTTCTGCCTGGCTTCTACTAATGCTGGTCTCAACACAGCTTCACTCTGTTGAGATACAGTACTCTTTTGCCTCTTCTCTCACCAGAAGCAAAATGTTAGCACCAATCCCAAGGACAGAAGCAGGCCATGGCCTGTTTGGTGATCCACAGTCTTGTCCCAGACAATGCAAGGGTCTGCAGGCTTGTAGCATTTTTCTGATAGATGCCTTGAATAGCAACCAGACCAATCAGGTACGTTAAGCACAGACATTCACTCTCCAACCAGAAAGAGTCAGGAATCAATGCACTCTTCTCCTACTCTCACCAGGATCAGAATATAAGCACAGATTCCAAGCTGTCACCTATAGAGCAGTTATTAAGCTTTCTGGTGATCAGCAGTCTCCAGGAAATAATGTAACTGCACTCCTTCTCTCACCGGGAGAAAACAGAAGTACTAATCCCAAGATGACTACTGAGAGGCAGAATGTGGGCTCTCCAATAATTTGTGGTCTTGCAATAGATGCTTAAAGGTAAGATGAAAAAAATGGTTTACCTAAACACTCCAGTGTGCAGTACAGGAGAAACCTGTCTATAAAGTTAAGTTTTAATGGACAGTTACTATTTTTAAAACAGCAAGATAGATTGAAAGGGGGTGGTCACTTTTGTATTCTGGTACTATGGAATAAAGTACAGTGGCCAATAAATATAAATACTTGAAGGGGAGTGATTTCACAAAATGATAATTTTGTGCTTACTCACACAAGCCAGTAAAAGCAAAGAGGAAATAAGATATATGGTCAAATTAACATAAGGGGCACACAACTAAAAAGACAGTGGTGTTTAAGAACACAATAGTAACCAGTTGGGAGGGTGAGAAAAATTTCTGTCTGACTCACAAGAGACAGAAATGTGGTCTCTTTTCAAGTTTTAATATGCAGTTAAAAGCAGTATACATGTAAACACAGTGTAAAATCACAGTATACAAAATAGAAAAAAAAAGATTAAAGTAATACAAAATACAACAAATAAAAAGCAAAGTAACCTTTCCCTCAGAGCAAACTGTAGCAGAGTCTGGGTGAGCCTTTCCAGTAAAGCTTTTGTTAGAAGAATTTTTGTTTTATTCTATTTGTTTTTAGAATGCCTGATTGGAGAAATTATTTATTTTTTTTTTTTTCTTTTATTTTATTTTGCTTAAGTCTGCTATTTTTGATTGAGGTGGATATATTTGTGAGAAAGGGAGTCTACTTTCTAGATGTTGGTGTATAATTCCAAAATTCCTGGCTACACCTTTGCTGGTACAGTGTATTTTAATGTACTGTGTATTCAGACTGTCTGTGTTTAACAGTGCTCGTGTCCTATATAGTTGGGAGATTTTTTTCTCATTCCTAAAAGGCCTGTAACCTCAAAACAATTTAAGTAAATGTAAGCTGCCTCTATTACTCAGATATGAAATATTTAGCAGTGATACATTTGTTATTTTAATGCAGAACCATAACTTTAGAAAAATGAAAGTTAGGTTTACTGAGGAGAAATGTTGGGCGGTTCTATTATTTGCTACCAATGGATGGAATACTGTTGATGGTAAAAGGACAGACAATGGGAGAAGATGTTATATGTCAATGCTGTTACCATTCATGATCAGTTAATTGACAGCAAACTATAACAGAAGTGGCAGATTTTGAAGGGCAAACTAACGCAAAGATATGGGATGTTCTCGTAAAATATTGTGAAAGGGTAGAGTCCACATGGGCCGTCACCTTTGACCCACAAGCAGTTTCTTATCACCATTGTTCCAGAAGTCTCCACAGCTGGAGTGAAGTGCAAAACAACACACTGAAAGGTACATAAAGTGCCATATTTGTCATGAGCTTTGTTAAGGTGCTTCCTCTACAGCAGTTAAACAAACTTATGCACAGCTGAATGGACTATTACCAGTAATTACCACAATAGCACTGTACAGGTCCTGGATGTTAGCATGCCCTGATGTTAGCATGTCTTAATGAGGTGCATCATTAAATCTCAGAGTAGCAAGCTTAAATCTGTGGCCAAAAATCATAGCGCTATGCATAAATCATAAAAGCCGACAGGAATCGATTCAGTGCCACATCTCAGTGGAGGAAATATGTGGGGTTGAGACCTGCTTTGCAACCTATGAGTTACTGCTCTCTTATTTTTTTTATTTATTCATTTATTTTACATTTGTTTACCTGGAAAGTCCAGCTGGACATATATCCTTTTTCAGGAGAAGCCCAGGGAGAAAAGCTAAAATGTCATAAAGTAACATATGTAAAGTACATCATAACAATAGAGATAGTAAAAAATATGGGTCTAGTTTATTCCCGTGAAAGCCGAATCGGTCGAATACAATTCGCGTGACACATAATGAGCGAAAGGCGAGTACGTCGAATGCACTAAACCATGAAAGTGGAAATATCGAATTCGCATAGTTGGCCCGTCTGCAGAATAGCTCCGTAAGTTAAGTGTGCGATAGTTATGGACCTTAGGGTGAGGGTGTGGGTTAAGGTAAGTGCATAGACAGGTAATGTATGTAAGGTTTAGTGTAGGTTTTGTTAAGTGTATTTGTGTGGAATATTTAGTTTGTTTGGGTATAGCTCAGTAGGATAAGTGTGCGGTAGTTACGGACCTTAGGGTTAGGGAGGAGTTAAGGATAGTGCATAGATAGTTGTGTATGTAGGGTTTAGTGTAGGGTTAGAAGTAGGGTTTTGGTGTTTTACTTTAGGGTTAGAAGT
>NC_056732.1:743521096-743573596 GCF_019279795.1 Protopterus annectens
CCCATGTGTGTGTGTGTATATATATATATATAATATATATATATATATATATATATATATATATATATATATAGATATATATATATATATAGATATATCTATATATAAAATTAGCTTTTATATGTACTTAGTATCAAAGGTCACCCTTACTTGACTAACCTCATCATAAGTGGGTCTCTCTCTACTGAGCTTACTTTGATCTTGGTAAAGCACTTGGCAATATACTCCATGATAGAATCATACATAAACATCAGAGGTAAATGAAGTCCTTAAAAATTTGGTATATGGTCATATTCAGCACAAAAGAATAGAATGACTCCTGTCCTTACCATTCACAATAAGTTTTGAATTCCCTAAAAGCTGTATCATGCTGAATTCCTTTCTGCCATCTTTTTCTTAGATGGCAAAAAGAAGTTTATTTTCTGGCTCAATAAATATACAAGTGACTGAAACTTGGAAATATTATTTTTATCACCACTAATACCACTTTCCTTCAAATAGCATTTAATGTTGCAACTGAATAGTCCACTAGAAGTGTCCTTGTCATTAACTTTAAAAAATGAAGCAGTTTGACATTTGTCAACCGTTCTGTATGCATCCCTTCCTGTACCATATAAAGGCATCTGTGATCCCTGTCTTTCCTCTGGTTACATTGCACTCACTGGACTATCTCACTTATATTCAATTCAATCTTTAGAACAGAGAAAGTAATTTTCATTTTGGAGTAATGAGTTTTATCTTTCATATGAGTTTGCTTCACTCGTGGTGCTAACAAACAATACAAACAACATCAAAATGAAAGTAGCCTTGCCAAAGCAAAGATTTTCATACAAATAAAAAAAAAAGTTGTTTTCAGTACCTCTCATATAAACTACTGGGATGGGTTGGTGCAAATGTCCTTTGAAATACACTGTTGTATAAAGAGTGACAAATATTCATTAAATTTCACTCAAAAAAAAAGCATCATATATAGTAATTGCTTTGTGACTGAGGCTACAGTTAGAACTGCCCTCGGTGTTGCACTTCAACACAACTAGCCTCTGGTTTGTCATGAGGTGGAAGTATCACCAGCTTAGTACTTTTAAATCCCACATATTTAATAAATTGTTTATTAGGTAAATATATATTAGACTGTACATGCATTATTCGTAACTATTTAAAATCTTGGCACCGACATTTCTGAGACCAGAGATATGAAGACCAAATGGCCAAAAATCAGGACTTACATATATTAAGTCTGCATTTGCTATTTCTCAGAATATTCCATTTTCTCTGCGGTACCACAGTCTCAGTGTTGGTATAAAAAGTGTATGTGCTATGTTTGGGGGATGCAGAATGGCCTGCCCCCTGCAAAAAACATAATTAGCGGAATATTCACTTATCTGCTTTATTTATTTTTTTTACTGTGTCCTGGGAATCAGCAATGCAAGTCTCAAGATTTAATTTGGGAGCCATGTAGTTTGCATATTGTTAATTTTATGTGTAATTTTGTTAAATGACTCATTTTGTCTTAATATTGCAGTTTATATGATATGTTCTAGAATGTGCAAACTATACTCTCTACCTAGCTTTCACACATATATGCATGCACGTTTAATGATCCAAACAATTCCGTTGCTTATTTTGTGTGTGTGTGTGTGTGTGTGTGTGTGTGTGTGTGTGTGTGTGTGTGTGTGTGTGTGTGTGTATATGTTTACACCCACACATATGGTCATAAAGAGAGATAGAGAGAGAGGGAAATATTTCTTCCTTTTTGGCATATCAGAAATTCTTTGTGATTTGAAACATAGTTAAGGTGCTGACAGCTTATGTAAATGTTCTCTAAATGAAAAAAGGTGTTATCTCACATTCAAAACACTTTTGAAATGATTAAATGATGGCATCCTAGAATATTAAAACATAATTGTTAGACTTTGGATAGCAAATTATTTTGTAATTAGGATGTGTTTGTTGACCATTTTAATAAACAAGTAGCTCCTTTACACAGTATAGCTACTGCAGTGGGTTTTAACATAGTGAAGTGATTCAGATTCCCAAATGGTCTGTTAAAACAGAAAGGGTATTTATCATGCTTAAGACATTTGGCAGGTGCAGTGCAGGTACTGATTAAATTTTACCTGAGCTCATGATGGCATAATTGAGCTGGACATAATTGGAGCAGACTTGAAAGCGTGTGACTCAATATTCATGTTGATCTGCTCTCTAGGCAAACTCATAGAGTTGTTAGTAATCTTTGTGTAGGTATTGTATTACTCAAGCTTTGTACTCACTTGGCATAAATGAACAGGAAGGAGACACTGATTTTTCTTTGTTTTCTCCCAAAGGAACAGTTCAGTTTTATTAAATTTAACAATATGTAAATAAAACACATTACAGTGTATCAGATTGTTGACAGAGCTGCATTAGTTCTGCTCTGTTGCAGAAGAACAAAAGGCTCAATCTGAAGAATGTGCCGGATTTTTTTATCTGAAAGCATAATACATTTCCTTATACTTTTACAACCAATATGCTTGCATTGCACTTAAATAAGTGTTTCTTCATTGAAGCCCCACAGCTTATATGGAGATTAATATATTATACAGTACAGTATGCTGTGATAAATATTATAAGTAATGCATGTTGAGCATCTCTTAACCAAATTTGCTGAACTGCTCATAGACAGTTTTAAGCATGAGCCAAAAGGAGTCATTTTTTGAGATCACTTTGTTGAAACTATAGTTTAGTTCTGTCAAAAATGCACCCTATTTTGTTAATTTGCTATAGTTGTAAAGCAATTTAAAACAATCCATAATGTTATATTGCACTGCCCTTACTCTTCAGGTCAGTGACATTATACAAAGTGTATGGCTATCTTCACTTTTATTTTCAGTTCATAAGAGCACAATTTTTTCCCTGAGCACATATTTCAGTTTTGCATGTTCTTAGTACCTGCAGCTAGGATCCATCATCTGTGCCACATAGAAATCTCTGCATCATTAAAGTGAGATAATTAACAACATAATGGCTTGAGAGAGTGTATGTTGTTGTACACAGCAGCACAGCATAGAGTCAGAATTCCATATTTTTGTGTGTATGTGTGCATGAGCTCTATTATGAAAGCTGTATTATATTTCTCATTCTTGTAAGAATCGGAAACTATACTGTGGTACAGCCTACATTCTAATCCCTGCTTTTGTATTATTTAATAACTAGACCATTAATCCACATTAACGTCTATGACTACTGTTTCCCTAATGATAGCTAAGCCAAATTCCCTGTTGGCTCATTTTTCCCCTAACCCTGACATAAAAAGACACTAAGAAAGGGAAGCAATAGAAGAAGCTGGTGGTACAATACATCAGAGGATAGGATCTTTTCAGAATTTTTAACATGCTTGGAAGGAAAATACTGTAAAAATCCAATTATTCTCCCTGTGTGATGGTGCACACCTCTTTTCATCCCCACTCTCCATCCTCTGATTCCCTAGTGCTGAAGCTCCATCTATGATCTTCCCTAAAACGTTGCTTCTGAGGAAAGACCACATACTTTTTCTCCCAGAATGGGTTTAGTTTCATGGCTTTATAAGTATGTTCTAGGCTATTGACCATCGGGGCCTTTATAAGCCTAGCTGTGCAGTCCAAACCAAATGTGTCTCTATGTATCATGAGCATTTATTAGGTGGAGGTATGTTGGTTAAGAGGTTTATAGATGTTATGTGTGTGGGAGGTATGTTAGATTTAGGCATAACTGTCTGTCTCTATTGATCAGAGACATGGGGTCCACACCTGGAGTGAATTGTTGGTTCCCCATTCATTGGTCATAGTTGCCCTTAAATAGGCTTAGAGATGGACTGTGCTTCACATAAATGGGGAGCCTTCTACAAAGCATGGGGGTTCTCTGTGACACATATTTACCTTGCCAAGTGTCTTATTTATGTCACAGGCAAAATTTAAATCCTTGGATGTAGTGGTTCTCATACTGTTCATTTTGCAGCTGTGCAGAAGGTCCATCACAGCTGTATCCAAGGATGCCTTGTATGCCAGGTGTAGATTACCTCTCTGTAACCTGTAGGAAACAGAGTAGTGAGATAGGGCCTTTAAGGCAATCCATACTGGACAATGTGTTTATACCCTGGATTCTCCTGGTAAGAAACCTTTGTGGATGTTCCAGCTATAGCATATGTCTGCTCTCGTACATGTCAAAGGGGGCATTATACTCAATGGGTCTGATAAAGGCCTAATAAAGTGGCACTATGACTTTCTTGGACCTAGATGCCATACACTTACTTATAAGCTGGGTGGCATAGAATGATTTTCTTACTACCTTGGCTACATGTTAATCAAAGGCCAGAGTACTGTTTATATATGTTCCCATATCCCTGACTACCAGGTCAACTCTTAGGGGTATCTAATTAATAGATTAATATGCCTGGTTGGCAGTTATCCTAAAAAGAACTATAATGCAGTTCTTGGCATTAAGTATTAGTCTGTAACCTTGGCACCAGCCATTTGTCTGTGTTAGATCTTCTTGTAAGGTGTTTGTGTCATGGGGAAAATGTGTGATGGCTCCCAGTTTGCAGTCATCAGCGAATATGATCAGCCAAAGACTCTTGACATTAGCCTTTACATCTGAGAAGTAGATGCCAAATAGGAACCGTCCCAGCAAGGAGTCTTAAGGCACACTGCTGGGGACCAGTCTCTTGGAGGAGGTGGAATCACCAATCCTGACTTCCTGGGTCACGTCTATGAGTCTGCTAGCAATCCAATCAGTTATCTAGTGATTTATGCTCAGTTCAGTGGGTTTCTCAACTATACCCATTGGGGTGCTATATTGAATGCCTTTGCCAATGCCAGGTATGCACCATTTTCCACTCATCCATTGCCTTAGTGACCTTCCAAATGAAGTCCACCAGGTTTCGTAGATATGACCTTCCTTTTATAAAGCCAGACTGGGTTAGGTCCAGAATCTGAAGGTTGACTATGTCTTTGTTGATCATTTTCAAGATAATTCTAATTCTTTTAAATCTAAAATCTTCCCTGATAGATTTAACTACTGTGGTGTCCTAAATGTGTGCTCTAAATTCAGTCTACCTAGCAGCTATTTACACCAGAGATAAACTGCAACAGTGTGCTGATACCTGTTCATCGGACCTGTCTGCAAGCTGCCTCACAGTTTAACAGGACTCTCTAACAGATTTCTAGTGTCTTACAAACACCCAGTGGAGGTTTACATTTAAATACCTTTGTGTCCCTGTAACTTTGTTTAATACTAGTTGAGACTCACACTCTAGGACCTGCACCCCCACCCCCTGCATTTTCCTTGCAGGACTTTAAATCTTTATTTGTACTTGGGTAATCTTAGGTCTCTGCTGACTCATTCCCATTAACAGTGTTGTCTGCTCTGAACTGAGTTCCTTGACTCAGGAGCTTCAAACCCTCCTCCATAGGCTCTCCTTAGCATCATCATTGGCTTCCACACTGCCACTGTTTATTTGCCTGCCCACTGACAGCAGATCAGAAGTTGTTGTCACATTCACCACTGAAGTACTCCTTACTAAGGGGATCCCCTGCCGTGAAGCCCTCCGTCCAGCCAGTTTACAAAAGTTTATTGTTGCTTTAAGGTACGCTGAACGTCACCTGCACAGTCCTTGTGTAAGGTAGGGCTTAAAAGTGACGGTCAGGCGTACCATCCTCAGAACCTCTTTGCCACCAGTCTGAATGCTGTTTTAACCACTGGTCTGTTGCATGCATCTGTTTTTTTTTTTTTTTACTGTTTTTCTGTTTATTGGCTTTTCTGTGCTTACTCCTGTTTGCTGGAGTCCTCACAGTTGCAGATAAGTACCCAATTAGTTTTTTTGGTTACTATTTATGTTTGTTTAGTGCTGTTTGGTGTTAATGTCATCCAGGAAGGGTAAATGCCAGTGTGGGAGACTGATTTCCCATAAAGACTGTCACAATAAGTGTCTTTTTGCCTTGGTGCTGCTCACGATCATACATCTTGTTCAATTTGTCAGGCATTTGTCCCACAAAATTCTTCATAATAGGCTTTTTTCCCTTTCCTTGTACCTTGAAAACCAGCAACTTAAGCTTCATGCTGTGAGTACTATGGATGGAACTTTCTGCCCGAGGGTCAACTGTCTGGGAAGAAGGTGCATATGGTAAGACCAGAATCTTCCGCTGTCCAGCCTCTGCCGGGAGTTTCTCCTGAGGTTATTATGCACCTGGAGGCTCTACTGGTTGTTTTGTCAGATTCTTCTAGCCCATCTGGGTTGAAGGCTAGTGAGAATATGGCAGGCAGTACATCTGATGAGGCTTTCCAGACATCTGTTTTGGGCGTTCAGAGGGAACCAAGGTTGACTGTTTCTGAGGGGTCTATTGGGGTTACACAGTTTCTCTTTAGGGAAGAAGTTCCTACTACAGTTATGGAATGCCATGCTGAGTCTGGGCCTTCTCAGTTTTCCAGGACAGCTGTGCCTTTGAAGAAGAAATAGAAAACTAACCATGTTTATTCTGCTCCTAGGGCTCCACAAAGTCAGTGGCAGGCCTTTACTTAGGGGTTATTTAATGCTTTATTGTAGTTGCGGCCTCCTCAAGGGGTTTCAGTTCCTGCTCCTCCTTGGTCCATCTCTTTCCCAAAAAGGCCCGGAGAATTCCATTCTTCTGAGGTGGATTCTGATTAAGACTCCCTTGCTTATTCTGCCTGGATTCCTTTTCCTTTAGACTACAAGTCTGAGGAGAAGGATTATCATACTCTTGATAATCCCTCTGAGGAAATTTTCTTTGGGGACGGTCTCTAGGATGATGGATTTTTAAGTTGGATTGTGCCCAGGATTCGGATATCAATAAGAGGTACTATGAGTTACTGCAAATGGAATCTCCTAAACCTGCTGCCATTCCTCCTGTCTTGCCTGCTTTATTGGATGTTTTTTCCACTGCCTCTAAAGCGCCAGATTCTCTGCCATCTACAACCAGGAAGTCTGATAGGTTTTACAGGGTGCCTGAGGATTGTTCCTTTTTGTTTAAATGTCCTGCTGCTGACCCCTCTGTGTTGTCTATATCCTCTGATAAGCCATCTCAATTGCTTCCTTTGTCGAGGTACTGCCTTCTGACAAGGGCTGTAGGCTCATGGATAGGCTGGGAAAGAAAGTTTATACTTCATCTACCCTAGCTTTTAGGGCTATTAATTATCAGACCCATATCTCTAGGTATGCCTTGGCTCTTCTTTCTCAGGTCTGTCAGGTTCTTTCTGATCTTCCAGTCTCTGTGGGTAAATCTTCTGCTCTTTCCTTACTTGGAACTTCCTCTCAGGTAGTTTGTCATTCTATCAAATGTAGTTATGATGCTGCAGATGCCTCTTCAAGGGCAGTGGCTTCTGGTTTGGTTCTGAGGAGATATTCATGGTTTTGGCTTCATCCTTTGACTGATGATATTAAGGCTAAGTTGCTGGATGCTCCTCTGGATAATATTCTTTTGTTTGGTGAAGTGGCTGCTGGTTTATTTAAGCCTCTTCAGGACAAGGGAAAGGATTTACAGGAGCTTAAGCATGTCTTTGTTTCTTCTATGCCTAAATTTCAACGGAACTACCCTTCTAAGCCAGCCTTTGTTCATAGGCAGTATCACCCTCCTTCTAAAGGTAAAAAGGGTAGTAAATAAACTCCTCCTGCTAAGGCCACTCTGACTGCAGGGATTCTTAGGCCTTCCTTTCTTGATAAACCAGGTACTGTCTAAGTAGCCACCCATTCCCAGCCACATTCCTCTGTCTCTTGGCCTTTCTCTTTCTCTTCCTCTTCCTGTTTGGTTCCAGATCACCCAGGATTTTTGGGTTTTGTCAGTCATTCGTCAAGGATACTTCATGGTCTGGATTTCCCATCCTCCTCTTATGGGCATTCCACAGCCACCTCAGAAACAGCTTCCTTTTGTCCCAGAGGTTCTTTCGGACCTCTTCTCTCAGGGTACTATTCAAGAAGTGCCTGTGTCCAAAAGGGGAAGGGGTTTTATTCAAGAATGTTTCTAGTGCCCAGAAAAAAAGTTACTTGGTGACCTATTCAAGACCTCTCCCATCTGAACACCTTTCTAAAGGTGCCTTCCTTTCAAATGCTGTCCCTTCAGTCCCTTTTTCCTCTCTTGCTCCCTCAGGCCTTCCTGGTGTCTCTGGATTTCAAGGATGCTTATCTCCATATTCCGATCCATCCTCTTTTCAGGAGATTTTTGCATTTCTCTGTTGCTTCCTGGAATTTTCAATTCTGTGCTTTGCCCTTTGGCCTTTCTACTATCCCAAGGGAGTTCACCAAATGCCTTGCTCCTGTGATTGCCTTTTGCAGGCTTCAAGGGATCCACATTTTTCCTTATTTGGATGACCTGCTGATTCAGACTTCTTCTCCAGAGGTCCTTTTGCAAAATCTTCATTTTACCATTGCTGTTCTTCAGAGCCTGGGGTTCACAATAAACTTCCCCAAGTCTTCCCTGACACCTTCTCAGGATCATGTCTTTCTGGGTTGCAGGTTTCAAACTGTGCCAATGCTGGCATACCTGCCTCCTCCAAAGGCATTAACTCTCATTTCTTTCTTTCAAACTCTTCTTCCCCTGACCTCCATTTCAGCCAAGGAGTTTCTGGGAGCTCTGAGGTTCATCGTTTCCACCATTTTGATCCTTCCTCTGGCCAGGCTCCACATGAGGAAGTTCCAGTGGTTTCTGAAGTCAGTGTGGTTTCAGCATGCGCATCCTCTTGATTTTCCTGTTCCTCTTCTCCCGTGTCTCAAGGTCAAACGTCTGTGGTGGATTCAGCAGTTGTCTCTGAATCCAGGGCTACCATTTCTGCCTCCACATCCCTCTCAGAATCTGTTCACAGACACTTCAGATGTGGGATGGGGAGCAACGATTGGCTCCCTGAGGGTTCAAGAAGTGTGGTCGCCTTGTCAGCGGAAGGAGCACATCAACATCAAAGAGATGAGGGCTCCTTATGCTGGCTCTTCAGGCCTTTCATCCTCTTTTCTCTGCAGGGCCTCTCAAGGTATTCATGGACAATACCACAGTTATGTGGTATATCAGCAAACAGGGGGCTAAGAAATCCTACTGTCTTTGCCGGCTGGCACTTCTGGTATGGGATCTGGCTATCCAATACCATGTGTCTCTTCAGACAGCTTACATCCCTTCAGATCAGAACATTGTGGCAGAAAATCTGAGCAGGTCCTTCACTTAATCACATGAATGGCTTTATTTTCTGAAAAAAAAAAAAAGTATATACTTGTTTTCCCACCTTTCTAAGCTAGTATAGTCCAGTTTTCAGGTTAGTGCTGACTTCAGGGCTGTGTTACAAGTTTCTGTGTTTGCCCATACCTTACTTGGATAGAAGGAAGTTTCTCTGTTCACCTGTGAGAGGGGAGCTTTGAGCAGCTTATCTGTACCTGGAGGAGTGGTTTCAGCCCAGAAATTAGTAGTTTATTGGCCATTTTGGGCTAATTTCTATCTCTTTCATTCTCCTGCTTTAAAAGCGCATTTGCGAGGTTTTTGCACTTGTATACAGCTCAGCAAGCTCCTGCCTGGTGCCCTGCAGAGTTCTACAGCAGCAGAGAGACAAAAGAGAGACTTTGGAGTGATTAAGTATCATTTTTCTGTATTTTCTTGCTGCGTTTAGCTAATTCCTCCTAAATACTGATTTTTGTAGAATTCTGTGATTTAAAACAGCTTGTTTCATCTACGTATTGTACTTATTTTACTGCCTGCACTTTAACAAAGTCATTTTTGTGTTTAAATTACCTGTTTAACTGTTGTAGGCTACACACTCAAGTGTGATAGCCATTTCTATGCATTTTAAGTGGGGTTTTCTTATTGTATCTGCTATATTTTCTGAAAAAAAAACAAAAAAAAATACTTGTTTTCCCACATTTCTAAGCTAGTATAATCCAGTTTTCAGGTTAGTGCTGAATCAGGGCTGTGTTACAAGTTACTGTGTTTGCCTATACCTTACTTGGATAGAAGGAAGTTTTTCTGTTCACCTGTGAGAGGGGGAGCTTTGATCAGCCTATCTGTCCTGGGAGGAGTGGTTTCAGCCCAGAAATTAGTAGTTTACTGGCCATTTTGGGCTAATTTCTATCTCTTTCATTTCCCTGCTATAAAACCCGCATTAGCGCAGTTTTGCATGCCACGCAGTGCTGGTTAGCTAGGGTAAACTATTCCTGGCTCCACAAAGTCTACTCTTCACTTTTTCTCTTGCAACTAGACAAACTTTCAACTTAAGCACTCAAACCATTCACTTCTCAGCCCAGCACTTGCTCAATATTCATAGCAAGCACTAATAAACCTTAGCACTAGACCCCCCCCCCCATACTGTAGAGAAGGACAAGGCTCTCTATTCGACCTTACCAGCCAATCAGTAAAACAGCTCACTGTGCCTATCCAGGGATGTCCAAAGGGCAGTTTCAGGTGTACTCTCTGGTCCAACTGGTGAATCTGGGCATTTTGAGGCAATGTTACAACTGCCTCATTTACACAGACAACCCTCTCCTCCTACCACCAAACAATAATACATGCAAGAGATGCAATTATACAGCCAAACTGGAGGCTAAGCTCTCTCAACCCAAGACTGGACCAAACAGTTAAGAGGAGAAGGGAATTACTTGCATCACACCACCAGTCTCACATAGACTTATGAAGCCAGCACCGGGAAAAAACACACATAAATACAAAAAAAAAAAATACTCAGAGGCTCTAAATAAAAATCTGCAAAAGCAACAGAGACCTCCAAAGCAGACATCCAAGCAACCTCCACCCCCCCAACACAAACCATGAAACACATACTTCACAAAACCAGTGTGCCATGCAATCACAGCCCTTAAGGCAAAATAACATACCCAACACACTAGTAATAGGTGACTATAGTTAGGCACACTGACATCCCACTCACTTGGCTGAAAAGGAAAAGGTTTCTGTTAGCTGCCTGTTGGGTGCCAATATCTGCCACATAACACAAGCACTGTCACTCCAGAACAAGTACAAATATGACTCTGTCATTGTCCATGTTGGTGTGAATGACCTGAGCCATACCTCCCTGGACTACATGAAAAGTGAAATGGAGGAGCTCTCTGATCACATAGCCCAGGCCGGTATGACCCTGACCCTGAGTAGCATCCTGCCCTCACCAAGAATGATACCACGGTATAAAGAAAAAAATATCAATTTCAACAATTGGCTAAGCTTCTGGTGTCATTCAATGGGGATCCAGTGTCTGTCTTCCTGGGATGACATGCTCAACAAGCCACGCTGCTTCGCTAGAGATGGCTTGCACCTGTCACCCCTAGGCTTTTGAATACTGGCCAATGCTCTTGCCACCCCCATAGGCAAAGCTCAAAAGACAAACCCACCACCGTAAATAGCACAAGTAACAAAAAAATGAGGGTAATGCTACTCAATGCCAGAAGTCCAAACCTCAAAATGCATGCATTCAGGGGACTCCTCAGTATGGAGAAAATCGATATATCTGCAGTAACAGAAACCTGGTTTAAGACTCCAGAGGGCAACTCAGCACTACCAGGCTACAACAAATACCTTAAATTTCAGCCACAAAACCCGGACCGAAATACAAAAGGCGGGGGAGTATCCATATTCATCAAGGATGCCCACTCATCCAGGTTAGTGGCACAGCATGATGCTTCAGAGATCATCCACGTGCAACTAACAATGGGCAACACTACACTTCAGATTGTATCTTGCTACAGATCACCCACCATGTCCCAGGACCTCCATTCCACATTTCTGGAAACATTGGGAAGCATAAAGGTCCTACCAAACACCCTGATATTGGGTGATTTTAATTACCCAAACATTAACTGGGAGAACTACTCAAGTACAAACTCCCTTGCCCAACATTTCCTAGAATTTATAAACTCAAATGCCCTGGATCAACTGGTTAACACCCTCGCCAGAGGTGGCAGCATATTGTACCTGGTCATCACCAACATGGGTGACTGGAGTTCCACACCGGATGTAAACCCCTCGCTGGTTAGATCTGACTATAAACTAATCACTCTGGATATCCACATTCCACCCCCACCCTCAGTCAAAGAAACCACTGTGATAAAATTTTCAAAAGCAAACTTCACGTTACTTAAGACCAAGGTGGAAAGTTTCAAAGCCCCCATGCTAAAAGATGATGCTGTCCAAGCTGCAAAATCATTTACTAATGCACTCTACGTGTGCCTACAAGAATGCATGGATCATGCTATCAAGTAAAATCAAGACTCACTCCTCCAAGAAAAGGAAACCAGTCTGGTGGACCCCTGCCATAAACAAGCTTTACAATAGAAGGAGAAAACTAGTACAGAAAAGAGTAAAATCCCAAGAAGGGAAGACATCCCTGATCAGTACCAGCAAAAAACTATGATCCCTCATAAAATCATCCAAGGCTAGCTTCAAAAGAAAAATTGCCAAGGACTCCAAAGATAACCACAAGGCATTCTTTAGCTATGTCAAGAATCTAAGTGGCAATTCTCAGAGTTAGTTCAGAATGGCTCAAAATGCACTAAACCGACCGACATCGCCAACATCCTGGCAGACAGGTTCAATGCAAACTTCATCCCCTCTCACCCCCAAAAGGGCACATAACCATACCAGAAGAATGTAATGTCCCTGAAATCACAGAAACGTAGGTTAAAACAGCCCTCTCCAAAGCCAAAAACACAACATCAATGTTACTGGATGGTGTCCCAGGCTGCATATTACATGAGCTCCAAGATGAACTAACCCCTCACCTAAACACACTGTTCAAACTCAGCCTCTCCACAGGCTATGTGCCCATAGAGTGGTGCACAGCAATGGTTATTCTGCTCCACAAAGGTGGAACCAAAACAGACCCTGAGAACTATCACCCTATAAGGCTGACTAGTTTGGTCTGCAAGGCTATGGAGCACATCATCATGGATCTCATTAACCGAGACATTGGGAACCTCCAAACACTGGACCCTACCCAGTTTGGCTTTGTTAAGGGCAGATCATGCCTCCTAAGCCTGGTGCACTTCTTTGAGACAGTTACCAAGGCTATAGATGAGGGAAAGGTGGTCCACACAGCCTACCTAGACCTCACAAAGGCCTTCAACACCATTCCCCATTCAGGTATTATAGACAAGCTCACCAGCCTGAACATAAACCCCTACATCACGAGATGGGTTGCCAACTGTCTGAAGGACAGAACCCACACGGTAAGAGTTGCGGAAGCTAGGTCTGACTCTAAACCAGTTACAAGTGGCATTCCCCAGGGCTCAGTTCTAGGACCCCTCCTGTTCGGCATATACTTCTCAGAGGTACAGGCAAGCACAGGAGGACTATGGCTGACAAAGTTTGCTGATGACTGCAAACTAGGGGCTATAATTGACTCTCCAGCTGAGACAGACATCCTCCACAAGGGTCTCACTGAGACAGATACCATGGTGTCAAAACCATGGCCTCAAGATAATGCCAAAAAGTGCATAGTCATCCCCTTTGGAAAAAACAAAGTACTGACAAACTACCACATAAGTGGTAGTCCCCTAAATATGGAAGACGTAATAAGGGATCTGGGGACCCAAGTAGATAGTAGCCTCTCCTTTGATAATCACATTGCCAAAGTGGTTAGAAAATCCTTCTATGTGGCCCACCTAATCACAAAAGGGTTTGCATCCAGATCAAAAGAGGTCATTGTGCCCCTCTGTGCCTCACTCATCAGACCCATCATTGAGTACAAAGCCCCATTTGGGATGTGCCTTACAAGACACCTGCAACAGCTGGAAAGACCACAGAAGTACCTCACCAAGAGGATCACTGGCCTCAAACAGATGGCCTATGCTGCTCGACTGAAGAAACTCCAGCTGTACTCAGTTGCATACCGCCTACTCAGAGGTGATCTCTGCCTGACATACAAGGCCATATCCAACCCAGAACTGATGGACATGCTCCACCTAAATAAAAACATATCTCCTTGAGCCACATGCTCTAGGGATCTATACCTCACCACAACAATAAATAGGACATGCTGGAGGGATAGATTCTTGTCCCAGAGACTTTCCATGTTCTGGAACAAGATTCCAATCTACATTAGGCAGAGCTCCTCGCTAACCCTCTTCAAGAGAAACCTTGACGAGTGGATGGGAAACAGAAAGTTTACCCCGGGGATCACTTCAATGGCTCTGCTGGACAGAGGCACACGGAACTAATCTAAGGGGCAGCGAAAGCCAACACATCCTGGCTAGGCTTATAAATGCCTTTGGGCATATAGCCTAATACCTACCTATGAACCTATGAACCTATGGTTCTTCACAGAGATGTGGTTCTGGAAATTGTTCACCAGTGGGGTACTCCTCAAGTAGATCTCTTTGCCTCCTCTCTGAACAGACAACTTTGTCTGTTTTGTGCCAGAGTCCCAGGTCCTCTGGTATGGAAGGTGGACGCCCTCTCATTTTCTTGGAAGGGGATGTTTCTTTATGCATTACCTCCCCTTCCTGTCATTCCGAGAGTCCTGTTCAAGATTCAATGGGATGCTCCCAAAATCATGTTGGAGACACCATTTTGGCTATGACAGCACTGGTTCCCTCTACTTCTGCATCTCACCAGGGGCAATCATCACAAGTTACCTCACAGGGTGGATCTCCTCACACAAGATGGGGTGTCTCTCATCCATCCCCACCTGTCCACCTTCAAGTGACACTGTGGTGATAGGGTTTTGATTCCTAATAGACATCTTTTTTTAGGCCAGGAAACCTACTACTAGGAAATCCTACTTATCTAAATGGAAGAGGTTTTGTATTTGGTGTCTTTCTTATGACCTGGACCTACTTTTTGTGGATGTTCCTTTGATCCTTTCTTATTTGTGTGAGTTGCTCACTGCTGGTTTGACCTATTCTTCTATTAAGGCCCATTTGTCAGCTCTTTCTGCTTGTCTGCCTTTCACTCCCCCATTAGCTTCTAGATTTGAGGCTAAGCAGTTTCTTAAAGTCATCCTTAATATTAGACATCCCAGGAAGCCTGTTTCTCCTCCATGGGATCTTAATTTTATTCTGGAAAAATTAAATCTGGCTCCTTTTGAGACTACTGTTTCAGCTTCCTTGCAATATTGTTCTTGGAAGACAGTTCTTTTGTTAGCTCTTACTTCTGCCAGATGGGTGTCTGAGTTGCTAACCCTTATGGTTTGTCCATCTTTTTTGAGATTTCATGAGGGCAGAGTGTCCTTGCGTAGTAATCCTTCTTTTATGCCCAAGGTGGTTAATGAGTTGTCACTTAATCAGTCTATTAATTTGCCTATTTTTTCCCCTTTCCACAATCTGACAGTGAAAGAGTGCTACATACCTTAGATGTCCATAGACAGCTCAGATTTTATTTGGATAAAACTAAAGCTATCAGGAAGTCTGAACAGTTATTTGTTTCCTTTCATCCTAGGTCTTTAGGTTTGGCTGTTTCCAAGCAAACTATGTCCATTTGGATTTCAAAGGCTATTTCCTTTTATTACACTTTTCATGGCTAGAGCCTTCCTTCTTCTAAGGCTCATTCCACTAGAGCTGTGGCTTCTTCTGGTGCTTTTTTCAAAGGCTTAGACCCTAATTCTATTCTTCAAGCTGCTACCTAGCCTTCTGTGCACACCTTTACCAAACATTACCAGTTGGATGGTATTTCCAGAGCTAGAGCTGGTTATACTGCTGCCATTCTTCATGGCTTCTTGGACGGCTCTGCTGCTTCCTCTTTTCAGGTTTCTTCTTGAACTTCTGCACTCTCCCCTTAGTAAGGAATACTGCAGCGGTGAATGTAAGGACATAGTACAGTTGTGTAAAATCTTACCATAATGGTAGATGTCCTTGCCTTTACCACTGCAGTATTCACTCCCTCCCTCCATCCCCCTGGTCTTTTTCCCTTCCTGGCTATGCAGATTCTCTTTGGTTTTCCTTGGACTGCTGTTTCTACTGGGGCAATCTGTTCTGAGGATGGTATGCCTAAGCATCATTTTATGCCCTACCTTACACACGCAGTGTGCAGGTAATGTTCAACATACCTTAAGCCAATGGTAAACATTTGTAAACTGGCTGGACGGAGGGCTTCATGGCAGGGAAGCCCCATAGTAAGGAATACTGCAGCAGTGAAGGCAAAGACATCTACCATTATGGTAAGATTTTATACAAATGTACTTTTTGTACCCTACGTGCAAAGCTTGGAGCCATCTTTTAAATCTAAAATGTTCCCTGATAGTTTAAACTACTGTAGTGTCCTAGATGTGTACATGTCTCTAAATGCAAGTACATTGTCTTGCCTCCTATTGCATTGAGTATAAGTTAAAAATACTAGTGACTGCTACATACTATGTTTTAGATGCTGTTACTGGGAAATTTAGGCTCTTATGTTTGTAAACTTTATTATTGTTTGTAAGTACCATGTGGAATAGTGGCAGAACTCTAATGTTATTCCATTTGAGCTTGTATTAAGTCTGCAGCTAGACTTACCTGGGCATTACTGTAGGAAACTGAAATAAGAGAACTTTAGAACTTACAGTGTGGAAACACAGTTCTACTGTATAGTTACATACACTGTAAGGAATTCATGCAGCACTGGTGATACGTTGAATAAGAAAGTGAAGTAACTGTCAGATAATTTTCATATAACTGTATCTGGTGGTTAAAAGAGCCTTGATTATGAAATATAGCTACTGTGCTGCAAGGTTTATATCTAATACTGTTTAAGTACAACTGTTTTACTGCTAAGTACATGTTCATGTAAGGATTGTTTGCCAATTATTGTAAAAACAGACAAAACCTCTCAACTGCTCTAATCACTATACTGTTTTTTTAAGTTTCCTCCCTCCTTATCTCCTCTATCCTGACCCTCGTTACTAAGCAACTGTAGCTTTATATGCTTATTTTCTCTTTTTTCTTTTGCAGTCAGTCTACCTAGTGGGTACTTACACTAGAGTTAAACTGCAACAGTGTGCTGATACCTGTTCACTGGACTATCTGCAAGCTGCCTCACAATGTAACAGCACTCTTTAAAAGTTTCAGCTTTCTGGTGTCTTACAAGCACCCAGTGTAGATTTATATTTAAATATCTTTGTGTTCCTGTAACTTTGTGGAGTACTAGCTGAGACTCACACTCTAGGATCTGCACCACCCCCTCTGCATTTTCCTTGCAAGACTTTAAATCTTTTTTTGTACTTAGGTAATCTTGGGTCTCTGTTGACGCAGTCCCATTAACAGTGTTGTCTGCATTGAACTGCATTCCTTGGCTCAGCCCGCTACACTCCGGCTCACTTTGCTCCCCATCCACCCCTGACACATAATGGGGTAGTTGGCTAGGCTTAAAATGATCCACAAGGGCAGTTAGCCTAGTAATAATCTATGAACCTATGAACCTATGAATATCATTTCCTCTATAGTTAACCAGTTGCTCCACCCTGCACGTGGTCACTCCCCTTATTTCCCATTATAGCAATACAGTCATCTACACTTTTTTTACTACCCTCCTCCCCAATACCTTTCAACCAACCAATGTCTCTCCCTGCAGTCTTCCTATACTTTCCATAGTGCACTACCTTACTTTACTTGAGCATAGGCTCAACCCATAACAACTATCTCCTACCTGTACTTTAACCTCTCAACTCTCGTTTAACTCAGACTACTTTACTATCCAACCTCCTCCCTATACTATACTCTCCTAACCTACATTACTCCACCCACTACCTCCTACTCCTACCTCATCTACTATCTGTGCACCTCTCAGTTACTCTACTACTCTATCCTCTACATCTCCAAATACTGCTAGTCTGCACTTCATCTACCCTGCTCTCATGCTACTTCTTCCCACCTCACATAATTCCCTTTTACTTACTCCTATTATCCTCTCTCTAACTCTGCTCAGTGATCTAACAATCCAACCCACAGCTACATATAGCACCATCACTGACTTTCACCTTATTAGTCCTACAAATATCATACTCAGACCCATAAGAATGTACAGCCCTATAAAATGTCTCTCATCTCCAAAACTGGTCTATTTCTGCTTTCTCTATATCTCCTTCACCTTCTACAACTAATATCTCATCACACAACCCACATACCCTACAAACCTACTTCTACAGCAACCATACTTATACAATCTCTCCTCAGCTATTCCTCAGTAGGCCCTACTTTATATGCCACAGACTTAATCTTACAAATCAAACTAAAAATACTCTCCCATCAAAACCACCACAACAAAAACTCAATTGTAAACAATCTCCTCAATATTAAAAAGAAATTGAAACCTGTAGATCTCCCCACCCACAGCAACCTAAGTCAATGCAGTGATATACATACAAACCCTGGTCACCCTCCAGCCTGTTATAACCCCTCAGCCTTCTTAAAGTCCCTACACTTTGTCACCATCAATCTCCAAAGCATTAGAAATAAAATACTACACCCACACGCGTGGTTAATCAAAAACAAACCAGACTTAAATGCCATCACTGAGACATGGTTAAAACCTTATATCAAAGATGCCAAATTCCCACCCCCTAATTATAACTGCCTCAGAATAGATAGACCACATTAAAAAGGGGGAGATTTCACCTTGATATACCCAAGCACGTTCACTGTAGTTCAATACACAAAACCTGTCCCACAATTCTCAACAGCAGAGATACTAGTATGTTTTCTAAAAATGAATAACAGTAAAAATCTTTGTATCATAGTCATATACATCCCCCATGCAGCAACATTCCTATACTTGTAGACATTCTTGCTTGGTCAACTAATAACATTACAAACAAAACCATTATCCTAGGGGACATTAATGGTAACTTGCTTGATATTTCTAATCAAGACCATTTCACCAGCATAAACCTATATAACTATATGCAACTAATAACCAATATAACCAGGCCCAACAATAAAACAGGCAGTGGCTCAATTCTGGATTGGATACTTGTCTCCAATCCTAACAAAATCTCCTCCCCTGGCACACTACCTAACAGTATTTGTGATTACTTACCCACCTTTATAATGCATAAGACCACTTCAATACTAAGCACACACCAAGTTAAGCAAACCAGAGATTTATCTCACTTCTCTCCCAACATGTTTAATGAAATCTTACAAAAGATCAAGTGGACCCAACTCAAAATATCTTCCCCTCCATGAGGCTGTTGAATGCTTCAATTCAACATTTCCTAGAATTTTAAATAGTTTATCCCCACCTTGACTAAAAAGAGTAAACGCTAAACAGACAACCTTGCTTACCAAACATGCAAAGCAAATTATGTCTGTTAGCGATAAAGCTTGGAAATTATGTCTGCTAGGGATAAAGCTTGAAAAACCTGGCAAAAAAATAAAAATCCTAACAACCTCATTTAACATAAACAATTATGCAACCAGGCAAAATGACTAGTGATTAACAATAAAAAGAACACTTCCTAAGCTTTCAAAACCAACACAAACTAAACCCAAAGACATTTTGGAGCACAATCAATTCTGTAATCCATCATGGTAAAAATAACAATCCTTGCCCATATCCAGATAAAACTCCCACTGAGATAGCCTCACTCTTCAATTCATATTTTATTGATGCCATAGCTAAACTCACCACTATTGTCTCACCTATAGATCCCTGCCCACCTGAACCTCCCACTTCACACTCCTCTACTCCTCCTCTAGTCTCATTGTCACCTATACCAACTTCTACTATAAAAAATCTACTCCATAAACTCAAACCTTGTACTAACGCACCAGACAATTTACCTGCTGAACTTCTACAACTATCTGCAAACTGTATTGACTATCCTATCAGCATGGTCATCCAGTATACCAAACATATGGAAGAAAGCATTTGTTCTTCCACTCCATAAAGGTGGCAACAAGTCTGATATCTTCAATTTCTGACCCATTGCTATCCTCTCTCCTATCTCTAAAATATTAGAAAAATGTATTCACACTCAACTTCTTAACTAGCTTGTCCAAAACTAGATACTTTCCCCTACACAGCACAGTTTCAGGCAGGTCATAGTACCTACACTGCTCTCATATCCTTTATGGGCACAGTAAATAGGGCTTGTGATGCCAGTTGCATAGTCTCCTCACTGTTCCTAGATCTCTCTAAGACCTTCAACATGGTTTCACATCCCCTTCTGCTAACAAAACTCACCAACTTAGGTCTCACCCCATACCTTAAACTGGTTCTCAGACTATCTCACCAATAGGCAACAATTGACCAAATGGCAACACTCCTTTTCACCTTTACTCAACACAACCACAGGTGTACCTCATGGATCTATACTAGGCCCCCTCCTTTTCAGTATATTCATTAAAAACTTCCATACCACCCTTACCCATGGCACAGTTATCCAATATGCAGATGATTCTACAGTCATCTGTACTGACAAATCTATATCTGAGTTACAACGTCTTAGCCAAAATGCTTTCACTTCAACAGAAACTTGGATGTCAAACAACAATCTCGGTCTAAATCCCAATAAAACCAAACGTCTAATACTCCTCTCAGAAAAAACTACCGCTCTGAACAAGAATGATTTTTCTATCCAATTCTATAATAATACACTCATTGAAGTTGTTCCAAGTATCAAACTGCTAAGAGTTATTATTGAGGAAAATCTAACATTCAACCTCCTTATCCATAGTAACATCAAAAAACACATAAAAAAATTAGGTACCCTCTCTAGACACAAATACTACCTTAATATTACTGCTAAAAAAGCTCAAGCATCATTCTTCCTGCTACCATCTCTACTATACTGTGCCCCAATCCTCACCAATATCCAGTCCTACCTGAAAACCAGACTGGACTCATATTACAACAAGATTGCCAAATTTGTAACAAATTCAAAAAACTGAGCACACCACTGCTTATCTCTACAACAGCTAAATTGTGTCGAACTCCCACACTACCTCTCTTTTTCATAATTATCCACTGTACATAAACTCATATACAAGCCTTCAATTTATTTATTTATTTATTTCAGTTTGATTACCGGGGAGGTCCACTGGGCTTGGAGGCCCGGGGAGAAAAGCTCCAACAGGAAAAACAACAGTTTAATTATATGAAAAGTCAAAGACAGTTTGTATTACAAATAGCAGGTAGCTACAAAAAGAAAAAACACTAGCAATTTCTATTTTTTTTCAGGAGGAAAACAGGCTTATATCATAAAAATCTAAATTTTACTATTTAGTTACCTATGCTAAGTATATTTAAAAGAGGTTAGGAAGGTGAAGAGGTTAGCCTGGAGAGAAGGGAGAAGATAGCTTGAGAAGTATGGGCTGACGAGTGCAGTTGCAATTCCTGTTTAGATAGAGGTAGGAATGAAGTTGGGTTTTGAAGTTATTAAGGTTGGTACATGTCGTTAGTGTGGAGGGCAGGGCATTCCATTTTTTATCTAGGGTAAAGGATAAGAGAAGCTGACCTGCTGGGCGTTTGGGTTTTTGTACGGTGATCAGGTTTTGGTGAGAAGATCTAAGTGGTCTAAGGGGGGTATAAGGTTGTAGAATATTAGAAAGAGCAGGGCAGTTAGTAGGATGGAACAATAATTTGTAGGCTGTGATGATTTGGAGAAAGTCAAGTTGATTGGGGAGTTCAAGCCAGTTTAGAGAGTGAAGGGAGGTGCAGTGGTGAGAGGAGGATTTGGCATTTGAGGCAAATCTAGAGATTTTGTTGTAACATTGTTCCAATTTGGAGGTAAGTGTGGATGATAAATTAGTGAGCAGGGGAGCTCCATACAGTAGGGAGGGAAGGAGGTAGGTAGAGGCAAGTGTTAGTCTGGTGTGAGGAGAGAGGAAGTGGTTGTTTCTATACAGTAAACCTAGTTTTATGTGTGTTTTTTTGATGTTTAGCTGGATATGAGTATTACATTTTAGTTGGTCATCAGTTGTAACACCGAGAAGTTTGGTGGAGGGTACAATCTTGATAGAGGAGTTGTTAAGGCTGGTAATTTGAAATGAGTTTTTATCAAGAGAGGAGGATTTAGAAGGGGAGAAAAGGAGGATCTTAGTTTTGTTTGCATTTAGAAGGAGATGATTTTGGAGCATCCAGTTTTCAGTGGTTGAGAAGGCACTTTGTGTTAGGGCTTGGAGCTCTGTTAGGTTAGATGCACAGCAGATCAAAGTGGAATCATCAGCGTATTGCACAATTTTGGTGTTAGGAATGGCTTTGTGGAAGTCATTAATAAAGATATTGAATAGTAATGGGCTGAGTATGGAATCTTGAGGTACTCCGGTAGGGGTAGGAAGGAAAGTAGAGGTGGCTTGGTCCCATTTCACAGCTTGGGACCTGTTTGAAAGGTAGATGGAGAACCAGGAAAGAGTTTTTTGGCAAAGGTTGAGATTAGAAAGGTGGGTATGAGAGATGGTGTCAAAAGCTTTGGATAAGTCCAGTAGAACAGAGGATACTATATTACCGGAGTCACGAGCTGAATTAACAGTGTGCAAGAAGGAGAGAAGGGCGGTGTTAGTACTGTGTCTGGGGTGGAAGCCGTGTTGGGTAGGAGAAAGTAGTTGGTGTTTGGTAAGGAATGGCAGGAGCTGCAGGTGGATACATTTTTCTAGGATTTTGGAGATAGGGGAGAGGATGGCTATAGGGTGGAAATTGGAGACATTGCAATTTTTGCCGCCCTTGTGGAGAGGAAGAATGAAAGCAGTGCGCCATAGTTTAGGTACATAGGATTCAAGTAAAGACCTATTAATTAGTATGCTGATAGGTAGAGCAATGGAGTCAGAAGCTATTTTTAGGAAGGAGGATGGAATGCTGTCAGGGGCATTGGAGCAAGGCTTTAGTTTATATAGAAGTTTCTTTATTAGGTCGGTGGATACTGGTTTGAGTTCAAAAGAGCAGGGAATGGAAGATTGAGCAAGGAGGGGAGGAAGGTTATTGTTTGTGAACATCTTGGTTAGCTCAGCGATGGAAGAGGTGAAGAAGAAATTGAATAGGGAGGTTATTTCAAGGTCAGATTTGCTGGTGTCAGTACAGGGGTTGTTTTTTGTACCTGGTCTAAGGAGGGAATTAATAGAATTCCAGAAATGCTTGGGATTTCTAGCATGGTTTTCTTGTAGTTTGATGTAGTAAGACTTTTTATCTCTAATGACTTGCTTTTTGGCAAGGTTTCTTAACTGCTTATACTTAAAGAAGATTTCAGGTTGCTTGTGTTTAACGTAGGTTTTCCAGGTTTTATCCCTTTGAAGCATTATCATTTTTGTGTCTTTGGTGAGCCAAGGGGTGGTATTTGTTTTAACTCTTTTTGTTCTTATGGGAGCCAGGGAGTTAAGGACAGTTATGAATGTAGAATTGAAATAGACAACGGCTTCATCTAATGGTAGTGTTTTTAGGGGGTTCCAGTTAGCTAGCTTAAGAGAGTCAGAGAAAGAAGTAGGGTTGAATGTGGATAGGTTACGAGTATGAATGTAGTGTTGAGAGTGTAGGGAGGTGGGAGTAGCTCGAATGGAGAAGGCAGGGAGGTGGTCTCCTAATGGGTCAGTAGTGACACCAGATTTTATAACTTTGTTTGGATGAGATACTAGGATCCAGTCAAGTATGGTGCCAGTGGGATTAGTTTTGTTAGGTCTAGTAATGGAGTTAGTAAGTTGAGAGAAGTTGAATAGGTTGATGGTTATCGTGGGCTTAGGGTTAATGATAACTTGCCCCTCCCTCTCATCCTTATTGACTACATACCCCCCTAACAGGCCACTAAGATCCAAAAACACAATGATGCTGAAAATTGAGGGTTTCTATTATATAATCGAAGATGCAATTCTTCAAATGCATCTTGATCGAACTTGAAAGCACGAAACAGCAAAATAGTGAAACAGCATATAAGCAATTTCTATCCCTGGGAAAGAAATCACTTGGCCACCTCCGTTATTTTGCTGTTTTTATCACTGTAGTGCGATTTCAGAGTTGGTATATTTAAGTAGGGGGGGTGTGGGACACAGCCCCCCACTTTATGTAATGTTTTGAAGTTTTTATTTTTATTTATTTATTTTTTTTGTGAAACAGCAATTTTTTTTTCCCTTGGGAAAGAAATCGCTCTTCTGAGTGTTCGGGATTGTAAGCTTTCGATTAAATTGGGTCAATAAAACAGTGTTTGCTTTTTTAAGCATTGGCTGATTTAATATAGACCCAAAGGTGAAAAACCTAACCTTGCAGCTAGTCAAATGCTGTACCCTTTTTTTCTTCTTTTCCCGGTTGGGGTTGCCACAGCGGATCACATGTCCACTCATTATTGGAAGTGGAGTTTTTTATAGTATCAGCTTATAGTGGAGCTTTTCTCCCCAGGACTTTACTGAAAAATGGGCTCACCTAGGCTCAGTAGACTTTTCCGGTTAACAAATGCAATAAGTAATAAATAAATAAATAAATAAATAAATAAATAAATAAATATGTTCCATGGCTTTGCATATTAGACTAGTCAGACTAAAGAGCTGTAGTTTCCATAGTCAATTGATGGTCCACCCTTGTGAAGTGGGATGAATATTACAGTACTTCATTTGTTGGTACAAAGCCTGTTTTTGAGGCTGTAGTTGAAAAATGACTCAAGCGGTTGTGATTGGACATGTTTCAAACTATTTACTAGGAATCCCAGTATATTGTGAGGGTCCATTGAGGCCATATTTTTGGCCTTGGTGAGCACAGCCAGGACTTGATCATTGGTAATAATTAGGAGGTTATGCTATGTGGTATTTTATGGGGAAGCAGGAGTTGGGGTGAAGTCTGAGATGAATTTGTCAGCCAGAAAATTCACTATATCAATCTGCTTAATGAAAGTGGCACCACTGTTCACCAGTTTGGCACATTGGTGTGTGTTGTCTTTGAGGTTTTAGACATAGCTGTATAATACCTTGTGGTTGTCTTTAGCCTGTGAGCCTATCTTGACCATGTATTTGGCCTTGTTGGACTTAATTAGGCCTCTTAGTTTTCTATTTAGTTTAATAAGAGAGAGGTCCTATCATTATGGGAGTTGCTCTTCCTGATTATTGCCATTGCATTTTTTCCCTTTTGTTACATACCCTATTAAGCATGGTTTGTTTTTAGGGCATATTTTCACTTTCTTCTAGCAGGTAGACCAGCCTCTGTACAGTCATTTGCATGGTTGTACAGGGTCTCTGTGAACAATTCTGCATAGATTGCTGTGAATTCAGGACTGGAAGGGACACTGAATTTTGACAAACTATCTTTTAAAAGGATAAACTTTGTTTTGGAATAGTTTCTGAATGTTAATGGGTGTTCTGGGATTAATGCGTTGATTATTCAGGAGACAGCTTTGTGGTCTGACTTCACCAGTGAGAACGAGACACTGGTGGGGGGCAGCACTCTCCCATATTGGTGAGTACCAGGTCCAGTATGTTTGAACCTCTGCTGAGTGTGCACTCTATCTGTTAAAGGTATTTGTGTTAATAAAGCAAAGAATTGTCGTGCCTTTGAGTTTGAGGCAGTGTATGTTTCCCAATGCATAGAGGGGTAAAGTTTCCCATGAACGGGGTCTTTGGTTAATGGTGAATGTCTTCTGTAGGTCCAGGTATGAGATATGAGATTCTAGGGACATACAGAGTGACCTATGGCTTGCTAGGATATGGTATGGGACTTTGTCTGTGATGATTTGCAAATTCCAGCGCATTGTTCTATTTAACTAGCATAGAGTTATGCTTGTTGTTAATATAGCTTGAGACTCCTCCACATTTTGTTCCCATCTTTGCATGTGTTGAAGGCACTGAAGCCTTGCACTGCCAGAATACTTTCTGCAGATTTAAACTATGCCTTGCTAATCACACAGATGTCTATATTCTGCAAAGTGATGAGAGCTTGAAAGGGTGTACTGTTTCTTGTTTAGGCTCCTAGCATTGGACAGTAACACTTTCAGGTTTCTTTGGGTTTTATTTGCAATGTCGGTAAGTATGTGAACTTGGCTTTATCAAAAAAAAGGCTGTAAGTGGGGTAGGTAAGGTTTTAACCAATATTCAGAAGCCTAAGAGAGACAGGTGTAGACCATACTTTGCAAAACAATGTGGTTTGCTAACCATGTCCTTCCATGCTGACAGATTTTGAATCTCCCTGAAAACACCCAAAACTAAGCCAATTATTGAAGTCAATCATCTGTGAAGGTATGTGACATGTATCCTCTGTCTGTTCTTCTAGCATATCCACTGCCTTCCTCCTACAGTAACCTGTCCACTAATCCTGAGGTGGGATGTGATGTGCCTAACTATGATTGTATGACCCATAGTGCACAGGGGTCTGAATGGCAAGATGATAAAATCAGCAAGTAAATGAGAGTAGCATTTATTTATTTACTTATTGGTATTTGATTAAACGGAAAATACGACTGGGTAGAAGCCCGTTTTTGGAGGGTGCCTGGGGAGAATAGCTCCAAATTATTACAAAACATTTTAAGAAGAATGATTTTACTATCTTCAATAATAAAATAAAAACATCTGCAGTTTAAATAATTATAACAAATTAGACATAATATAAAAACATTTGTTAAGACTCAATACAAGTTATACAACATTCATTTAATATTTAGAGACATTTTAGACAGTTTGTAGAGAAATTAAAGGTAAGTTAGTCTTATACAAACAGGAACTGCAATGTGAAGTGAGGGAAAAACTGGCTTATGGTATATTTATAGAAAAAGTCAGGGAACAGAAGTTGATAGAAGTAAGAAAGTGAAGAAGGGAGAGTAAGGAGGTATGATGAATGAAAATGTTCATATTTAGGGATATAATTTTACCGGTTTTGTGCAAGAGTAGAGCCAGATTTTAGCTAGGACATCTTTCAGAGTGGTTTTGAAAGATAGGTGGAAGGGAGAGTTTTGACTTGATGGATACAAGTAAGGAGTTGCAGGCCTTAGCAACCTTGTACAAGTCCAGACAATGCCCAGAAGATTTGATAGGTTTGTAGACAGACAGGCATTTTTTGTCACTGGATTGCAATCACCGACTAGCAACATAGCTGGGTAGAATGTTTCTTAGGGCTGGACAGGCAGATGAATGCTGGATAATTTTATAGGTGGTAAGACGCTCTGTATATATAAGTTGATGAGGAAGTTCTAACCAGTTTAGGCTTTTCTGTGGTATATATTGCTGGAACCAAATTCATTCTCAAGTCTTGGTGACTAGCTTCACAAGGTGGACCCTATTTTTACAAAATCTCAACAAGATGATACTGATATGTAGACTGCATTTTATATATCATGGACAGAAGTAAGTTAAAAAATTAAAAAGACAACTGGGTGCACAAGTCCCAGGATTAAAATGTACCCAGTCCTGTTAGGTCCCCTGGTGCCAGGACTAGAAAAATTATACAGAATCCTCAAGACATGGAAACATTCCTACAATGGGTTTAGGCCAGGCTCAAGGGGAGCATGCCCCCCCCCAATTGTAGAAAAAAGTAGTAGTCCATAAAAAACTGATAGGCCAAAAAAGAGCCATAAAGATGACAGAGTGGACTATTGAGGATAAGAAAGAAATTGTGTATTGCTACTATTATGCTAGTAGCCCAGAATTTCTGGACAGAGGATATACAAAAAGATTAAGAAAGAAATTAGAGGAAAGAGAGTAGCAGAAATGAGTCTCATAAAAAGAATTTACATTTGTACTTAGATATGCTACTAATACATGTAACTCTGTATGAATTGCAGGAGTCAGTTCTGGCAACGTAGTTGCTGTGAATAGCACTTTTGGCTAACATCAAAGATTGAAACAATACTAATTTCATGAACTTTAATCATACTTTGACTTCGGAATGGGGTCCATTCCCATCATGGTATTAGAAACCCAAAAGACTTGGATAAATTAAACTGAGAAAGCCACTGAATTGTTTTTTATTGTCTGGTCCTGAAGGGGACAGCCATGTTGATCATGGTGCAGCCTTAAACATGGAAAATACTGTGGTTGGACACATTAATGATGTAGAGGCATCAGATGACATGCATGATGATGACCATGACTCACTGTCCCATGTAGAGTCTGGTAATGATGGTGACTCTTCCCCACAATGGACCAATACTACTTGATGGCCTATACATGGGAGTGTAGCTGGTGTGCATGCATGTGAGTCAAAGCATGTTTGTCTATTATTGAAGGCAAATGAACATTCACAGCAATATCATGGCTCTGACTTACTTGCACTTCTTGCCTGTGAAACTGATCATGTGGCATGCCAGCCATGTTTTATGAAGGTCAGGAATGCAAACATAGAGAGGTAATGGTGGCATTGGCTGTACAGCATGACAGTGTGTTACCTTTTTCATGCTCTGTTGAAAGCCTTGTTATTGCATACTAGAGTAGTGTTGTAGTACTAACTGGGTGTTATGTACCTTAACTGTACTAAGTAGATTACATTCAGCAGGGAGATGCTGAACTCTCTCATTAGACCCACATATGGCCTTAGGACATCAATGTCTGTACTGCAATGTGGATTCAAATCTGCTGATTTTCACTAAACTCTGAACCTACAAGCAGTCACATCCAAAAGGTCACATTGCAGTCACACTCCTACACACGCTATGTAAAAAAGTGCTAGTGTGACCACATCCAGCTCCTTGGTAGAGCACTATGGGCTACGTGTTTCTGGACATGGCAAGGCAGCCAGGACAGTGGACTCAGCTGTCAATGTGGGTACCCTAGATTGCATTAGAGTAGCACTTGACAATTTATTGAATGTGTGCCCTGTTGTGTCATTCTGACCCTGTAGTAATATTGACTGCTGTGAAGAGCACTGAATAATTAATTAAGTAACTGTTCAAATGTCTGACGCCACAAGGTTTTTATGATGATTTATATTATCTAGGTAGCTAGCTTCAATTTGTGATATATAATACTTCATTGTCATTGGTATATGCTAATTTGATGATAGCAATACAATATGTGACATCATGCTTTCATGTTTACATTAGTTTCTAGTGGACATAGCTACCTCCTAGCTAATAATCTCCTCTCCAAAACCCAACATGGTTTCAGGCGATATCACAACAGCACCTCTGCTCTGCTGTCCTTCACCAACAATATACTTCACCACAAAACCAATGGTGTCTTCTCTACTGCCGTATTTCTAGATCTCACAAAGGCTTTTGACATGGTATCTCATGAGCTACTATTCTCTACTCTCCCCAACCTCTCCTTCTCACAATCAGCCTGCAACTGGTTCCACAGCTATCTACACGGATGCCAGCAATCAGTAATCCTGGATGATAAGATATCACCTCACCTCCCAGTTACTCTCGGAGTTCCCCAAGGGTCTATCCTTGGCCTTCTGCTATTTTCACTTTTCACTAACAACCTACATACTGCCACCACACAAGCATCTCTTATACAGTACACAGATGACTCTACTCTCATTTGTTCTGCCCCCACTCTACCAGAACTACAACAAATCACACAGGAATCATTCTCTTCTGTAGAAAGCTGGCTATCCAATGCTTAGCTCCTACTCAACACAAGTAAGACAAAACTTCTCCTGTTCCAACCTTCCAAAGCCACCCAAAACACCCCCCACTTCAACATTCTTGCCAAAGATAATACCATCATCTCTCCATCAGAACACACAAAATTACTTGGTATGGAAATAGACAACAAACTTAGATTTCACACCCAGATATATCTCACAATAAACAAAAGTTCACAAGAAACTTGGTGCATTATATTGAAGCCACCAATTCCTAACCAAGGTGGCTAGAATCTCCATAGCCAATTCTCAGTTAATCTCCACCCTACTCTATGCATCCCTCATACTTACCAACCTTAGACAGACAGACCTACACAAGCTGGATGCTTGTTACAACAAAATTGCTAAATTTGCCACTGGAACCTCTTATCACAGCCATCATTGTATCTCCCTTAAAAAACTAAAATGGCTAGAACTCCCACAACTCCTTCACTTTAATCAAATCTCCCTCACTCATAAACATAGTAACCACCCCCTTAACATCCCTTCCCTTCAAACCCTTCTCCAACCCTATCACCCCACTAGGCCCCTATGATCAAGCAACAAAAATCAACTCACTGTTATCAAACCCAAAAACTCAGCAGGAGAAGCCATATTTACATGTACCATATCTAAACTTTGGAACAATCTTCCACCCTCTGTAACTACTCTACCTTCCAGCAGCCTTTTCAAGACTGCACTCAAATTCCACTTAAATTTGCACTGGCTTTGACCTTGTTCTAATCCAGATTAACGCCCCCACCCTTACCTCCCCCCCAACTAGACTCTTAACCCAACTATACTACTAACCACAGTCACAAATAGCTAGTTGTCTTTACATACTTTAACATCTTATCTGACAACTTTGTTACTAATATTATAAACGATAAGAAACTATCTTAACTTGCAAAATTTACTGTATATACTGTTGATAATCAATATCTTGTTATTGTATTAAAGCCAACAACCTGTAATGTTGTTTACTATTGCTGTAACTTTGTATCTCTATTTATCATGTACATGATGTGGAGCTTTTCTCCCCAGGCATCCGCTGAAAAAGGACCTGCGTCCAGTCGGAATTTCCCAGTAAACAAATGTAAATAAATAAATAAATAAAACATATAGCAGATATTTACATGGTTAACAGAATTAAATCTTTGTCATCCATCATTGATTGCAACATTACACTTTTCCTTGTTGTCTGCCATTCACACATGCACAACTATGCCTCTGTAGACATACATGTGTCACTTATGGTATTTTGATATGGTACTTCACACACCTCACCCTCAGCACTGCATTTTGTGTACTTGTCTCCATTTTCAGTCTCCATATTGACTTGCACTTCCCATGTGTACCTTCCCATATCTGATTTATTCTGCAAATATATATATATATATATATATATATATATATATATATATATATATATACTTATGTTCCAGTATCCCTAACAGTGATGCATGTTCCATGTGTGGTGTGTAGTCACTGCCATTGATGCTCTGCAGGTTTGCAAGTAATATTACCTGGAACTAAATCATGTTGCAGCAATAAACTGTGCATCATAGCATTGCCTTTTGTGTGATATTCCATGTCATCATGGGATGAGCTGCTTGTTTCTGTTTATTTATTTTTTGGCCATTCCAGTGGATGTTGGTAATTGTTCATGCTGTTGTAACAATTTTACTGTGTAGTGACACACTCTTGCACATCACATAATGCTATATGTGATGCATTAATATTAGAGTACAGCCCCTGTTTTTGGGAATGTTTTTGCTGATATATTCACATGCACGTTATGGGCCCAAATTTCTTGTCATAGTGGCTGATTGACAGGAAATATTCAATTATATTTATATGTATGATGATAGCCTACCTGTCCAATGACACCTGCTCTTTTGCAAACATCCTAAATCACACACATTTGTCTGTGTGGTCCTCTATGGTGATGTAACTTGCAAAGATTATTCCTGCACTGATGTTTTCTCTGAGTGTTGTGCATATGTTACTACTAGTATACCTTATGTTTCTGTTATGTATGATGTTCAGTGTGGACAACTGATGACTTCTTTCCATGAGATGTGGTCTCTGTTGCTGTTGTGGGACAACATGTGAACATCACTGTTTAGTCTGTGTAAATTTGTATGCATGGCTTGTCATGACACAAAGGTGTATGCCAGATGCTGCCATGTTGCCTAGGCTAGGACGTATGGCCACATCATGCATCACCCACACCAATGTCTTCTTACCCCAGCCCCCTCCTGATCATCCTGTGATAGCTCTGATATGTCATCATCAGACATCTGAGGTTCTTGGAGTAGGTCACCCACACCTCCAGGTAGTGAGCCACCATGATTGGTTGTTATCATGTAGTGTAGCATGGCAAATACTGTAACCATCTGTGATGCCTTTCCTGGTGTGTATTGTAGTGTTCCCACAGATGTGTCCAGACATTTGAATCTTGCTTTTAGCATGCTAAACACATGCTCATTTGGGTTTTGTGTCACAGTGTGCACTCTCTTATATGCATCCCTGGTAGGGATTGATGGGGCTCTGTATGATGTCATTAATCAAGGCTCTAATGGATAACCACAGGCAACTGTTTGTGGAAAGGCAATAACACATATGCTGTCAGAATGCTTAATATGCACAGGTCCAGATTCTGCTTACATCATAGCCGTGGTCCCATACTTACTGAGTAGTAGTCCCTCAGGCACTTCAGCCTCTTGGAAACTGGTCCCCCAGATCATTTTTTCTCCATATTGAAGCATCATGCACACTAACAGGGTTTGTTGCCATGCTATTAGTAATGAGGCCATCTGCTGAACACACTGCCTGACAATTGAGTGATGGCCCCCCTTTTCTATTGCTACACTGTTGAGCATCAATTATAGCAGGGAGTTTTAACTGGGACAGGGGTGCAGTCTATTGCACCGAGGACATGGCCGAAGTTGGCTATGGTATAGAACTGTTACATGGCAGTTCTTTGATCCATGACCATTGGCAAATGGATGTAATCTCCCACCTTGGAAGACATTGCTGGCAGGAAATGTGAGAGGATGCAAATAGCAGCTGTCTGTGACAGAGCTACAGCATCTTGCACATGCTGCTAAAATATCCCAGAGGCTAGTATACCTAGGCTCACACACACTTTTGTTTCTCTCGGTGTTGGGTTTCACGGCAGACTATGAGCATACATATGTGTTATACATGTCTCACATACAGTCTGTACCAGCTCTCTTTCTAATCTGTATCTATTATTTCCTGGTCAGAGAGATAGTATAATGGTAGCCAGGCTCGGCACCTAACTGGCTGCCTTCTAGGATGCATTTGCAGATCTTCCTCTAGTATGGCTTACTGTACCCCAGCCTGCAGTAGTGAATTAAATGCCTGTTGCATTATTTATTTATTTATTTTTTTTATGTATGGTTTGTGAATTTCTCAGGATTCCATACAAATCTGTGGAATAGAGTGGCATTAAGATAAAGCACATATGGCCTCTACTGAGTGCTTCCATAAAGTTGTTGGTGAAGTATTTATCACTTTTAAGTTGTGTTGTGCATGTGGGTTGTGTTTTGAAATTCAGCAGGCATGTGTGGTGTCCATAATTATCCCATGCTGAATAGATTACTTGTCTTGTTATAGCCTATGTTATAGAATAGCTTCTGCCACTGATGTGTTGAGGCTTTCCTTTGATGTGCTGTACTCTCTGCAGCATTGTTTTGGAATCTGTCCCAATATATGGATTTAAGTAGCCCCATACTCAGAAATTTGTGTTGAAATCTTCATTTCCATTATTACGTTTTTCTTATGATACATACACTTTTGTTGTTACTGTAGTGAAATATGATTTTTTTTTTTTTCATCTAATGAAGAATTTATTAGACTATAAAATCTGATGTAAGAGCAATATTTTAGATGACATGCTGATCTGTGCTTGGCTATTTCTAGATATAAAGGAAAAAAATTGTATTGCTTCCTTAATGTGACACAGAGCAGGATTCCATAAAGCTCACAGAATCTGGTACATTACACCACCGATTTCAGTGTGAAACTTGCAGATAACATTGTAATATGTAAATATATGACACGAAACTCAGAATACCTCAGAGCAGAATGGAGTATCACAGTATAAACAGTAAATTATAGAAATACACAACTAATTTGTAAGTAATAAGAAATGGTTGTCCAATCATGTTGTATGTTACCACAGTTATGGATTGATGATCACAATTTAGCATCCTGATATATATATATATATATATATATATATATATATATATATATATATATATATATATATATATATATATATATTGATATATATTATAATATATATATATATATATATATATATATATATATATATATATATATATATATGTGTGTGTGTGTGTGTGTGTGTGTGTGTGTGTGTGTGTGTGTGTGTGTATGTATATAAAGCAGAATCTGTACAGTAATGTTAAGGACAACTATTGAATGTAACTAACTCCATTATGATAAAAAAAAAAAAAAGACTAAAAATACCAACTAAGCCGCATGGCATTTGTAACATAACTTTTCAGGAATAGACATAGAAACATCTCAGACAACTACAGATATTTTCATATTTCATGCACTAACTTAAAATATGTGCTTCAAAGCTGCAGGGCTATTTGCAATATATTTATGTACATCACTCTTTACAATAAGCTCAGAGACAACTATGAATAACAACGTAATGCACGTATTAGTAAAATATGTTGGCTTGGGTGTACATATTCTGACAGAATCCATAAATTTTCTAATAAAAAATTAGAGGGGAAGGGCAATCGTGGCCACATCGCCATAGCTATAATTTGCTTACAGTGGGTTTAGGACTTGTGTGGGGAATACAAGTAATGCACACATGCAGAAAGAAAAGGGACACACAAGTGGGATGACAAAACAAGAAAATCTGAGACAAAGTCAGAAGGGCATGGGCATTTTTTTTTTGGGGGGTGGGAATAGGCCACAATTTTTTTATAAACAGATGGAAAGGTAAACATAGGGAAGGAGGAGGAGAAGATCATCACAGCAGGTGGACCATTGCACAAATATCACAACACAAGACAGACAAAGTTTTGAAAAAAACAGTAAAGGCAGGTAAATTACACACTGCACAACACAGGCAATGGCAAGCTGACAAACAGGGTGGGGATGCATATTAGCCATGTAGAAATGCAAAAAACATATCTACCTATGCACTATCACATTAAGACATGTTGAAAACTGTGTGGCAATCATACCTGGATGTGTATAACCAATGGTAAATGCATGCTCCAGGGTAATAAAGTAAGAATATGATACACATTGGATAACTATACAGACATCCAAATAGTCTGTCAGCAGTGCAGGTGTAAGCCAAGCAACATCACAGATGAGCACATGCAGGTCTAATAGTGGTCGATAATTCCTGCAGAGAACAGAACCAAACCTATGGCATTGAATGCAAAAGGCAAACAGCCATGCACTGTGCCAAACAGAAGTACTGCAGAAGAACAAATGCCGCCACATGCACAATTAGGTGTACACAACTCAAACAAATGTAATTGAATGTGTATATGTTACACACATATGTCATGCCAAAGGAAACACACAGGTATAGAAGTGTATGCATGTCTGCCAGTGGCATAAATGGAATCTACAAAATAGCATCCACAGAAGGCACTCCAGTCAAGGAAATATTTATTTAGCACTTTTGTCCAAAGACTTCATCAAAATAAAATGACAAAATGTCAACCAACCATGTATATTGTTCTACATAATTAAACAATTGATTGAACAATCAAACAATTAAAATCTAAAAACTTCAGCAAAACAACTTTTATAGCAACATTATACAATATAACACATATACTTAGACATAGCACTTAATACAAATGATGTCATTGATTCCAGGATGCTTATCTGCTTGTAACCTAAGCTGCCAAAAAGTTTCTCTCCTCAAAAGCATTTTTTATAATCATCACCCCTTACAACTCTAGAGACTGAATCTACCACAAAAAAATAAACTGTTTAAAATCTGCAGATACAGCAGAATGCTTATAAGAAGCATTGTTAATTTCACAGTATTTAATACTATACAGATGTTCCCATATTCTCACTTTTAATTTTCTTTTACACATTCCTATATAAAAAGACTGGCAGCTAGAGAAGATTGCAATATAAATAATAACAGAGGAATCACAATTTAAATAACTGTTATTTATAAAGTACTTTTGTCTATGAGACAAAATACTGAAAAATCCTGCGAAATAAAAGAGCACATATTACAAAAAAAAAAAAATTATACATGCCAGGATTTTTGTCAGTCTTAGCAGTCTTGGCTATAATGCTGCCTATTTCTAAGTATTGTTTTCGAGACTTGGCCTTCTTAACTACAAACCTAGGTTCATTACCTACTATTTTAATAATGTTCCAGTTCTGAATAAGAATAGATCTAATACTTGAATAATTCTCAGTTGTACACAGACAAAAACTATTAGTATAACCTTTATCTGTCTTACTATTAGAAACAGTGGAACTAGCACCCCTGTTCACATTAGGCATGCCGACAGACAATACAGATGGAAACTTATCATTCCTTTTTTTCTACAATTTTATCTGCAACTGCCTTAAGAACATTATAACTGACTTCAACAATTGGCTTAGTTTCTGGTGTCATTCCAAGGGGATCCAGTATCTGTCTGCCTGGGATGACATGCTTGACAGGCCTTGATGCTTTGCCAGAGATGGCCTCCACTTGTCACCCCTGGGATTTAGGATTCTGGCCAAGGATTTTGCCTCCCCAATTGTGCCTTTTTTAGGCAATGTCCCACAGACAAATCTTCCAACATAAAAGATCTACCAAAAAGCAAATTGAAGGTCATGCTGCTTAACTCTAGCAGCCTTAACCTGAAAATGCACTCACTGGAGGCTGTCCTAGCACTGGAAGAGGCTGACATCTGTGCAGTCACGGAAACTTGGTTCAAGACTGCAGAGAGCACCCCTGTCTTACCAGGCTATACCTCACTCCACACATTCTGACCCTAAAATGATGTCGGGAAGACTAAGGGCGGTGGAGTTTCTATTTTCATTAAAGACAGGCACATCTCCAGACTTGTTTACCAGCATGATGCACTACAACTTCTCCAGGTGAAATTGACAATTTGCAAGACATCCATCCAAGTTATAGCCAGCTATAGACCCCCTCCATGACTCAGGACACTCACTCCTCCTACCTGGACACACCTGAATGCATCAAGGTACCCCCTAATACCCTGATCCTTGGTGACTTTAAATACCCACCATAAACTGAGTGAACTGCTCCTGCTCTAATGCACTCACCCAATGATTCCTTGACTTCATCAATTCTAATACACTAGGACAACTTGTCTCATCCCCCACAAGGGGAGATAGCATTCTAGACTTGGTTCTCACCAACATGGGTGGCCGCTGCACCCCCCCCCCCCATAGTAAGTTCTCCCTTGGTGAGATCAGGTCATTGGTCTAGCTCATTCAAAGTGTCTATCCCATCCAACCCCCCCCCCAGCTGTAAACAGGCTAAAATATTCTCAAAAAAATGACTATAACCTTCTAAGGGAGTGTATCAGTAGCTTCACACCATCACCCCCTCAAAGTATGCAAAAAAATATGCTGAACAGTATGCCAGTGCAGTATACAAGCACCTGTACAACTGCATGGACTCAGCCATACCCAACAGAACTAAAACCTGTTACTCGAGGAAACACAAACTTATGTGGTGGACATTATCTATCAACAGGCTTTACAACAAAAGGAAGAAACTGTTGTCCAGGGGTAAAAAGTCACAAATTCCCAGTTGGAAAAACTCCCTCCTTAGCCTCAAAAAGCAAATTAGATCACTAGTGAAAACCTCCAAAGCCAGTTATGAATCGAAACTAGCATCCGAAACAAAGGCTAACCACAAAGCCTTTTTCAGTTATGTCAGAAACCTCCGTGGCAAAGCCCAGGTTTGTTCCAAATTAGTTCTTAATGGTACCACTTACACTAATCCTGTTGACATAGCCAAACTACAGCCAAATAAATTCAGTGCAAACTTCAACCCCCCTGTGCCCCCCAAAAAGCCCATTCGACATCCCCGATACTTGCTCCACACCTCATATCTCCATAGATTAAGTGTTAAAGGCCCTATCCAAGGCAAAGAACACAGCTTCCATGGGACCTGATAGTATCCCAGGCTGTATTCTGCAACATCTCCAGCAAGAACTAGCCTCGCCATTGAGTGACCTGTTCAACCATAGCCTAAGTAGAGGCTTCATTTCAGCAGAGTCAAGAACTGCCATTGTCATCCCTTTGCACAAAGGTGGCGCCACTACTGACCCTGGAAACTATCACCACATTAGTTTGACAAGTCTGATCTATAATGTCATGGAGTATATTATTATGGACCTCATAAACAAGGACATAGGCAATTTCCAAGCACTTGATCCCACCCAGTTCGGATTCGTCAAGCACAGATCTTGCCTTGTTGAACCTGGTTGACTTGTTTGAGAGTATCACCAAGGCATTGGATGAGGAAAAGTCAATGCATACACCTTACCTTGACTTGGCCAAAGCCTTTGACACAATCCCCCACTCAGATATCATCAAAAAGCTAACACAACTTGGTGTAAATCCCTATCACATCAGGTGGGTGGCCAGCTGGCTCACTGATAGGACCCACAAGGTCAAAATAAGTGCCCCCACCTCTGACAGCAGACATCTACTTCTCAGAGATCTAGGCAGAGACAAAAGGCCTGTGGCTGACCATGTTTGTTGATGACTGTAAGGTGGGTGATGTCATTGACTCCCCAAATGATAGTAACATACTTCAAGAGGGTCTCACAGTAACAAATGACTGTTGCCAAAGTCATGGCCTTAACTTAAATGCAAAAGAATGTATTATCATACCATTCAGCAAAAACACAACCCCTTACTAATTACCACATTAAGGGCACATAACCTGTAGTGAGAGACATGACTACACAACTTGACAACAATCTCACATTTGACCATCATGTAGAGGCAGTGATCAGAAAAGCCTTTTACTTGGTTCATCTCATAAGTAAAGGGATTGCATCCAGAAAAAGGAGGTTATTACTCTTTGTACTCTTCCCTCATTAGGCCAATAATTGAGTACAATACCCAGTTTGGTATGTACCTCTCCAAATGCCCGCACCAGCTGGAAAGGCTACAGAAATACCTCACAAAGAGAATCCATGATGAGCAACACCTGTCCTATGCAGACAGGCTCAAATCACAATCACTCTACTTGGTATCATACAGATTGCTCAGAGGTGATCTTTGTCTTGCCTACAAGGTAATCCTGGACCCTGCCCTACTAGAGATGCTTCATATCCATAAGTCTAACTCCTCGCACATTACCCACTCAAAAGGCCTGAATCTAATATGCAACATCAACAAAACCTGCTGGAGAGACAGGTTTGCCTCCCAGAGGCTGCCCCGTCTCTGAAATAGACTTCTCATATATGTCAAACAGAGTAGCTCGCTGACCCTCTTCAAGCGCACCCTTGATGAGTGGATGAGAAACCACAAATTTGTCACAAGGGTTCCACCTGTGTCCCTCACTGACAGGGGTGACAAGTGATGACTGAGGTTTCTTTTTGGGGATAAACTCTTGACTAGGCTTGTAAGGGCCCCAGAGCCATTAGCATAGTAACCTCCTATGATCCATAAAAATACTCTTATTTCATGAATTGCATCCAAAAAAAAATCTCACGATTAGTAGTCAGCCTTTAGGCCCTGATTATCTGCCCCCAGGTATATTTTTCTTGTGATCACTCATCAATAGTCCCTGAGATTCAGCAAGCAGCCATGCAGGAATTCATGAAGGCATGCCACCTGTGCTATGAAATGGACACAGAGCTCTGTACGTGTGCAGGGGATGTGTCTGAGAGCAGACCTCTCACAATACACATGCCCCTGCACTCCAGAATTGCATTACAGCAATTAAAAACAAGCGAGAATGCTCATTACACCCAATCCATCAGGAAAACAAAAGTGGTTAAAGGCAAAAGGGACAAATGCCCCCCCACAAAGCAGAAAGCTGATAGAATTACAGGTTTAGCATTAGCAGGGATATTCTGAAGGGTATAGATAAAATAAAACAACAAAACTTTTTTTTATATATGCAATAAAACTTAAGCGTAGCTGCATGGGTGTGCCCATTGCTTAGTCCAGCTTAAACAGCAAAATAAGTTAAATAACAAGAGACATCCAGCATAAGCAATATTGCAATAGTGTAGTGGTTAGAGCATATGCTTTGCGAGCACCCATTTTCAGTTTCATCCCAACTCTAACCAGTTCACATTTTAGATGTGAAAGCAGTACATAAACAATTTTTGTTAGTATTACCTACTAAATAACATATATGTGTTAACCAGAGTACTGCATTAGGTCCAGATGTGAGGTGTCAGTTTAATAAAGTTGTGAAATCCCCATATAAACACAAGTGCCCCATACAGTATAGTTACAAATGAATAAATGTAATGATAGCACATTGGGGGATGTCAGGAACAGTAAACAAATGTATAATATGTAATAAATGATGAGTCAATGTCATACTGCAGGTAGTCCATAAAATGAAAAATAAGCAATGCTAAGCATTGCACAGCTCTGCTTACCAGATGTAAGCATTGTGTAAATATGACTGCAAGCAATGAGTACCCAGCTAAATGGATTTGCCCATTGGTAAGCAGTGCTGTACCTGCCCCTGTAAGCTATGGCAACCATAGCTAAGCAGGTTTGCCTGTACCTTAGCTTAGCTCAGCATATTCAAAACTGTCCAATCATACCAAATGGCAGGAAATCAGCCATATTTAAACCCCACAGGTAGGAATACAGATCATAACTGATTGCAGCTTCTCACTGTAAGCAGAATGGCTGGAGTCAGAGAGGAAATGTGCTTCCGTGCGCAGAGCTGGCGCATACAGGTGTCCAAGGTCATGGTACAACTCCTGGTAAAAAAACATGAGAGACAGCTGCAGGGCCAGTACCAAGGCTCCCAATATAGAGTGGATCCTGGGATCATCTCTCCCATGACCTCACCAGTGCCACTGGTATCCCTTGAACTGGTGACCAGGTCAAGCACCACTATGCCGACTTGAGATGGAGGAAGAGGGAGCTCTTGCACCAGTGGGTCCAAGAATGAAGGCAGAGGGGTGATGTCCCAGCAGTGTGTAAGTACTCATACCTGTAACTGTTTAATAATATCCAGCCTGTGTATATGATGGATAGGTATGGCTAAATATTTCTCTATTTCCTTACAGTTGCAGCTGAGCGGGCTGTGAATCAGGAAGCCCATGTGAGTAGGCTGCAAAGGCTGTGTCGTGAGGCTGGTGAGTAACAATCTTGCTTGTAGTAGTCATACCAAATAAATATAAAATTAGTAGAAAGTCAGCTGCCAGTATAAAAACTGTTTTGTGTATGGGTTGTACTGAATAAACCAGACAATATGACAGTAATAGTCCCATATAGGTGTATTTAAATAAAACTGTAACTGCCTGGCAATAAAGCTCTAAATCCTGGACTGATTGTGTTTACTCTGGTATCTTATGGCACTTTTAGTGTTGCATTCTCTGAATAGTAATGTTGTATTAACTACTGTTATCCAAACTGTGCTACATAATAAAAATGTCTAGGAATGTCTGTATAAGACTGTTGTAATTACAAGGTCAGATTGTACAACCGAGAGAGACTTAGACAGAAAACACTAAAGAGATAGCAATATCCAAACAGCACACTGCTGAAACTTAAATTGTTGTATCTTTATCAGACACAGCCACAGTTCAAATCCTGGGAGTGGTAGTAAGCTGTATGCATAATCATACCTCTCAACTGTACACATCCTTTCAGAATGTCCAGATAATTGGCTCATATTTTCTGCCTGTTCCTCTGTCCCCATGGCAAATCAGTGGGATGATCTCAGATGTGTAGTCAACAAATAATGACATACATTTGATTTTCAGACCTCAAAACTTTCAGAAAATGTGTATGAAAACAAATCCTGTCACTCTATCAGCTCAAGTTTATAAGCAAATTTAAGTACACTTTTATCTGCACTTTTTCATATAGTACTGCAATTTATTTTTTTTCACTGAATATTAATTGAATTGAATATTGTGGACTCTGTGTCTCTACAGAGAGTTTGTTAGAAGTGTAGCCACTGGTAGCAGTGGGGGTAGTTTCATTTCACTGATATTCTGTGTTTAACTCCTAGCCTAGGGGGTTTGTCTTGCCATATAAGTGTTACATCTTGTGTTATTTCTGCTAAAATATTTGAGCTTTGGCTGGCTAAGATCTATCTGTAATCAACTGGATGTATAAGCAAATTTAAGTACACTTTTATCAGCAGTTTTTCATATAGTACTGCATTTTATTTTTTCACTGAATATTAATTGAATTGAATATTGTGGACTCTGTGTCTCTACAGCTAGTTCCCATGTTCCTCCCTGTTCTTGTTTTAGTGTTAATCTTGGTGGCTTTGAAACTGCCCGCCCCTATTGCAAATTTGTATTTGGATACTCCTTCTGGGCCCATCTCATTTGCTCACTCAACTGAGTGCAGTCAGATCATATTCTAATTTCAGGCATCCCTACTAGTCACATCTCTTCAGCTGTATCCACTGTGTACAAAGAGAGCATTTGGGAAGGACAACCCCTGTAGCCTCTTAATCCTGCTCTGTTCACTACCTCCCAAAAAAAAAAATACATATATATATATATATATATATATATATATATATATATATATATATATACTTTAGTCAACTGTTTTTACTGTAGCTCGATTAGTTTGCTGTTCTGCGTGCTGTTATCTGTTCATTTGCTCTTACTCTGCACTTATTACTACTTGTTAGTAGCTTTCTAATTTACTGCCTTCTGCACTTGCTTTTAGTCATTTGTTAATGTAATTGCATTTATTTAAACTGTATTTGCCGTAATATTGCTACACACTCAAGTGTGCTAGCCTGCATTGCATTTAAATTGTACTTACTGCTGTTTTATCTGTTTTCTGTAAAAAATATATATATATTCTAAACTTGTTTCCTGCCTTTCCTGTAACTAGTCTAGTCCAGACACAGACTTGCTGTATCAAAGACTGTTGGTAAGCTCCTGAGCACCCTGAGCCTTTCTGTGTTGGAGGAAAGCCTTCTAGCTTAATAGTGGGAGTGGTAAGCACTAGGTAGCCTATCTACCAGAAGAGGAGTGGGTTTTGGCCCAGAAATTGTAGTTTATTGGCTGTTTGGGAAGTTTTGTCCATCTCTTTCAACTTTCTGGTTTAAAGGCTTGCATTTGCACTTGTTTCCTACCTCTCCTGTTTCTAGTCTAGTCCAGATACAGAGTTGCTGTATCCCGGACTGTTGGTAAGCTTCTGAGCCCCCCAAGCCTTTCTGTGTTGGAGGTAAGCCTTCTAGCTTATCAGTGGGAGTGGCAAGCACTACGTAGCCTATCTACCACAAGAGGAGTGGGTTTTGGCCCAGAAATTTTAGTTTATTGGCCGTTTGGGCAGTTTTTTCCATCTCTTTCAACTTTCTAGTTTAAAAGCCCACATTTGTGCTTGTTTCCCACCTTTCCTGTTTCTAGTCTAGTACAGCTAGAGAGTTGCTGTATCCAGAACTGTTGGTAAGCTTCTGAGCCTCCCCAAGCCTTTCTGTGTTGGAGGGAAGTCTTCTAGCTTATTAGTGTGAGTGGTAAGCACTAGGTAGCCTATCTACCACAAGAGTGGTTTCTGGCCCTGAAATTGTAGTTTATTGGTCGTTTGGGCAGTTTTTCCATCTCTTTCAACTTTCTAGTTTAAAAGCCTGCATTTGCACTTGTTCCCCACCTTTCTTGTAACTAATCTAGTCCAGATACAGATTTGCTGTATCCAGGAATATTTGTAAGCTTTTGAGCAGTGCCAAAGTCTGCTCTTTAATTTTTCCCTTAGATCTGCTAGTTCTGTCCTCTCCTGCACTTTTACTACCTTGTTAGTTTAGCACTTTACCAGACTTCTTGTAGCAATTATTGTAGTACACAAAAGTGCTACCAGCAATAAATGTTCTACAAGGAAACAGCCCCATTACATATTAGTGCCCACCCCTCCAGGCATGTCTAAAAGTCAGTCCCCTGTGTTTTTTCCTATTAACCTGGTGAATTTGGGCATCCTGAGGCAAGGTAGCCACTGCCTCATGTACACTGACAACCCTCTCCTCTTACCCCCCAACACTCAGACTTGTGAGAGATGCACTTATATATCCAAATTGGAAGCCACGCACTCATCAGCCAAGATCGGAATAGCTGGTCAAGAAGAGAAGGTCCACACTTGCACCACACCACATGGAACACGTAGCCCTCCAGAAAACACACCAGCATTGCCTTCACATAAAATCACAAACCACACACCCACCTTTGCTGAGGCTAACAATAAAAATCTAACCAAACAGCAGAGACCTCCAAGGCAGAAACACACTCAACCACCACAATACAACACTAATCATGAGACAAGTAACTCTCCTAAACAGTGTACCACTCAACCAAAGCCCTTGAGGCAAAACACCATGCTCAGCACACTAGTCACAGGTGACTCAATAGTGAGGCACACTGATGTCCCATTCACTAGGTTGAATAAGGAGAAAGTAACAGTCAGCTGCCTGTCTGGCACTAGGATCCACCACATAATGCATGCACTCAAGTCCCTCAACAACAGGTACAAATATGACTCTGTCATTGTACATGTGGGGGTGAATGACCTGAGATGTACCTCCCTGCACTACATGAAAAGTGGCACGGAGGAGCTCTCAGATTATGTAGCCCAGTTGGGTATGACCCTAGCCCTGAGCAGCTTCCTACCATCACCCAAAATGATACCATAGTACATGCAGAAAATGATCGATTTCCAAAATTGGCTAAGTTTCTGGTGTCATTCTAAGGGGATCCAGTATCTGTCTGCATGGGATGACATGACTGACAGACCTCAATGCTTTGCCAGACAAGGCCTGCATCTGTCAACCCTGGGTATCCGGACACTGGCCAAGGCTCTTGCCACCCCTTTAGTGCCTTTTTTAGGCAGTGTTCCAAAGACCAAATTACCCCCATAACAGCTACAAACAAATGCAATTTTAGGGTCATGCTGCTCAACGCTAGAAGTCTAAATCTCAAAATGCACTCGCTCTAAGTACTCCTTAAAATGGAGAACATTGACATTTGTGCTGTAACACAGACCTGGTTACCGACAGCAGAAAGCACCCCTGCACTACCAGGCTACAACTCATTCCACACCTTTTGCCCCCAGAACTTGGACCGAAGCACCAAAGGCAGTGGTGTTTCCATATTCACAAAGGATGCACACACTTCCAGACTGGTAGCCCAACATAATGCATCTGATATACTTCAGGTGCAGCTAACACTGGGTAAGACAGCAATTCAGGTCGTAGCTTACTATAGGTCCCCAACTATGTCCCAAGAGTTGCACTCCACTTTCTTAAGCACCCTGGAGAATATTATGGTCCTACCTAACACTCTCATACTGGGCGACTTCAACTATCCCTCCATTAACTGGGAAAACTTCTCATGTACCAATACATTTGCCCAACACTTTCTGGAATTCATTAATTCCAATGCCCTGGACCAGCTCATTCTTCCCTCCACAAGAGGTAGAACATGCTTGACCTGGTCATTACTAACATGGTTGACTGTTGCTCTACATCAATAGTCAACTCCTCCTGGTTAGATCAGATCTCAAGCTAATCACCTTGGAAATCCACATATCTCTCTCTCCCCCAGCAAAGGTAACCATCATGAAAAACATCTCCAAAGCTAACTTTGGGCTCCTAAAACAGAGGTGGCTAAATTCATGGCATCCTTGTAAATGGAGAATAGTGTCATGACCGCCTAATCATACACCAATGCACTGTAAGAACACGTACACAAATGCATGGATCTTACCATACCAATAGAACTAAGAACTCTCCTCAAAAAAGGAAGCCAATATGGTGGTTCCCTGCCATAAACAAGCTCTGCAATAGAAGGCAGAAACTGATGCGGAATAAGGTGAAGTCCCAAGACTGGAAAAACTCCCTTATCAGCCTCAACAAAAGGTTGAGATCTCTCATCAAATCCTCTAAAGCTAGCTATGAAAACAGAATTGCAGCAGATAGTAAAGACAACCACAAGGCCTTCTATAGTTATGTAAAGAATCTCCATGGCATTACCCAGATTTGCTCTGAGCTACTGCACAATGGTACCTCCTATACCGAGCCAACAGATATTGCAAATATACTGGCGGTCAGAATCAGTGCTAACTTTACCCCTCTCCTGCCTCAAAAGGACCAATCACAATACCAGTGGATTACCAGGCACCCAGTATTACTGCTGCACAGGTTAAAACAGCACTGTCCAAGGCCAAGAATACAGCTTCTATGGGACCTGACAGTATCCCTGGCTGTGTTCTACATGAACTGCAGAGTGAACGGGCACTTCACCTGTGTTCCCTGTTCAATCACAGCCTCACCTCAGACTTTGCCCTACTGAACGGCCACTGCTACAGTCATCAGTCTCCACAAAGGAGGACTGACAACAGACCCCAGGTACTATTGCCCCATTAGCCTGACGAGTCTGATATGCAAAGCTATGGAACGCATCATCATGGAACTAATAAACAAGGATATAGGGAATCTCCAAACTCTGGATCCTACACAATCTGGTTTTGTGAAGGGTAGATCATGCCTGCTCAACTTGGTTGACTTCTTTGACTCAGTCACCAGAGCTGTGGATGAAGGTAAGGTGGTTCATACAGCCTACCTTGATCTGGCCAAGGCCTTTGATACCATTCCACACTCAGGAATCATAGAAAAACTTATTAAGCTAGGCATCAACCCTTATATCACTAGGTGGGTTTCAAACTGGCTCACAGATAGAACCCACAGTGTGAAAGTAGCTGACTGTAAGTCAGACTGCCGACCAGTCATGAGTGGAGTCCCACAGGGTTCGGTCCTGGGTCCTCTCCTGTTTGGTATCTACTTCTCTGAAGTCGAGGCCAACATGAAGGGACTCTGGCTGACAGAGTTCACAGACAATTGCAAGTTGGGAGCTATTATTAGTTCCCCAAGTGATGTTGACATCCTACAGAAAGGCCTCAATGAGACCAATGACTGGTGTCAGAACCATGGCCTTAAGCTCAATGCCAAAAAATGTGTCTTCATACTCTTTGGGAAAACCCAGTTTCCTTGAATTACCACATTGATGGTAGTCCACTGAACACTGAAAGTGTTATAAGAGAGCTGGGAACACAGGTTGATAGCAACCTCTCTTTTGACCACCACGTTGCCACTGTGGTCAGAAAGTCCTTATGTGGCATATCTCATTACTAAGGGTTTTGCATCCAGGTAAAAAAGAGGTCATTGTCTCCTTCTACTCCTCCCTCATTAGGCCAATCATTGAATACAATGCTCCATTTGGCATGCACCTCACTAGACACCTGCAACAACTGGAGAGGCCGTAAAAGTACCTCACAAAGAGGATCCTAGGCCTTAATCACTTGCCCTAGATGGACAAACTCAAAAAACTCTAACTATTCTCTGTTTCATATCGCCTACTTAGAGGCGATCTCTGCTTGACTTACAAAGTCAAGTCTGACCCAGCTCTGTTAGAAATGCTACATCTAAAGAAATCCCAATCCCTCCTCACCACATGCTCCAGAGACCTCACCCCCATTACCACAATCAAAAGAATATGCTGGAGGGACAGGTTCATAACCCAGAGACTGCCCATACTATGGAATAGACTTCCCATACATGTCAAGCAGAGGACCTCACTGAACCTCTTCAAGAGAAATCTTGATGAAGGATGGGAAATAGAAAATTCACTCCAGGATCACTCCGTTGACTCCACTTGACAGAGGCACTAGAAACTAAGGTTGGGTGGCATGATGCCAGGGTAATCCTATGGGCTAGGCTTGTAAAGGCTCTAGGGCCATTAGCCTAGTACACACCTATGAACCTATGTTGTCAAGCTTTGACCAGAGTGTGTGCATTAAGAGATTGAGAGGTATGTGCATAATATTAACTCAGAATCTGGGAATATGTGTAGAAACAGTCAGGTTGTGTTAACAAACATCCCTCCACAGGTATACTAGGTAAGAGATGTAGAATGTAGCTATAAGACAGTTGAAGTATACACTGTTTACAAACATACCAATGGCCAAACCAAGGCCATAGGGTATTGTAATAATACCTGTACCTTAATGGTTAGAGCAATGATCATTAAAGTTGTGAGAACTACAAGGATATATGAGTTGTTAATTGACACCTCTCTCCCCTCCCACCATATCTGCAACAATAATCTAAATTCACAAGTCAATGGGTATGTTTACACCAAACCTACTGTTGGCACATATGCCATATTGTTCAATAAATATTGAATTGTGTTTTTATTAATGCTTCATGTTGAAATACTATAATTGGTGGTCTGTTGCTATAAATGTAACCTGCATACCATTGTAATGGCCACTGTGGTTCCATATATGTATGTGGTCTGTTTGCTATGCAACTGTTCCAAATCTGGTGTTTTGGGTTAATGGGAAATCTATGCATGCTGTTGTAACTAATCTTGGATTGTGTTGACTATTACTAACCCACATATGTTTTAAAACTGCAGCACCACAGCACATTTGGGAAGGCCGGTCTCAACAGACTCACCTCTCCCACCTCATCTGGCCATGGCATTGGGCTCCAGCATGTCTGGGACCCACCCCGGGTCCTCTTAGTCTGCTGGTCTTGCACCAACTTTGGGTGGAACCACCTCAGGGGATGTGGCTTGCACTCCCCCGGAGTGGGCATGGACAAAAAGCTGTCACCCATAGTCAGGTCAGGGATTGGTGCGTAGCAAACTCCGAAGGGAGTTTGGAGATTTGCTGCACCAGCTTGAGGGCTGTGTGGTGCATTTAGAGGGTTATCCTGCCCCTCCTATCCAGCCCTCAACACAGCCATCTTTGGGGGTCGTGAAGATGTAGTGGTGACTGCCCACAGGTGGGGACCTCAGTCCCACTGTTTCCATTTGGGGGCTCATGGGCTTCTGATTTCCAAACACCCCTCCCCATCCAAGGTGTTTACACCCCACATGTGTCATATACTGCCCCTGTATGCTGTCTTGTCTGTCTTCCTACCCAACCTACCTCCCCAAATATACCTACTATCCTTCCCCAACATCCCACTCTCATTTAATAAAAAAGGGCAATCTGTTCCCCAAAAAAAATTTGCCCCATACATTTTGCACACTTGTCCACTGAACACATGTAATCAGGTTTAATTGGCTTCACAACATATTATTGTTGTCCTCACCCATCTAACAGGGGTTTGAGTGTCCAAATCTACCTCCAAATTCAGTATGTATGCACAGCTGTTGCTGTAGAAGAAATAGACAGCTATGGACCTTCCTTACATGCATCCTGCACATCCCTAGCTACTTTCCCTATTGTCTTTCCCTCTGCGTGCCCCCTTTTTCACCACTTTCCTATCACCCCTTTTTTCTTTTCTTTTAAAGAAATTAGAACGGGGTAAGTGGGAGTAAGAACTTTTAAGCAGGAGTAAATGGGTTTAAGTTTGTTTGCACGGTGGCAAGCAATGGCTACACAGATTAAGCATTTTTATGGCTGTCTGTAAGCATATTTAACCGGACGTTAGCATTGCTTACCACTGTGCAAACCTGCTTACAACTGCTTAAAATAGACTTAATCACTCTGTATCCAACAGCCCTTGTTCTGCCCAGCAACAAAATTTTCAGCTGTTGACACCATAGCAACAGTGATTTACCACTAAGCCATTTCAGTTGTACATAAATGTGATGTTTTCTCAAACATATATATGTATTATATGTATGTATATATGTAGACACACACACACACACAGACACACACACACACACACACACACACACACACACACACACACACACATATATATATATATATATATATATATATATATATATATATATATATATATATATATATATATATATATATATATATATATATATATGTATGTATATATGCAGACATACATGTATATTATATATATATATATATATATATATATATATATATATATATATATAAAACATATATATATACTCCCTTCGAGTACTGTGTCCCCTATTGGTCCTTTTTGATTCAGTGATAAAGGAGTTCCCTATACTATTCTAGCATGTCCAAAGGTCAGTGTTTCCTCTCCAGTCCAGCTGGTGAATCTGGGAATCTTGAGGCAATATTACAACTGTTTCATGCACCAAGACAACCCTCTCCTCCTCCCAACAAGTTCAAATATATATGTGAGAGATGCAACCATATAGCCAAACTGGAGGCTGAGCTCTCTCAACCCAGAACTGGTGCAACCAGTCAGGAGGAGAAGGTAACCTCACACATCACAAATCCAGTCTCACATAGTCCTATTACAACAGCAAACCAAACACATAAACACGCAAAAACATACTCGGAGGCTCTAAATAAAAATCTGCCTGCACAGCAGAGACCTCCAAAGCAGACATCCAAGCAAACACTACCCCAAAACAAAACACGTGCAAAACATAGCTCAGAGAGTCAGTGTGCCAAACAGTCACAGCCCTTGAGGCTAAAAAACACACCTGAAACACTTGTAATAGGTGATTCTATAGTCAGACACACTGACGTCCCACTCACCAGGCTGAACAAAGAGAAGGTCACGGTGAGCTGCCTGTCGGGCGCTAGGATCCGCCACATAACACAAGCACTCAGGTCACTCCAAAGCAAGTACAAATATGACTCAGTCATTGTCCATACTGGTGAGAATGACCTGAGACAAACCTCCCTTGACTACATGAAAAGAGACATAGAGGAGCTCTCTGATCATGTAGCCCAGGCCAGTATGACCCTGACCTTGAGCAGCATCTTACCCTCACCTAGAATGATGCCACAGTATAAAGACAAAATGATCAATTTTAACAATTGGCTAAAATTTTGGTGTCATTCAAAGGGGATCCAGTGTCTGTCAGCCTGGGATGACATGCTCAACAAGCCACGTTGCTTCACTAGGGATGGCTTGCACCTGTCACCCCTGGGCTTTCGGATATTGGCAAAGGCTCTTGCCACCCCCATAGTGCCTTTTTTAGGCAAGGCTCAAAAGACAAACCCACCTCCATAGACAACACAATGAATAAGAAACTAAGGGTAATGCTGCTAAAAGCTAGAAGTCTAAACCTCAAGATGTACACACTCAAAGCCCTCCTCAGTATGGAGAACATCGATATCTGTGCAGTGACAGAAACCTGGTTCAAGGCTCCAGAGAGCACACCAGCACTACCAGGTTATACCTCATATCATGCTTTTCGGACCCAAAACTCAGACCGATCCACAAAAGGAGGGGGAGCATCCATATTCATCAAAGATACCCACACCTCCAGGTTAGTGGTGCTGCACAAAGCATCGGAGACCATCCATGTGCAACTAACAGTGGGCAAAACTGCTTTTCAGTTTGTAACATGTTACAGACCACCCTCTCAAAATCAGGAATCCCACTCAGCTTTCCTGAGAACACTGGAGAATATGAAGATCTCTCCAAACACCATTATATTGGGTGACTACAACTACCCAAACATAGACTGGGAGCATTACTCAAGCCCCAACTCCCTAGCCCAAAGGTTCCTAGAATTTATAAACTCAAATGCTATGGAACAACTAGTCACCACTCCCACAAGAGGGAAAAACATAGTTGACCTAATCATCACCAGCATGAGGACTCTATGTTCCATACCAGAGGTATACCCCTCATTGGTAAGATCGGACCATAAATTAATCTCATTGGATAGCCACATCCCGGCCCCACCCCCAGCCCAGAAAACCACAGTGAAAAACTTCTCAAAAGCGAACTTCACACTTCTCAAAACTAAGGTGGAATCATTCAAGGCCCCCGGGCAAGTGGAAACTACGGCCCAAACTGCAGAATCCTATATAAACACATTCTATGGACACCTCCAGGAATGCATGGATCATGCTATTCCAAACAAAACCAAATCTTCCAAAGGCAGGCGTCCAGTCTGGTGGACCCCAACCATAAATAAGCTGTACAACAGAAGGAGGAAGCTACTACATGATAGAGCAAAATCCCTAAAAGGGAAGGAATCTCTGATCAGTACTAGCAAAAAACTACAATCCCTGATAAAATCCTCCAAGGCCAGCTTTGAGAGAAAAATTGCACAGGAAACTAAAGATAATCACAATGCCTTCTTCAGTTATATTACGAACCTGGGATGCAATACCCAGATATGCTCAGAGATGATCCAAAATGACAAAAAATACACTAAACCTACGGACATTGCCAACATCCTGGCAGACAGGTTCAGTGCAAACTTCTCCCCCTCCTCTCCCCCAAAAGAGCAAATATCTATCCCAGCAGAGTGCTGCCTCCCTAACATCTCAGATGATCAAGTGAAAGCCGCCCTCTCCAAAGCAAAAAACACAGCATCAATGGGACCAGACGATGTCTTGGGTTGTGTCCTACATGAACTCCAAGAAGAACTAAACCCTCATGTAAAGCTGCTGTACAATCTCAGCCTTACTACAGGAAATGTGCCCAAAGAATGGCGTACAGCAACAGTGGTCTCACTCCACAAAGGTGGTGCCTCTACGGACCCCGGAAACTATCACCCCATAAGCCTGACTAGCCTAGTCTGCAAAGCTATGGAGAGGATCATCATGGAACTCATAAACAAAGACATTGGGGAACTACAGACACTAGATCCCACACAATTCAGCTTTGTTAAGGGCAGATCCTGCCTCTTGAACCTGGCCGACTTCTTTGAAACAGTCACCAAGGCCATAGATGAAGGGAAGGTAGTCCACACAGCCTACCTGGATCTCGCAAAAGCATTCAACACAATACCCCACTCGGGCATCATAGATAAGCTATCCAGCTTAAATATAAACCCCTGTGTCACTAGATGGGTTGCAAACTGGCTCAAAGACAGAACCCACAGAGTCAGAATTGCTGGAGCCATGTCAGACTCGAAGCCAGTTACAAGTGGCGTCCCACAAGGCTCAGTTTTGGGACCTCTCTTGTTCAGTATATATTTTT